>NC_051400.1:37954-38052 GCF_015228065.2 Penaeus monodon
TATTTAATATTTTATTATCTATTTTATCTATCTATTTGTTTTATTTGTTTTATTCTTAAAAATTAGGGTCATGTGCTTCTACAGTTAATATTATCATC
>NC_051400.1:38610-38768 GCF_015228065.2 Penaeus monodon
CGAATTTGTCTGACGGTTTTTTTGGATAGACTATAAAATTTAAAAGTTGCCGTTCTATAAATTTTCATTTCGATAAGAGGGTTTCAGGTGACACTGATCAAATACTTTGATAGTTTATTTATTTTGTTGTTACCTAATTTTTTTTGGGGATCTTAATG
>NC_051400.1:39724-39945 GCF_015228065.2 Penaeus monodon
TTGTATTGTGGTGAGTGTTGCATATACTTTTAAACAAATTTATTAAAAATCCTTGCGTAAAACGTAGATAACACAAAAATTTAGAGACATTTGCTCGGGCTGCGCTTTCAATGACGGCAAGAACCAAGTCTGAAAAAAGCATAATGAGTTTACATTAATTTTGGAGGTGACAAAAAAACACGGAATTATGTTTTTTGTTCAAAAAACCATATATAAAATGC
>NC_051400.1:39984-40769 GCF_015228065.2 Penaeus monodon
AAAATTAAAGATTTCTTTTGTTTCCGCCCTGATCGAACCCGGGGGCCTTGCGCGGTTTGAAGCGCCTGAAAACCATAATAACACGGAAAAGTGTTCACTAAACAACGCAAAACAAAGAATATCCAGATGTTTACACTATTCAATGGTATTTCTTTACACTGAACATCGTCATTTCGTTATACTAATTTTAACAAATAAAATGGTTTAAAGTCCATTTAAATTACATTTAATTACATTTGACTGCCGGGTTTTTACGCTTTAATTTTTTTCGTTTTACGTCCTCATCTTTTGAAAGAGAACTTTAATATTTTGGGGGATTTAATTAATTTAATTTCCTGGTTTTTAGTTTTAATATTCGTTATCTTTGAAAGAGCAATTTAATTTAGACTAAGAAACGGAAACTTATTTTAAAATAAATTATGATGCTGATGAAGTAATGGTGAGGGGAATAGTAGTGCTGATAGCAATGACAGTAGAAAATGATAATCACGATAATATTTTTGAAATATAGTCATAAAAAATGGTAAGAAAAAAGCAATTAAAACGATGATGATTCAAACAAAAAATCATGATAACGCTAAAATAATTTTAATGTTAAGAAAGATGTATTAAAAATATAAAAGAAATGATAAGAATATAAAAATTAATAAAATGACAATATCGAAAAGTTAGAAGGAAAAAAAATTCTTATTGAAGAATATAATTTTGAAGAACTATTAATTTAATCATTATTTTAAAAAGTAAGTATAATAAACGGCTGGCTACAATTAAGGTGATTTGAAGTT
>NC_051400.1:40826-40963 GCF_015228065.2 Penaeus monodon
CAAATATCTATGTTTTAAAATAGCCGCTCTTCTTACGCTGGAATATAGTCCTTTTGACGCGGCTTAAAATAAATGCATATAAGTGAAAAATAGAGATAATTGATAAATTTTTTAAAGAAGGTGTACGACACACGGGG
>NC_051400.1:41076-41561 GCF_015228065.2 Penaeus monodon
ATTACACCGTAATAGCCATGATCAGAAAAAAGCTAAATAAAAAATTATTTAAGGATGACGTGTCGAAAGGTTTACCAGGAAATGTTGTTTCTCCTTGAACAGAAAAGATGTTTGACATACAAAAAAGTGTAATATTAATGTGGGGCATTTTCCCTTATCTTTACAGGACGATAGCCTCTGCCAGGTTTTTTTCTCTCTTTTAAAAAATGTCTTTTTCAACAGTCAACTTTAACATCCAAGTTTTTCATTCTTGGGCTTATACACATCCCCTTTTTAAATTTATTCACATCCTCATAACGAACTTCAGTCGGCGTAAAAGTTTTTTAAAAAACTCTCAAGTCACAACAAGATGCGTCCTCGAAAGATTTCATTAAATAAAGGACGCCAAGATTCCTTTCCCTCCCTCGAAAGCTATCCAAGCGCCTCCTCTCTTTATTTCAATTTCCTTCAAAAGAATTGGAGGGCTTTTTCCCCCACACGCGTCA
>NC_051400.1:41591-41721 GCF_015228065.2 Penaeus monodon
AAACGTTTCCCGATTTTATTCTTTGATTGAAAGTTACTTCTGGTGTATTTAATGGACAAAACGACTATTAGAGGATAAAGTAAAAAATAATCTTAGGGTTTATGCAGAAAAAGGGTTTAATCCTTGAATT
>NC_051400.1:41743-41928 GCF_015228065.2 Penaeus monodon
CGTTTAAGTCCCCAAAAATGTGAAAAATCTCTCGTTATGATCCAGAAAAAGTGAAACCCCTTTTTTACGTGACAAAGAGCAGCAAAGGTCAGCAACACAGTGTCATTTCATTTAAACCCAAAACCTTTTAAAATTAAGGGTGGAACTGTTTGGGACCCCTTTTTCTTTGTGGGGAAAATTAATGT
>NC_051400.1:41982-42187 GCF_015228065.2 Penaeus monodon
CGGGGATGCTTAGAAATAAACAGTTTTAATGTTATGGTTCAGAGTTATAAGTAAAAGTTTTCCCCCGGGCGTGGTTCCCGATGGAATTAGGGGACCCAGGGTTTTCCAAAGATAATTATTTTTTCAACATTATTTTTCCGTTTGGGATTATTATTATTTTTTTAGTGGTATTATGTCATCACTGTTTTGTCAACAGCCGTTTTGT
>NC_051400.1:42669-44517 GCF_015228065.2 Penaeus monodon
GGAGTTAGAATAGTATACTAAATTAGATATTGTAATATGAGGCGCTCACGTGTGTGGCATAGGGGGTTAGTGCGGGTGTTCCATTTTTTAAATTTTCTAATTTTATTAGAAATAGTTTTTTCTATATACCGTCATGCACATAATTTCCTTGTCAGCTCTATGTTATGATCATTAGTAATATTATCTTTGTTTAACCCTTTTATTATCATTATCGTGGTAATATCTAATTTATTTTTTTTTTATTTTTTGGTTTTTGTGTTTTATCTTTTCATCATCTTTGATTTCGTTTTTTTTATTTTTACGATTTTCATTATTTTAATCTTTTTCATTATTATCATTTTATTTCTATACTACCGTTGTATTGGGTTAAAAGTATGTCATTGGTCATCATCATTTTTCTTAAAATTTTCCCCTAGTCCTTATTTATAAATTTTAGATTTCAAAGGGGAAACAGAAAACAGGAAAAATAAGAAAAAATATCTGGAACTGCAATAAAGTCTATCGTTTTTAATAAACGAAACGATGAGTTCAGGCATTTTAAAGACTACGGAAATAATGCAAAGTTTTTAAGATATTTAAATTTCATTGCCCTCCTGATATGATGAAAAACCCGGGACTGTAAATAAATTGGGCGTTTAATATTTTTTTTTGTTTTAAAATGATGAAGTCCATTTCATTAGGGAAATCCCCTGAATTAGTGAGAACTCTGATTTTTATTGTTTTACGTCAATTAAGAATGTTTCCGTGGGGTATGGTTATCACGTGTGCTTCACACGCTCATACCTAGTACTTATAAATACTGCTTTATTAGACAAAAAATTGTTGAATATGCACCCAGGATTTTGGTGGTAAAGAAAAATTGATACTGAAAATTATAACGACTTTATATACAGTGCTTTATTGGAATATTTTTATTATTTTCTTATCATCCTCCCACCAAACATTAAAAAAGGAGCTAAGACATACACAAAAAAATATATTTGGGAAATACGAGGGATGTATTTTATTTGTCTAGAAAATTAGCAAGGTTGGCCTCATGTTTTGGGAAAAAAAAAAAAACCCCTTTTCGTTTTTTTGTAATATAATAATTGCTACTATTAAAATGCTCTCTACTTTTATGACTACTTTGATGATGATAAAACCAAAAAAAAAACACTGTTCAAACATCAAAAACTTACAAACATTACGGCTCAAACAAAGGACATTACTTGGCTAACACCCATAGGACTCAAGTTACGAGCAATTCCTTAAAGATAATGCTCGTCGTTTTTGCGGATCTTTTTACTTTGGTTGCCAGAGGGGGGGAAGGGTCTGAAAGGGCTTCAAGATGGATGGAAACTTAAAAACAAAGCTAAAAAATCTAGGGTTCAGACACACCCCAGCGTTTAGATTAAGCTCATTGTCTTTAAGTTCCGTCATGTTAAACATTTTATTTGTTTTGTTTTTGGGTATATGTATTATTAAAAGGAAATCAATAAGTATCTATCACAATGCAAACGTATAATTTTTCATACTTAATCTTATCTTTCCCGTAGAAATAAAAATATCTGTGGTTTCATTATCGAAAAATAGAAACAAAACGTATTTCTCTATATTTCTGGGGTTAATATAATCATATTATAAATACTTAAAAATCTTCCCTTCATTTTTATTTTCCAAAATTTTCTTGCTTTCTTTTCACAAGCAATCTCATTCATTAATGGCTATAAAAAAGAAAAACAGGTAAGGAGCGAGGATTTAATTAGAAGAACAACACAAATGGTTTCGACTCTTCTCTAGAAGACTTAATTTTTTTACTTCAATGCCCTTAAAAAAAATTCTTTCCCCTTTTTTAAAAAATTTTTAATG
>NC_051400.1:44760-45175 GCF_015228065.2 Penaeus monodon
TACGAACTATTTGTAAGTATGTATTTATTAAAACTGAAATGATATATTTTCTGATATCTTATTCTGATAGCTTAGATTATCCCAACTAATCCCCAACTATGGCCTTTTTTCGTTGCCATAGTTATTGCACAGTTGTAATCATTCTCAATTTATTTGTGATACATTTGGTCGATTTTTCGCGCAACTTTCAGTCGTATTTCCCGTCAAAATCAAGCATCCAAACGAAGGCAAGATGCGAAACAACGTCACGCTTAAGTAATTGATTTGTTCATTCTTATGACAACGTAAATTCCGTGTCGAAGGGTTGCCTCTCGCTTATCACTAGATCATGATAAGATAAAGGTGATTCCCGGGAGCGCTTTATGTGTCATGAGCGCAATCATTACGTTCATGTATTTCCACCGATGTCTCATTA
>NC_051400.1:52145-52341 GCF_015228065.2 Penaeus monodon
CTCTCGGTCTATTGTTGTCGTAATTATCATTATTTAGGTTAATAGTTTTTCTCATCATTATTGTGATGATAATGATGAACTTATAGATATGATACTACCGTTGTTATATATTTCTGTTCATACTGTTATTGTGGTTGATCTTCATTGGCGTTATCATGAGGATCATTATAGCTGTCACATTCCATATGTGTACGAA
>NC_051400.1:55241-55344 GCF_015228065.2 Penaeus monodon
TTTGTTCTTCCCTTTTCTCCCTTCCCCCCCCCTTTACCCCCTTTTTCCTTTCCCCAATAACCCCCCTAACCCCCCCCCCAAAAGGGACGGGGAATCTTGCACA
>NC_051400.1:55553-55793 GCF_015228065.2 Penaeus monodon
CTAAGTCTCTCTTGATTTTCTTTTTCCATCCCTATTTAACCATTTTCTCCTATACCTTCTATTCATCGATTTCCCCCCCTTTTTCCCCCACATTTCCTTTGCGTTAATTCCTCTATCACCTGTTTTTTCCTATCCACGTTCCTTTTTTTCTTCTTTAGACACAATCTCCACTGCCAAAGAACACACATTAAATTCTTTTTTAAAACCCCTATTCAGATTTTTTCTTTTAAAAAATTTTAA
>NC_051400.1:55882-55959 GCF_015228065.2 Penaeus monodon
AAATCTTTTATATTGACAAAGAACCCCAAAGGCGTTTTAACCCGTTCATTAAGACTTTTATATACTAATCTTAAACT
>NC_051400.1:56040-56178 GCF_015228065.2 Penaeus monodon
CACGCAATCAAGAAGACCCTTTTAATATATCAAAATCCTATTTCACCTCCCACTTTTTTTTCTTTTAAATACACAATTAAAAACTTCCTTTCGTTTTTATTTAATATTGAAAAATAAATATACACAACTAACAATATA
>NC_051400.1:56363-56457 GCF_015228065.2 Penaeus monodon
CGACGCCAAAGGGGCATAGACACAAAACCCCTCGAAACGGCGCGCCACCCGAGGCATAGGCCTAAAGAAAGGTGAGTGGAAGCTCCTCTCCACA
>NC_051400.1:56489-56802 GCF_015228065.2 Penaeus monodon
AAGCTCACTTTCAGCCCAAGAGCCCTTGTCCTCCTCGAAGGCTGGGAGATGAGGAGATGAGATGGGGAGGTGGGAAGATGGGGAGATGCGAAGAGATGGGGAGATGAGGAGATGAGGTGGGGAGGTTGGAAGATGGGGTGATGGGAAGATGGGGAGATGCGAAGAGATGGGGAGATGAGGAGATGAGATGGGAAGATGGGGGTAATGGGGAGATGAGATGGGGGGGAGGGGAGATGACAAGATGGGGAGATGAAGAGATGAGGTCGCCAAAATCCTCACGGTCTCTAAGCCACAAAAACCTCCTTCCCCTCAC
>NC_051400.1:57000-57068 GCF_015228065.2 Penaeus monodon
GCGTTTCGGTTTATTGGCATCTCGGTCTCTTTTAACAAGCATGGCGAGCAACCACCGTGCTTTTTTTT
>NC_051400.1:57548-57669 GCF_015228065.2 Penaeus monodon
GTGGCCTCTGCGCTGACCCACATGCCAGCTGGTCGAGCGGCCGCAGAGGTCAGCCTTGCGAAACGCCAACCGCTGACCCTCTCGACGTCCGGGCAGAAAATGGCGCAGGTGGTTCTTTCGC
>NC_051400.1:57968-58991 GCF_015228065.2 Penaeus monodon
TCCTCCTTTGGTTTCATTAATCTCCTTCGTTTGGTACAAGGGGGGAGGGGGGGGAGGGGGCTGCTTTGTTTTGTTTAGCTTCGTGACGTCCTCTTCGTTTTGGCTTCGTGACGTCCTCTTCGTTTTGGCTTCGTGACGGTTTTGGCTTCGTGACGTCCTCTTCGTTTTGGCTTCGTGACGTCCTCTTCGTTTTGGCTTCGTGACGTCCTCTTCGTTTTGGCTTCGTGACGTCCTCTTCGTTTTGGCTTCGTGACGTCCTCTTCGTTTTGGCTTCGTGACGTCCTCTTCGTTTTGGCTTCGTGACGTCCTCTTCGTTTTGGCTTCGGCGCAAGTCCTCCGCTTCAAGTCTTAAACGTGATGCGTGAGATGAGGAGATGAGGAGATGGGGAAACGAAGAAATGGGAAGAGGAGATGGGGAGATGGGGAGAGGAGGAGATGGGGAAATGGGAAGAGGAGGTGGGGAAATGGGGAGATAAGGAGGTGGGGAAATGGGGAGATAAGGAGATGGGGAAACGAGGAAATGGGGAGATGAGGAGAGGGGGAGATAGGGAAATGGTCGCCAGAATCCTCACGGTCTCGCGTATAATCATTATTAACCTGAATCATCCACGTTTTCTTCTTAACAGACCTTATCACACGTATCTGTGAACAATATCCACATTAAAAAGAAAAAAAAAAAGAGTAATGAGTTTTAGCATTACCATGATGGTCAGTGGTATTAGGGAACACGATTTCAGAGAACGTCTAGAAAACACGAAGAGAGCCGAAACTGGGAGAAAGAAGAAAAATAATTTAAAAAGATGTAGGCCTATCACAAAATGGATGATTCAAACTTCCTCTTTCGTGTGTTTGGGCATGTATCATCATTACTTTCTCGTGAAATTTCAACCTTATGGCAGAGGGTCTCACTTCGCCCCCCCCCCCCTCTTCCCCTCAAAACCAATGTTACCAACACAACGCGCCATCAAGTTCGGGAGAACCACTGGTCTCTTACTAATTCCGGGTCGCATACCGTTTTATCGT
>NC_051400.1:59889-60170 GCF_015228065.2 Penaeus monodon
AATCTTATCTTGATCTAGTTTGCTCTTGCTATTTTCAGAAAACGTACGTTCCGTTCTTGATCCCTTTTCCAATGAATTTAAAATTTTTCGGAAAAAAGATAATGGGAAGATAACGATGATAACGTGGTGATCTGATAGCGGTGGTGGTGAGGGTGATGGTATTTCAACGTTTTTTCCCCCCGTATAAAATTAAAAATAATAAACTGAGCTGCAACTACTATAAAATTAAAATTCTGCGATCATTTTTCCTCTCTCCTCGGGTCAGTCCTCTTCAATCCTTT
>NC_051400.1:60465-60649 GCF_015228065.2 Penaeus monodon
TCCATAGCCATTCCTCGTGCTGCAGTCTCTCACCAAAATGGCTAATAACAATTAACGGGGGGGTTGAATTGGCTTCATAATTGATATTTAAGTTTTAAAAAATTAAAATATTATGAACTAGCACAGTACAAGGTGTGGCTTTTTTTCCGACTTGGATTTCGGCGTCCTTCCCTCTCCTCCTGTT
>NC_051400.1:61582-61828 GCF_015228065.2 Penaeus monodon
ATTCCGGCGTGGCACGATACCCACTGATAAGAATCTGTGTCTGCGTCCTCGCCTCCTTTACGTCCGTGTCTTGTTTATTTAGTTATTTAATCTTTTAAAACGTTTTCTTTTTTTTTCTATTTTTTTCATTTTTTCTTGTGTCTTTTATTCATTTCCTTTTTTTTTTTTTCTTGTGTCTTCTATTCATTTACTTTTTTTCTATTTTTTATCTTATTGTTAACAAATAAATCATTGAAAGGGATTTGT
>NC_051400.1:61862-62238 GCF_015228065.2 Penaeus monodon
AGTCTTGTTTGCACGTCGTCTACGTCCACTTTTATTAATTTTCCTTTATTCTATTTTATTAATTTCTTATCATTCTTATTTTCTTTCTTTTTTCTCCTCCATCTTTCTTACTTTATTTTCTTATGTTCCTATTTTATAATTTTTTTCTTCCATCTTTTTTTTTTTTCTTATTTTCCTTTCTTTTTTTTCTTCTCTTCCTGGTCTTATTCTTCATTTCTCTTATTCCTATTTTCTTATTGTCGTTCTTGTTCTCTCTTTACTTAAATTTCTTTATCTTTTTCTGCTTTCTTTGCCCCTTTTTCTGTCTCCCTTTTCTCTCCTTCCATCATCATCTGCTTCTCCCTCACCCCCTTCCTTTCTTCATATTCTTCTGCAT
>NC_051400.1:62698-62937 GCF_015228065.2 Penaeus monodon
AAGCGTAAGCCTAACCCGACCCCTTCATTCCTTTTAAACATTCTTACCTCCTTCCTCATTCTTCCCTTGTTCTTGTTGCCTTTTTTATTGCTATTCCCTTCTTTTTTTATCTATTTTGGTCCAGAAATAGATAATAATTTGCAGGATTAATTAAACATCGACTTAAAAATCGCGTTTGTTGGGAGTCGCTTTAAAAATAAATGGCGTTCGATTTGTCACTTTTTTATATTTTGGTCAAT
>NC_051400.1:62994-63170 GCF_015228065.2 Penaeus monodon
ACACTTTTATCCGCCTTATCCACGTTCCTCTTTATCCTTCCCCCTCACTTACTCAATTTTTCCATTAACTCGTTCCTTCTTCAAACTCCATCTGTTTTCTTGTCCAACCTTATCATTTCTATAATCCAAGCGTTAATTATTTCTCTCTCTCTCTCTTCTTATCATTACATGCGTCA
>NC_051400.1:63587-63675 GCF_015228065.2 Penaeus monodon
TTAATTATCCCGTGGGGCTAAGTGACCGGACACTATCTCATCCTTGCATCATTGCCCGGGCCTTGCCATTAGCGTTTTGTCGTAATGG
>NC_051400.1:64305-64753 GCF_015228065.2 Penaeus monodon
GTAATCCTATATCTTTTTCCACCTTGCCCTTCTCCACATCTTAATTTCCACCTCGTCTCCATCCAGACCCGCCTTCCACTAACTCCACCTCACCCTCGCCTCCACTTCTATTGCTTCCACCTCACCCTCGTCTCCACCTCACCCTTGCCTCCACCTCGCCCTCGCCTCCACTTCTATTGCCTCCATCTCGCCCTCGCCTCCACTTCTATTGCTTCCACCCTCGCCCTCGCCTCCACCTCCCCCTCGCCTCCACTTCTATTGCCTCCACCTTCGCCCTCGCCTCTACCTAACCCTCGCCTCCACCTCCCCCTCGCCTCCACCTCCCCTGATGGTATCTATCTCAGCTAAAACACTTTTAAACAGATTCCTCTTAACAGAACAATTATGAAGTTTCGGTCATTTAAGCGCGACAGCTGATTCTTCCTCTTCAGTTTAATGGACTGCCAGC
>NC_051400.1:65783-66330 GCF_015228065.2 Penaeus monodon
TTCCTCTTTATGCTCGTAGTCGCTGTTCGGTCCGCGCCCTCTCCCCTCCCGCGCCCTCGGTCACGCAAGCACACACTTAAAACCCCTTTTTTTCTCCTGTTCTCTTGTTAAGGGTGCCTGTTGCGTCACTTAGCGAGGCTGCCTCTTTTAAAGCTACAAAAAAGGTACAGATAATACAGCAGAGATACATTAAGCAGCACTACACGAGTAGGTCCTTTAAAAGGAGAGCGAGGAGGTAAATAAAACAGGTAAATGCATTAAGACGAAGGATATAAATCGATGAAATAAGGAAAATACGAATAAATCATCGTGTTCTGCAACGATAGTCAGGTTTTATGCGCTTGTCTGGTTCTCTCTCTACTATTTAAATGTATTTTTTGGCTCTCTCTACAACCTATTTTCTCGATTTTAAACTTGAATGGAGTGTTTATACATATACTACAAAAATAAGAAAGAGAGAAATAAATAAATAAAAACGATGTACTTCGAGGCGTTTATATACTTCAAAAAATAAGAACAGAAAAAAAATATCAATATAATTCAGAGA
>NC_051400.1:66856-67287 GCF_015228065.2 Penaeus monodon
CACACATACATATTTACATATAACAAACTCTATTTATGCAAGCGAAATGCGATCCACTCCATTTTCTCTGGCTTCCTCGCTATCATAACAAATTAATTACTCCCGTCTGGTGTACATATGCCTGAGTATGTATATCAGCCTTTCAAGTGTGTTATATCATTTAGAGCCGGGAGAGACAAAGCCAGGAGAGGGTGATAATATTTTAGACGAGACATAAACCAGAAAATTGTATATTGTGTCCTTAATAAGTAGATGATACTCGGTGCATCTGACGTTTATGTATATATATTAAATTTTTAAGTGGTTATTTTCATCGCCCTGTCTTTTTAATGTATGTGAATTGTATTGCACGTTATGACTTTTTTTTTTAACTAAATAAACTCGTTTGTCTTATCTTTGACTCGTAATATTCCTTGGCAAAACATTAACAC
>NC_051400.1:67339-67628 GCF_015228065.2 Penaeus monodon
CAGAGCCCTTCGCTGTCTTTTTTTCCCTTCCTTTTTTTGTTAATGCGACGTTATTCCCATCTTTATATTTATTTATTTATTTCATCATCAACTTCAGTTACTCGCAAATTACCTTTTGTTCACCTTTCACCTTTTTATTTCTTTTCTCTCTCTCTTTTTTGTTAATATTTTAGTCCGGTTAACTGCAAAAAAAAACGTATTTCATTCCCCAATGTCCAAATGCAGATCTCGGAATATCTGATATACCTCCAAATCACTGAATCTCTCCTCTTCTATCACCTAATCAATT
>NC_051400.1:67652-68385 GCF_015228065.2 Penaeus monodon
CATACATACATACACAAAACACCTTCGCCACTTCCCATGTTACCTCCTCCCGGGCCTCATATGTTTTCAAGAATCTATGCCGCGGGTCAGACGAGCAGAAAAAAAATGGAAGCCCAGCCAGACGAGGGAGGGTTTCACAAGCCCGCTAATTAGTACCTCGCAGCTCCTCGAAGGTTAACGAAGTCACCGGACGCACGAGACACATCGGGTTTGTGCGTCTGACTTCCCGAAGGTCGTTGCGTTGTCCCGTGGCACCTTTGTCCCAGCTGGAAAGGGGTCGTTGGGGGTTGGGGTATTAGAACCAGATGTGGAGGGGGGGAGGGGGGAGTTCTAGAACCTCGTTTTGTGTGAGGGGGGGGAGGGACACAGGACTTCGTTGGGGAGGCCCTTTTTGGGATGTGGAGGGCTCTAGAACCTTGCAGGGGTGAGGAGTAGCATTAGGACATCGTTGCGTGATGGGGCTAGAACCTTGTTTGGGGATCCTAGAACCTGGCTGAGACGTGGAGGGCCGTAGAACCTTGTATGAGGGAGGTGAGAAAGCAGAAGTTCATTGGTCAGAGATAAGGATTACAAGTGATTACAAAACCGAAAACAAAACCTCAAATTTTCCACACGTTCCTCGAATCCCAAAAACCGAAAAAAAACTAAAAAATTCCCACGTTCCTCGAAGCCCAAAAAACGAAAACAAAACCCCAAATTTTTCCCACGTCCCTCGGAGCCCCCCCCCCCCCCC
>NC_051400.1:68422-68855 GCF_015228065.2 Penaeus monodon
CCCCAAATTTCCCCCACGTTTCTCGAATCCCAAGAAACGAAAAAAACGAAAAAATTCCCACGTTCCTCGAAGCCCAAAACCCAGAAAACAAAACCCCCAATTTCCCCCACGTTCCTCGAAGCCCAAAACCCCGAAAACGAAACCGGCGAATATCGGCGACTCTCTCCCAAGCATCAAGACCGAGCAAAGGCTAATCATGATGAGCGAGATGAGAGGCAATCAATCACATCAAACGCAATCAACGCACGCACGTCGGGAAGCCTGTCACGAAGAGCTTGCGGTGACTTATATAAAACAAAGAAGGGGAGATAAACGTAGTGGGAGGAGGAAAACGTAATAAGGAAAATGTAATGAAGAAAACGTAGTGAAGAAAACGTAGTGAAGAAAACGTAGTGAAGAAAACGTGATGAGAGATGTATGTGTTTGTCTCGTG
>NC_051400.1:69080-69198 GCF_015228065.2 Penaeus monodon
TTCTTAAAAGCCACCCTATCTACAGGTCGATACATCAATAAATATAAAACCAGACAAACAAACCCAACCAACGGCGATATCTCCCGAGCTCCCCCTTTCAGCGTCCCTCTGTTTACAG
>NC_051400.1:69231-69314 GCF_015228065.2 Penaeus monodon
TCTGTTCTCTGTTCCCTCTATTCCTCGGAGTCTCCTTAAACCGCCCTTCCGTCCCGTGAACTACCCTCGAGTTGCCTCCGAGT
>NC_051400.1:69707-69783 GCF_015228065.2 Penaeus monodon
GCAGCTGAATCGCCTTGCCTCCGCCCCGACCACAAGCGATGGACTCCTGTCCTGGTATTTTTGCGGGACTGGAAAA
>NC_051400.1:70428-70551 GCF_015228065.2 Penaeus monodon
ATGCCCCCCCCCCCCCGTTTATCCTTCGCCCGGGCGCCCCTTTAAGGCTCCTTTAAGGCTCCCAAGACCTGTTTCTTCCTCCGCACGTTTAAATGGACCTCTTGAGCGACCCTGGATCAGCGA
>NC_051400.1:71033-71347 GCF_015228065.2 Penaeus monodon
TGCGTCACATTTCTTTCACTATTATAAATATCACTTCTTCCACAGCGAATATTATCGCTAATAACACTAACACCAATAACTGAACAACACTGGTAGTTAAACCAAAAATAATATTCATTATCATAAAATTGATAACGATAACAATCTTATTTTATTGCTACTACCAAAATCACTTCTACTATGACAACTGCTATAACGACCACCACCACATTTTTACCAATTTCCTTCCTTCAACAACGGAATCGAACGCGGCAAATCAACCAGACAACGGTTTCGGACAACGACCACAGGAAGGACAAGAGGGAGGAGCAGAG
>NC_051400.1:71713-71890 GCF_015228065.2 Penaeus monodon
CTTGACAAAGGAAGACGAGAGGGAGGAAGGAGAGTAGGTAGAGAAGATGAAGAATGTAAGATAGAGAAAATAGAAATATAATAAATACATAAAAGCAGAGGAAAACACGAAAATATATATAAGGCAAATGAGAAAAAAATAGAAATATAAAAGGCAGGAAAAAATAAATAAAAATTT
>NC_051400.1:74364-74451 GCF_015228065.2 Penaeus monodon
TACAACAACTTTCCCACGCTAACCTGCTCATCTCACACGTCGTACGTCATAATGGCATCCGGTTTAAATGCCTGCTGAAAACGATGC
>NC_051400.1:74482-74981 GCF_015228065.2 Penaeus monodon
GGTAGTGGGTACGCGTACTTCATCCACTCCCTAATAAATCTCTTCTGTTATTCACTACAACTCTCTACAAAATACAGTTTCCTCCCCTCCCAATAGATCTCTTCTACAGCTCTCTACAAAATAAGGTTTCATCCACTCCCCAATAAATCTCCTCTCGTATTTACTATTTACTAGTTTCATTCACTCAAAATAAATTTTTTTTCTTATTTACATCTCCTCTCTCCAAAATACACCTTGCTAGCCCTCATCGAAAGGAGATTTTGGGTCGCGCGCGTTCTCTGCATTGGCCCAATATATTTTATCTATCTATTTATCTATCTATAATAAGTGAGCATTATAAACTTCACGATGATTATTTTTTCTACTGATCTCTTTACGTATCTATCTATCTACTTCGTACCTTCGTATCCGCACCCAAACTCTCTCTCTCTATCTATTTATCTATGTACCAAATAAAAAGAGCATTATAACTTCACGACTATGTTTTTTTTACTGATAT
>NC_051400.1:75026-75128 GCF_015228065.2 Penaeus monodon
CTTCGTACCTTCGTATCCGCGCCCTAAATCTCTTATCTATCTACCTAGTCATCTACTTCGTAAAAAAAAACATTATAACTTCACAATGATTTATTTTATACT
>NC_051400.1:75264-75425 GCF_015228065.2 Penaeus monodon
GTCTACTTAATAAAAATGATCATTATAACCTCATGATGATTTGTCTTCATCTATCTACGAGTATTTATCTATCTATTAATTTAATTAAAAAAAAAACATTTTAACTTAACGATGATTTGCTTTTTTCTATCTCCATTCATCTATTTATTCACTCTTATTTT
>NC_051400.1:75470-75552 GCF_015228065.2 Penaeus monodon
TATCCGAGCGCCACTATCAGGTACTTTCCTTTCCTCGCAGCATCAGCAACGCGTCCCAGACAAGACGTGCACATCGTCACCT
>NC_051400.1:75738-75806 GCF_015228065.2 Penaeus monodon
ATTACTCATCTTCCGATTTTTGTTTTCCTCTACTTTTTATTTATTTATTTTTTGTCACGTTAGTCCAC
>NC_051400.1:75850-76010 GCF_015228065.2 Penaeus monodon
CCTCGTCCGAATGGGTGCGAAGAGCGCGGCTTGGAAATCCGAGCTATTCCAACGCGTCCGAATCGCCGCCAAAGAAACGAGGGAACGAGCTTAGTCTTGGGAAGCCTGTTCGTCCTGCCGCGGTTCTTCAAATCCTCATTGGGTCCGCTTCCTGCTGTCT
>NC_051400.1:76248-76652 GCF_015228065.2 Penaeus monodon
TCCGTCGCGATCTCTATGGCTGAACCCTTTGAGCACAACAGATCCGAGAACAGGTAGCAAAAGAAGCAGCCGGTGATCGAACGCTGGTCTCGGAACGCTGGTCGAACCACCGCTCGAAACGTTGTGCGAAAATACGGTCGCTTGCCATGAAGTGCCGGTCTGCGAATGGTGTGACCTTTGCGCTAGGTCAGTTGCGCCGACCGAACCGCGCAGTGTGAGTGTTGCTAAGTAGAAATAAGCGCAATCAGGCACGGCGCGCAACGAAGAACCATTCCAAGTGGCGTGGAGCATAGCAAAACGGAGACACACTGTTGTGCTGTTTCTACGGTCGTTCAGAACATGAACTAATGAACACGAAGCTGGGGGGCTTTTGAAAATGGGGCGATCTTGGCGCACACCTTCAG
>NC_051400.1:76752-76990 GCF_015228065.2 Penaeus monodon
AAAAGGAAGAAGGAAGATCAAGGTCGCCGCGTACACCTTAAGGAGATTTGCACAGCACTGTCGGGCGGTGAAGACGCTCGGCCGCCTGGAAGTGCCCAGGTAACAAGACATTCCTGCGTGACGTCACAGGGCCCAGGGCGGCGGGACGGCCCCTCGCCGAGTTAAATGGCCTTCGTGATGTACGAGTCGACAGCCACCGGGTCATTTAAACCCCCGCTCAATGGCCACTCACTTAAAG
>NC_051400.1:77163-77390 GCF_015228065.2 Penaeus monodon
GGGGCTCCCCAAGGTTTCGAACCCGAACCGACCCTCGACCAATGGGAACGCCGGAAACACATAATGCTTCATTGTGATTGGCGGGCGCGTCTCCGTCGGGGGCTTCGCAGGGGGAGCAAGGAAGACCCGCAGGTTCCACGGCGCTCACAAAGGCCTCTTCTCCCGGGCCGAGGGAGCCACGCGATGCCAACATGTTCCCACGTCCGCCGCGCGTCGGGAGGGCGGCG
>NC_051400.1:77761-77880 GCF_015228065.2 Penaeus monodon
GCCAAACAAAAAGGGGGGAACAAAAAAAAAGGGGGGGGAGAGGAAAAAGGGGAAAAAAAAATACGAAGGGCGGGGTTTGAGGAGCTTGCCCCTTTGGGAAATGACAGACGATAACGCGG
>NC_051400.1:78404-79019 GCF_015228065.2 Penaeus monodon
GAGGGGAGAGAGGGAGGGGAGGGGGGGAGAGAGAGAGAGAGAGAAGAGGAGAAGGAGAGGGAAGGAAGAGAGAGAGAGGGAGAGGAGGAGAGAGAGAGGGGGAGAGAGAGAGGAAAAAGGAGGGAAAGGGGAGAGGGAGGGGAGGGAGGGGAGAGAGGGAGGGGAGAGGGAGCGAGGGGGGGTGGAGGGGGGGGGAGAGGAGAGGATAAGAGAGGAAAAGTTTAAAAGGAAAAGAAAAAAAGGGGGAAGGGGAAAGGGGGGGAAAGGGGGGAAAAAGGAGGAGGGGGGAGGAGGGGGAGGGGGGGAAGGAGGGGAGAGGGAGAGGAGGGAGAGGAGAGGGGGGGGGAGGGGAGGGGGGGAGGGGGGGGGGAGGGGGGGGAGGTAGGTAGGTGGGTAGGGAGGGAGAAGGATGGGGGGGAGGGGGGGAGGAAAAGGGGGAGGAGGAAAAAAGGGGAGGGGGAAAGGGGGGGGATAAGGGGGGAAGAGAAAGAAAAGGAGAGGGAGAAAAAGAGAGAGGGAGAGGAGGGGGAAAAATGGAGGAGGATGGGACTAACAGGTAAATGAAGGGAAAAAGGGTTTGGTTTTAAGCGGAAGAATGAGTGAATGAGGGATTTA
>NC_051400.1:79492-79798 GCF_015228065.2 Penaeus monodon
GGCAGCCTAATAATTCCCCTCTCTTTAACCCAACAACACCACTACATACCTAAGAAGATCTACGTTACAAAATTTTTTTTTTGCTTTCTGACCATATTTTGCCCGGGGATCATAGCATTCCCTCCCTCTCATCTCCTTCAGCCCCCCTCCCCCTCCTCCCTCTCGACTCCCTCCGCCCCCTCCCCTTCCCCCCCTCCCCTCCCTCCTTCCTCCTCACGCCTCCCCCCTCTCCCCTCCTCTCCTCTCCCTCCCCTCCCTTCACTGTATCAACTGGACTCGACTTGTTTCAACAAAGACACACCTTCT
>NC_051400.1:79917-79982 GCF_015228065.2 Penaeus monodon
GTAATATCTTCGTATCATTCATCGATTTTTTTCCCTGCTGCATGTTTCCATTTCCATTTCCATTT
>NC_051400.1:80446-80614 GCF_015228065.2 Penaeus monodon
AAGAAAACCCGTCCTTTCGGAACATCTCGAGGACGACCTTTAACCCGTGAAGTACCCCCGGCAGAGGGAGCTTGTGCCTCGGAACCGGGCCGGCTCGCGCTCGCGCTCGCACTCGCAGGGTAAATATACAAGTAAACACGAGGCAAAGGCAAGCACACAAACACGATG
>NC_051400.1:80799-80958 GCF_015228065.2 Penaeus monodon
ACGCAAGCATGGACATAAGCTGATGAAAAGATGGGCAAATAAGTGAAGGAATACATGGAAAAACGGAAGGACAGACTCTCAAATAAATACACTAACAGACACACAGAGAAACAGAATCAAACGTAGACGAGGCCTCACATACGCTCAAGCATACGCGCG
>NC_051400.1:81847-82301 GCF_015228065.2 Penaeus monodon
ACGCACAATGACTCACGCCCTTATTACGAAGCACAAAGGCCAGCTCCCTCACAATAAGCCGCGGAAGGAGAACAGGGCCCGCTCTCATGCCCGGCCGCTCTCATGCCCGGCCGCTCTCATGCCCGGCCGCTCTCATGCCCGGCCGCTCTCATGAGCCCGGCCGCTCTCATGAGCCCGGCCGCTCTCATGAGCCCGGCCGCTCCCGATGCCCAGCCGATACCCAGCCGCTCCCGATGCCCAGCCGATGCCCACCCGATACCCAGCCGCTCCCGATGCCCACCCGATACCCAGCCGCTCCCGATGCCCACCCGATACACAGCCGCCCCCGATACCAACCCCCCCGGTGCCACATGGCTCCCGCCCCTCCGTGCCCTTCCTCCGCGGCGCCGGCGGAAGGTGCGAGGGCGGTGGGCGTCGCCTGAGACTGGCCTGGCGGGCGGGGGATTGGGGTTGG
>NC_051400.1:82724-82961 GCF_015228065.2 Penaeus monodon
TTTCACACTGTTGTTATGGTTGGAAATTATGCAACGCCCATTTCACGTGGATTTTAAATCGGTTTGTCTTTGCATAGATAGAGACACTTGTTTTAGTTATTATCAATTCCTATGATTTCTATTCTTTTCTCAAAGAGGATTGCAGATAAATAAAATAGAAATGCGATGACAATTGTGATAATAACGACAATATCAATATCATTAACAACAACGATAATAAAATGACTGACGATGATG
>NC_051400.1:84352-84494 GCF_015228065.2 Penaeus monodon
ACTATGAGAGCACCAACAACCATTAAAACTACCAATATAAAAAAGCAATAATAACAACTCTTAATAACAACAACATTCTGGATACAATGACAACAATAACTATGACAATACCTCGTACTATTTTACTGCTACTAATGTTATT
>NC_051400.1:84716-84784 GCF_015228065.2 Penaeus monodon
TACGGTCACCCCTGCCAACAGCACCTCCCCCCCTCCTTCCCCCTCTCCGTGAGATGCCGAAACACCTG
>NC_051400.1:85112-85219 GCF_015228065.2 Penaeus monodon
GTTTGTCTTTTTTATGATCTCTGTGTGTCATTTTTTTTTGTCTGATTGTTTTCCCTTCTGTCATTTTGACTTGTCATTTTTGCTTGTTTGTCTGTCTGCCCGCTTGT
>NC_051400.1:85486-85612 GCF_015228065.2 Penaeus monodon
TACTGCAACCCTGCAACAGCAAGCGACTCCACTGCAATCACCACAATCGAACTGAAGTCATAACAACAAGAACTACAAACCACAAACACTGCTACTGTCATCATTTCAATTATGTCCTTAAAACCC
>NC_051400.1:86571-86767 GCF_015228065.2 Penaeus monodon
CAAACACCAAGCCTCCTAATCAGCTCGAGCACCGATGGAAGCAAAGGCGTTTCTCAGAACACAAGAAAGGTCAACAAATCCCCTTTTGCCTCGCAGCTGATTGACTCCTCAGCAAAAATCCTTGCAACAATGCAACACGTCATCGGTCGCCCGGTCTGGCAAATCTGCAAGATCATTGCAAAACATTTTTTCGGCC
>NC_051400.1:87144-87398 GCF_015228065.2 Penaeus monodon
GCGAGAAATGATGAAATTCAACATAAATATCTAATTTTGCAACCCCCACTCCCAAAAAGAGTGAGGTTGGGTATTTAACGTGAGGAAACATTCAATCACATTCACCGAGGACATATTCATATTCATCACATCATCACAGACGCGTAAGTCATCACATGACCTAAAACCCCCTTCATCGCTCCTCAAAAAGGAACGAAAAAGTGGTACAGTTCGTCATCAACAGTCATCAATCACATCACAAAACAGTCAAGATT
>NC_051400.1:87893-88054 GCF_015228065.2 Penaeus monodon
CAGGCTCTTATCACTTGTATGAAGCTAATTTATGCAGTTTCTATCGACGCATTTTATTAAGATAATTATCAGGCCCTGTGTCAGCATAAACATCCTGATCGGAAATTAATTTGATTACATAAAAAAAAATCAACATGGCTTCGCTCAGAACATAAACATCA
>NC_051400.1:88376-88638 GCF_015228065.2 Penaeus monodon
GCCATCTATCGAATAAAAAAACAGGAAAAGGAATATTTACCGGAAAAAAATCAAGAATCGCCAGACAAAAAGTTAACGGCAAAGAACTGAACAGAAATTAAGGGACAAAAAGCCACTTGTTTTGCATTTACACGAAGAAACCCAGGGGGACATTCAACCGGAAAAAAAAGCCCCCAACGGAAGAAATATTTTGTTTATTAAAAGGGGTTTGAATAGCTAAATAACAGAGTACAAAATTCAAGAAGTGTGAATCTCCTTCGAT
>NC_051400.1:88759-89503 GCF_015228065.2 Penaeus monodon
CAAATACAAAGTCAAGACAACGAAAAAAAAGACAAAATGAAAGAACGAGATAAAAAAAAAACAAGAAAACAATAAGAAAAAAAAATAAAAGAAAGACCGCGAAACAGAAGACAACTCTAATAAAAAAAAATATAAAAAAAATGAACAAGCTCCCCCTCCCCGCTCCTGGGTACCAAAAACGGGGAGATCGCCGACGCCTCGTTTTCTATCTCGTGAAGACAGTCATGGCGGCGGCGACAAGGGAGCCCCTTTATAAAATCCATAAAATATCCCCCACGTTAATGGATACCCGGCAGTTATTTTTTATTTTTAACGCCTTGCTACCCGGCTTATTTATTAAACGGGGGGATACGTTTGGCTTGTCCGAAAGAGAGAGAGGGAGAATATATATTGTGGGTTTTCGATCGATTCCAGAATATTTATGTTAAGGAAAACAGCAGAAAAATCCATTTCAACAAGGAACAGATCCTTTTCTACGGAGCATTTAAGGCTCTCTGCCAGCGCTCATTATATATTATTATTCGAATGTCAACACAATCTTGATCTCCATTAGAATTTGAACGCGATCTTGATACATATAAATTATGACTTTTTAATATTATTTTTTATATATGATTTTCATCTCTACCTCCCGGTTCCCATCGGTAAAACATAGTATCGTAAAAATAGAAAAAAAAGAAATGAAAAGGCAATAAAAGTATAAAAATACAATATACAAGTTATAAAAAATATATATAATACAGC
>NC_051400.1:89557-90174 GCF_015228065.2 Penaeus monodon
GTACAAATACAAAATTATATGTAATTTAAATACAAAACAAAAATACAATATAAATACAAAATAAAAAAAATATGAAAATACAGAAATTGTGAAAAAAAAACGCACAGACAAGCGGCGTGACTCACACAAGCGATCTAATTCCACTAAATCGCGCAATTAGCTTCACTCGCCTTGCACGCTCGTAACGACCCAAACGAGGCAATTGCCGCCTTGTTACGCAAACGGTCGTCCGCTAATCATGCATTTCTCTTTGTAGCATTTAGCATTAAGTCAATTTTCGTCATAATCTGTTTGATAATTTCGCCGTCATCCGTCAAAGTAAATCACGTGCAATCTCCCCTCCGAAAATGCATACAACATTACGCTTACGCACTGCAATAACAGAAAGGAAATTGTATATAACTTCATGATATATAACTCATGTTGCAAAGTCCATTGCTTGGTATTCCTGTTATCAAGGCGGGGGGGGGGGGTCCCTCGGTTTGGTATTATTAAATTGTATTACTGTCATGTTCGGATGGTTTAATAAAAAAAAGGCGAAAAAATAGCAAAAATATTTGTATAACTATTCCCGGAAAAAAATAAAATGCCTCTATATAACGAATATCCCTTGTTTT
>NC_051400.1:90212-90410 GCF_015228065.2 Penaeus monodon
AATATATATATATTTCGAAAAAATATATACATTTTCGTTTTGAAGAATAGCATGCAGTGACACGATTGAGAGAATGACGTCACGCCTCTGACGTCACCGTTTAGCGTCGGCGGGAGGGAACATGGCGGGGTAATTAGTACCAGTGTTGAAAAGCGACGTAATGGCGCCCTCGCGGCTAAATAATGTGTCTAATGTGTC
>NC_051400.1:90849-91084 GCF_015228065.2 Penaeus monodon
AGTTCCCTCCACTCAACACAGCCATATTTTCAGGTTCTGTGTCACATGTCCCGCCCCATACCACAAATTCCATACCCCCCCCCTTCCCCCCTTCCCCTTCCCCTCCTTCCTCTTTCTTGTCCCTTGACCTGCGTTCACCCTATTTTTTGCGTCTCTCATTTCCCTTCCCTTTGCCTCTTCCTCGTCCCTTCCCTTCCATTTCATTTCGACGTATTTTATCCTTTTCTTGTCTCTT
>NC_051400.1:91424-91730 GCF_015228065.2 Penaeus monodon
ACATTTCATTTCATACGTCCAATGTCTTTTTGTCAGGGCACTAGGCCTATACGTCCTCATTTTCTCCGCTTGTCTTTCCTCTACCCCAAGGTCCAACCCCCCCACCCCGTCTCACGTAGGCCTTCTGTCGTCGTTCGCAGCCACCCAGGCCTACAGGGACGCCTAACATGTAAATGCTCCCCGAGTAGTCCCAACCCCTCGCGGCCGCCCACTTAACTAGGCCTCTAGTCTTCATCACACAACCCTTCACCTTGTGTGTGTATATACACCCGACCTCCCGTCGCTTTGGTGGAACCGGCTTTCGGC
>NC_051400.1:92002-92108 GCF_015228065.2 Penaeus monodon
CGAAGAAGAAACTACTGATAAGCAATTTTTTACCTTTAATTAATTACTGATCTGCATCAATTTATTCAATTCCGCTATGTTTTCAATTCTATTATTAGATATTTTT
>NC_051400.1:92222-92419 GCF_015228065.2 Penaeus monodon
TCCGTTTTTCTCTCTCCATTCATTCTTTTCATCGATTTTCTCCTCATCCTCTTTACGTTCGTTATCTCTTCTTATCTTTATGTCCGCTTTATTCGTCTCCCTTCATTCTTTTATTCTCTCTGCACCTGGATTTATTATTTTTTATCCATTCACCTTATTTTCTTCAATTACTCCATTTCTTATTCTAAAACTCATCA
>NC_051400.1:93277-93681 GCF_015228065.2 Penaeus monodon
CCAATCCACCCCCCCCCCCATCCCCCGCGTCCGAATTCCTTTCCCACACTCCCTGGCACGACCGATTATGCTCGGCCACGACGTCCCTCGGCCTTTGCATCCGAGCGTTCGAACACCGTACCTGCGGAGGAAAAAGGACAGTGCTGAGTCGGTGGGGAAAAAACACGTGACTAAGACGGTGGGGAAAATAACACGTGACTAAGACGGTGGGGAAAATAACACGTGACTAAGACGGTGGGGAAAATAACACGTGACTAAGACGGTGGGGAAAATAACACGTGACTAAGACGGTGGGGAAAACACATGACTTGACTTAAAACAGAGAATTTAATTCATAACAAAATCAGAGTTACGTCGGTGACGAAAATAAGAAATGAGCAATCAGGAGAGAAACTGCTGTATGT
>NC_051400.1:94064-94340 GCF_015228065.2 Penaeus monodon
TTGAGCGATCGTGGAGCTAAACTTTGACTTTAACTGGAATATGAATATGATGGATGTGGGTGGGGGAGGGGGAGGGGGGAGGGGGGTGAAGGGGTATTGTGGGTGTGTGGGGGGGAGGGAGGGGGTGAAGGGTATTGTGGGTGTGGGGGGAGGGAGGGGGGTGAAGGGGTATTGTGGGTGTGTGGGGGGAAGGGCATAGGGAGGTGGGGGAGGGGTGGGGGATCGTTTCTGTGGATATGTGATGGATATGGCATGTGGTGTGTATGTAATGCGTGC
>NC_051400.1:94409-94723 GCF_015228065.2 Penaeus monodon
ACGTATGTTTGTAAATGGTATATGATGTGTGACGCGGTGTATCGTGTACGGTATGTGGTGTATTTTGTGTGTAATATATGAGTTTATTTTATATATTTCTGTGAAATATATGGTGTTTGCAGTGCGTGTGTTGTGTCATGTATGGAGCATATTAGGATGCGTCTAAACATGGATAAAATGACTAAAATTCACATAATTTGAACAACGAAAAAATTGCAGGTATGAGTATCAGACAGAAACATAATTTAAACATAAATTTGACATATTTAACCTACAGAAGCTAAATAAAATCAATTGTGAATATATATTTATAC
>NC_051400.1:95348-95496 GCF_015228065.2 Penaeus monodon
GGCCTATTTCGCTGATAAAAAAGGTCCGGCCGCTATCACGTCCAATTACGCGCCCTCCCGCTGAGAAAACCAATTTCGGAGACCATTAATGTAATAATATTGTAACCATTACATCAGTTACCTCCTTCGCTCGCACCGGTACATCTTC
>NC_051400.1:95702-95849 GCF_015228065.2 Penaeus monodon
TTCTGAATGGGGGAAAAGGAATTACCCATTTCGAGCCTATAAGGGTTCGCCGTTAAATAGGCCTAAGTGAATTTACGTGGAAGATAAAGGATTTTCTTTAACTCTTTCTCTCTCAAGAGCGCACGTGACCCCGTAAAGATAAGTAAA
>NC_051400.1:96312-96497 GCF_015228065.2 Penaeus monodon
TTTAACCTAGTTAATTTTCCTTAAAATCTTCTTCTCCTATATCAATTTTCTTATTTAAAACTTGGAGAAAAAAAAATGTATATACTAATGTTATAGTTATTATTTACACGTGTATGAAAGGGTTGAGACACGTGTTTATATACTCCTTGAGTTTGAGAGGAAATCTGACTCCGCTGAGCTGCCTT
>NC_051400.1:96556-96723 GCF_015228065.2 Penaeus monodon
CGTTGCCTCAGAAGATATTTTTACCATAAATGTTCAATTCACAAAGGCTGGCTTGTATGGACCATAGCGAATATACAAGCACAAGCAAGGCAATGTACATAGAAGTATCTGCAGGAATATGTAGATATGCACATGGACGCATTTGCTTACGCACATCAGCACGCGCG
>NC_051400.1:96917-97029 GCF_015228065.2 Penaeus monodon
ACCCCAACCCTTCCACCAACCCCTCCCCCCCAACCACAGAGTATATACCCGGCAGTATGTAACCTTCCCCCCCCCCCTCACCGCTCGTCCCTTTTACCCATAACACATTTTG
>NC_051400.1:97194-97333 GCF_015228065.2 Penaeus monodon
AGCATCTACTAGTATAAGTTTTCACCCTTCTCCTCCCAACAACTCCCTCCCCTTTATAATCCTCCCTACCTATTATCTCCCTTTAAACCCCCTTTCCCTTTCAGACGTCTCGCGAGTCAATTAATCCACGAAACGGCCT
>NC_051400.1:97743-98311 GCF_015228065.2 Penaeus monodon
TTGTCCCGCGAACTGAACACGAAATCAGAACGATTCTTCTCCCAGCATCCCCGGGATTTTCCATTCGCCTCCCGAAGATTTCTTGCCTCCTGTCGTACGCCTTTGTAGTTCTGTTTCTACTGCAAAAAAAGGGATCTTCACCTCTTATCACTAAGCTTGAGGTTTATAGCTCCTTTCTCACATTTTCCTTACGGTTTTCTTCTGAATTTAGATAAAACGCGATGCATTTCATATGCCTTTCACCGCAATCCCTTTAAACGCATTCCTTCCTACCGCACTACATTCTCCATCCTGATTTTTTTTTCCTTTTCACTCCCCCTTGTCTATCTCTTGTCTATCTTCCCCTCTTCTCTTCCTTTTTTCCCTCTTCTCTGTCTCTATCTATCTTTCCTCTTCTTCTTCTTAGTCCATTGTCCCCTCTTCTTAACATTTGTCTATCTTCTCTATTCTTTTTCTCTTTTTTCTTTTATCTTTCCATCTTACCCTCTTTACCGTCTGACCTTCTTTTCCTCTTCTCCGTCCCTGCCTTTCTTACTTTCCTCATAAAACCCCTATTTTCCCCTCCTTT
>NC_051400.1:98344-98465 GCF_015228065.2 Penaeus monodon
TCAAAGTAACCAAACTTTTTTCCTCCTCCTTCTGTCCCTGTCCATCTCTCCTTTTCCCTCCTGTTTCTTGCCTCCCCTCGCTCGGGCCTCTCGCTCCGCCTCCCTCGCTGCTCTGCGCTTC
>NC_051400.1:98774-99011 GCF_015228065.2 Penaeus monodon
TCTGCCGTGGCCAGAACAATGACCCGTTACCGCTAGGGTCAGAGACTGCCGCTCCCTCCCCATCCCTTTACCTCAGCCCCAGTCTACTCCCCTTCACTTCCCCATCCCCCCCCCCTTCCGTAGCAGACCCCCCCCCCCTTTAGGATTGGCCCTCAGAAAAAAAAATCCTTTGTGGGTCCTTCCTTCTCCTACTTTGAACCCCAGGACTCCATCCCTCGCTTCCTGCCTCCTTCTTTT
>NC_051400.1:99458-99544 GCF_015228065.2 Penaeus monodon
CTGCAAATTAACGGGAGAAAGAATAGGAAGCCGCAGAATCAAGAATAGGGAATGAGAAATACTGCCAATCAAGAGCAGGGAGAAGG
>NC_051400.1:99900-100172 GCF_015228065.2 Penaeus monodon
CGAAGGCGCTGATCAGATGAGGAACTAATCCGTGCCTTTAAACCTCACGTGATCCCTTTCTCTCATACTGCTGCCTCTCACCCTCATCGTAAACTGGCCATTCCACACACTTTACCGCCCGCTTGGTTTAAAGGAATGTATGGCACCGACGCAGAGCTAAGTGGCAGGTGAGTCAGGACAGGTGGTATGGGGGGGGGGGGGTATCTCCGATTTATATCGTAATTGGGATATAAAACATATTGATAAATTAGAAGGCGATCAGTGACACGTTA
>NC_051400.1:100602-100812 GCF_015228065.2 Penaeus monodon
GACATCCTTTTCTTCAATGATCTAAAGCGGTCAAGAGGGATAGGGAGAGGGGGCAGAGAGGGGGAGAGTGGGGGGGGGAAGGAGGGGCAGCGCAGACGGACGGGTTAAAGGTCAAAGGTCATCCGTCTGGTTTACCTTTAACGCCACAAATCCGGTTAGGTTTGGGTAGGTGCGATGTCGGTAGTCGCAGTCCCTTTAAAAAAAAATGAT
>NC_051400.1:101043-101386 GCF_015228065.2 Penaeus monodon
CGAGAGAATGGTGATAAGAAGGGAAGAGGAAGAAGGAAGGAGGAAGGAAGGAAGAGAAACGGAGACTTAGCAAAGAAGAGAGGAAAATGGATGGAGTCAAAAGATAAAGAAACTTGGGGATGAAGAGGGAGATAAGCAAGGAATAAGAAAGGGAGACAGACAGGAAAGAAAGGAAGAAAGGATGGAAGAAAAAGAGGAGAAACTGTGATAAATGTAAGGTGATGGCGAGAGGAAGATATGAGAGACATAAAGAGAGAGGGCGAGGAGAGTAAGAGAAAGATGGGAAGAGAGAGAGAAAGGAAGATAAGAGGAAAGGCAGAGACGGAGATGTGGAGAAAAAAAA
>NC_051400.1:101657-101759 GCF_015228065.2 Penaeus monodon
ATGTTTAGAAACAGATGAATTAGACAAAACGTTTATAAGAAACTAGCAAAAACGGAATCAACATAACCAAATTTATATAAAAGACACAATAACGACACTGAC
>NC_051400.1:101866-102074 GCF_015228065.2 Penaeus monodon
GTGAAGAGGTTATAGAAGCTATTAGAAAAAGGAAGAAACAGAGGGAGATGCAGCTTGTGTTGACGGCGCGATACGGCAAAGAAAAAAAAATCGGCAAAAAGGGCAAAAAAAAACGATAATAAAAATAAGAGCATAAAGAAAATAAATAAAGCATCGAACGTGAGAATTAACGAAAACAGGAAGAGAAGAAACCGAGGATTGGTCTTTT
>NC_051400.1:102322-102486 GCF_015228065.2 Penaeus monodon
ACGCAGGGCCCAGCAGAGAGGCCCTTCGTGGCGTGCGGTCAGAGGCGGCGATGAGAGCGAAAAAGCCCCGGAGAGTTCTTTGTCCTCCCCCCCCCCCGAAACCTCCGCCGCCAAATACCGATGGCGGAGATACGCTCTCCCTCGCTCCCCCCTCCCCCCATCCC
>NC_051400.1:103179-103472 GCF_015228065.2 Penaeus monodon
GGCGTTGGTTGTGTCTCTCTGCGTCTATCCTTGTCTATCCCTCTGTTCTCACTGCGTTTTTCCCGTTTATCCTTCCGCGTCTATCCTATATCTATCCGCGTCTATCCTTCTATCCATCTCCAGGCAATTCCGTCACGGATATCCGCTGTCTATCTGGATCTACTTCAGATTTATCCTTCATCTGTTTTCTATCCGCGATCTATTCCCATCCACACACCACCGCACTCTTCTATCTATCCCAATCTACCCTCTATCCATTTAAATCCACGCTTCCATCTCTCGCCAACGTCTAT
>NC_051400.1:103503-103587 GCF_015228065.2 Penaeus monodon
TATCTATCACTATCCTCCATCTATCCACCCGCACTCTCTCCCTCTCCTCTCCGGACGCCTATCCATCTCCGGCCGAAATGACTT
>NC_051400.1:103958-104083 GCF_015228065.2 Penaeus monodon
TTATCCACCTCCTTCCCCTGCCCCCCATCTCGCCAGTAACCCTTCTATCTATTCCCGATTCACTCTCTATCTATCGCCATCTATCCTTCATCCCCAATTCGTAAATATAGCCAGACATTTTTTAA
>NC_051400.1:104293-104364 GCF_015228065.2 Penaeus monodon
CTTTTCCGTAATTTTTATCGCTTTACAATTTATTTTTTATTTATTGGCATCACTATTTTTAAAATAAGGGT
>NC_051400.1:105257-105386 GCF_015228065.2 Penaeus monodon
CATAAAAGAAAAAAAGAAGAAAAAAAACAGAGACAAAGGGAAAAGAAACCCCGAGGAAAACACGAAAACGGCCATCCTAGAGAACGGCAGCGACAGAGAGCCAGCAAGCGTGGCGCGGAAGGACGAGGG
>NC_051400.1:105481-105606 GCF_015228065.2 Penaeus monodon
GGGGGGGGGGGACAAGGAAAAGCAAAATTCACGGAGAAAAGAGACAATCCGGCTGGAACTTAACACCTCCGCCACGACACGACGCCAAGAACGAACGCCAGAGAGGCACACTTTCACCTTCTCAC
>NC_051400.1:105702-105814 GCF_015228065.2 Penaeus monodon
ACAAGGAAAAGCAAAATTCACGGAGAAAAGAGACAATCGGCTGGAACTAACACCTCCGCCACGACACGACGCCAAGAACGAACGCCAGAGAGGCACACTTTCACCTTCTCAC
>NC_051400.1:106155-107113 GCF_015228065.2 Penaeus monodon
CAGATAGGCGCTTTTGTCTTGTAGATGAATGTAGAACTACAATACCCCGGCGAAGAACAATTCTGCGTTTGTATCTTTAAATTCTATCCGCGTGATCGTAATCTCGAAGTTTCTCTTACAAAATTTCAAGGCTAACATTATCCTTCTAAACAAATATCACACAGATATACTTCTTCTATCACATCACTACACATTCATCACCATTATCACAGACAGACAGCAAATAAACATCCAACTTCTTTTCTCATAAATCATTACATTCAGTATCATTATTAAAAACACCAAACAGACATAGGCCTACCTCTTCTTCTCACATACTCGTAATAACACATCATTACAAACACATAATTATAAACAAACACAATTACAAACACATTACAAATACATCTTTACAAACAAACACATCATTACAAACAAATACATAATTACAAACAAACATATTACAAACACACACATCACTACAAACAAACATATTACAAACACACACATCACTACAAACAAACATATTACAAACACACACATCACAACAAACAGAACACATCATTACATTCAGTATCATTATCACCGGACTCACAAACACAACCCCATCACTATAGATTCCCTGTTCTAATCAGCAACATTATCCAATACCTGCCTGGAGATTCCTGTCATTTTTAGCCATCATGTCTTCTCTCTAATGTTGTATTTCACTGTCTTTCCCCCACACATCATCCTTCTGGTTACAGAGAATGACTGTTTGTCGCGCATCACTCATTAAAAACATCGGCTTATCATGTAGTCAACATTAACATACCAATTCTTTTTTTCTCTCTCTCTCTATTATTTCTGTTTTTTTCGTAACATACCAATCCTTTTTATATGAATTCTATTATTATTATTTCGAAACATGACTTCTTTTTTCGAAACATACCAATTCTTTTTTTTCTAAATCTTCTTATCATTATTTATAATTTCACCC
>NC_051400.1:107606-108450 GCF_015228065.2 Penaeus monodon
GTACCTGTATTCCACACCGCCATAGGCCTAAATACAGTTCGCCGCGAAGACCGAGATGTGCGGCAGATTACAGTGCGCGGAACCTAACTTGGTTACCATAACAAATAAACGACACGACCCCAGATATTTAAACCAGACAAGTGGGTGGAGGGGAGGGGGAAAGGGGGAGAGGGTGGAGGGGGAGGGGGAGGGGAAGAGGGTGGAAGGGCTGAGGGTGGAGGGGGAGGGGGAGAGGGTGGAAAAGGAGGGGGAAGGGAAGGGGTAGAAAGGAAATGGGAGGGGGAGGACGAAGGGAGGGCAAGAGTGGAAAAGGAGGGGAGGGGAGGAGAGAGTAAGGTGGAGAGTGCGTAAGAGTAAGAGCAGGGGTAGGAAAGGGGGAAAGGGAAGAGGTAAAGTAGGGAGAAAAGGGAGAAGGCGTAAGGAGGGGAGGAGAGCGAAAGGGAGAAGAAATAAAGTAGGGAGGAGAGGAAAAGGGAGAGGAAAGAGGAAAGGGAGGAGAGGGGGAGGAAAAAAACGCGAATGGAGTAACGGAAGGGTAGGAGGAATAGGGGAAGGATAGGAGAAAAAGGGAGAAGGTGAGGAAAGGAAAGGAATGTGGAGAACGAAAAGGGAAAAGAGAAAGAAAACGAGAGAGCAGAGAAAAGACGAGAGAAGGATGGAAAGAAAACGAAGATAGGGAGAGAAAGGAAAGGGAAGAGAAAGAGTAACAATAGGAAAAAGAGGAAAAGCGAAGAAGGAAGAGAGGAGGTAAGAGGGAAAGAGAGATTATAAAGATGGTTAAGAAGAGATAGAAGAGAAAGCAAAGACTAAAAGACTTACGAAGAGGGGGAAGGGAAAAGTAATA
>NC_051400.1:109013-109087 GCF_015228065.2 Penaeus monodon
CGAAGATGATCCTCCTTCTGCTGCCTCCTCGTCAGCGCCGCCGGGATGATCACCAACGCAAACAAACAAAGTCG
>NC_051400.1:109155-109338 GCF_015228065.2 Penaeus monodon
AAATATGCGAATAAAGACGCGGCTCCTAATTGCACACCCGGGGTTAAAAAGTTTGTTTACCTTCCGATCTAAAATTTTTACTATATTTTCTTTTAAAAGGTTATTTTATCTAAATCTATTTTTTATTTTTAAAAAATTTGTTTTTCCTTAAGAGGAAAAAAGTGGGAAAAAATTTTTAGTTTT
>NC_051400.1:109620-109790 GCF_015228065.2 Penaeus monodon
CGTTTTAAAACCAACCCGTTTACCCCGCGAAAAAACACATCGCCCGCCACAAAAAAAAACGAGGAAAAAGGGAATTTTTTTCCACACGGTCCCTGTTTGGGCCAAATCCTACACGCGGGGGACCCACCTTTTCCCCCCACTTTACGCCGGGTCCTTATTAGGGCCCGGGC
>NC_051400.1:110142-110234 GCF_015228065.2 Penaeus monodon
GACATTTGCCTTCTTTCCTTTCTTCTCCCCCGGGCCTCTCCCTTCTCCGCTCTCTCCCTCCTCTCCCTCCCCCCCTCTCTCCCCCCTCTTCA
>NC_051400.1:110537-110666 GCF_015228065.2 Penaeus monodon
TCAGGGGGGTTTACCCCGGGGCCATCCCTAATGTTAGCGGGGTTTCGCCCCTTTAAAAAAAAAAATTGACGATTTTTAATCAGCTCCCGAGCAAGTATAGAAATAAGAAATGAAAAAAAAGGGGGGGGG
>NC_051400.1:110772-110887 GCF_015228065.2 Penaeus monodon
CAAATCCCCCCCCCCCTTCCCCTTTTTTTTTCTCCTTTTTTTTCCCTTTCCCCCTTTTTTCCCCCCCCAAACCCCCCAAAATTTTTTTTTCCGGGTTTTGGGTTTTGGGGGTTTT
>NC_051400.1:111005-111212 GCF_015228065.2 Penaeus monodon
AAAAAAAAAAAAAAAAAATTTTTTTTTAAAAAAAAAAAAACAAAAAAAAAAAAAAAGGGGGGGGTTTTTTTTTTAAAAAAAAAAAAAAAAAAAATAAAAATTTTTTAAAAAAAAAAAAAAATTTTTAAAAAAAAAAAATTTTTTTAAAAAAAAAAAAAAAAATTTTTTTTGGGGGGGGGGGGGGGGTTTTGGGGTTTTTTTTAAAAA
>NC_051400.1:111239-111337 GCF_015228065.2 Penaeus monodon
AAAAAAAAAAAAAAAAAAAAAACCCCCCCAAAAAAAAAAAAAAAAAAAAAAGAAAAGAAAAAAATTTTAAAAAAAAACCCCAAAAACACACCCCCCCC
>NC_051400.1:113196-113284 GCF_015228065.2 Penaeus monodon
TTTTAAAAGGGGGGGGGGGGGGGAAAAAAAAAAAAACCCTTTAAAATTTTTCCCCCCCCCCCTTTTTTTTTTTTTTAAATTAAAGGGG
>NC_051400.1:113310-113497 GCF_015228065.2 Penaeus monodon
TTTTTGGGGGGTTTTTTTTAAAAAAAAAAAAAGGGGGAAAAAAATTTTTTTTTAAAAGGGGGGGGGGGAAAAAAAAAAAAAAGGGGAGAAAAAAAGGGGGAAAGGAAAAGGGAGGAAAAGGAAGGGGGAGAAAAGGGGGGGGAAAAAGGGGAGAGAAAAAAAAAAAAAAAGGGGGGGGGGGAGAAGC
>NC_051400.1:113588-113803 GCF_015228065.2 Penaeus monodon
GGGGGGGGAAAAAAAATAAAAGGGGGAAAAAAAATTTTTGGGGGGAAAAAAAAAAATTTTTAAACCCGGGGGGGGGGGGGAAAAAAAAAAGGGGAAAAAGGGAAAAGGAAGGGGGGGGGAGGGAGGAAAAGGGGGGGGAAAAAAGGGAAAGGGGGGAGGGGGAAAAAGGGGGGAGGGAGGGGGGGAAAAGGGGGGGGGGGAAGGGGGGGGAGGGG
>NC_051400.1:114254-114373 GCF_015228065.2 Penaeus monodon
ATCATGGGAACATTGTCTTCTCTCCCTCATAATCGCCCCCATCTTGTGTTCACTCCTTTCATCGGCCTCTCTCTCCCATTCCTTTTCATTCGTCTGCCTTCGCCCGCTCTTCCGCTCGC
>NC_051400.1:114402-114473 GCF_015228065.2 Penaeus monodon
TAAAGGGTCATTCATCTGATGGAAGGGGGGGGGGAGAATGGGGTGAAGATAGGCATAGATAAAGGAAAGCT
>NC_051400.1:114759-115077 GCF_015228065.2 Penaeus monodon
TCCACTACCGCACCACCGCTTCATCTCCCCCGTTCAGTAGGCCTATAAGCTCTGCCGAAAACCTTGCTACATAAGCCTACATACGAGTGACAGCTGACACCGCTTAGCATGTTCACCTAAATGTCTTTTTCTTCAGAAGAAGCAAAAACTACAAAAGAAAAAAATGAAAACGAGGGAAAAGAAAAGAAAAAAATGAAAACGAGGGAAAAGAAAAGAAAAAAATGAAAACGAGGGAAAAGAAAAGAAATAGAAATATCTATATGAATGTAATTTAGTCCATTCTTACAATTTCCCTTAAAATGTCATTTTTTTTAAACT
>NC_051400.1:115155-115240 GCF_015228065.2 Penaeus monodon
GGCATTTATTTATATCAGTGACACGAATAATCTAATCGTTTCTATTCGTAACACGTTCGCCTAAATATAACCCGAAAACAATCTA
>NC_051400.1:115549-115729 GCF_015228065.2 Penaeus monodon
GCAGTAGCGCCCACTCGCAGCCCCGACCCCCAAGGCCCCCATCTGGGGAGAGTTCGTGACCCTAAATTTCGGGAGGGCTGACCTAACTCCGCCCCCAGTGGGCTGCCGGGGCGGGCGCGACCCTTGACCCTTCCCCCCCCCCACCTGCCGCCGCGCCCGTAACTCTCGCTCCCTGATCGG
>NC_051400.1:115768-115965 GCF_015228065.2 Penaeus monodon
GAACCCTTCATCATGGCCTGGAAATATCCGGCCAACCCCGGGCCATTCAGACCACTCGCCGGGCCATATATAGCGCCCTGGCCTCGGCATCCTCTCCCTGCCTCTCGCCCTTACAAATCTCCTTATTAATTAATCTCCTTTCGATCAAAGACGCCGCCGGGTTGGTTGGCTTTCCCCTCATCCTCCCTCCCTCTCTT
>NC_051400.1:116239-116326 GCF_015228065.2 Penaeus monodon
AAGCAATAACAAAACAAAACAGCAACAAAAACCACATACAAACAGCAAAAACAAACGACGACTCAATTCCTCCAAAACGAGAGGTCA
>NC_051400.1:116448-116544 GCF_015228065.2 Penaeus monodon
TGTGGCCAAGAATCAGATCAAACGATATTCAAATCACGACGGACGCTGGCCAGGTGTGCTACCGAAACTGAGGGGACGCGAGGAAGGGCGATTAAT
>NC_051400.1:117024-117569 GCF_015228065.2 Penaeus monodon
ACTCCCCGAAGGCCCCCCTCCCCTCCCCCTCCTCCCTACCCGCAATTCCCCCGAAGAAAGAGATCTCATTGTCTCTAATTTTCTTTAAAAAAAAAATAAGTGTCTACAACCCCTCTCCCTCAACCCTTTTCATCCTCCAACGTTTATTAATAAAATCAACCCCACCCATTCTTTAACCAATTATCTATTACTCTTTTCTCTCTCTCAGAGGGATGAACAATGAGATGGTCCCTCTTTCAGTCGCGTGCTACAAGCCCCTCGACTCGCCTTTACATATTCATCTATTCAGCTATGCAAACGGCCACGGTCTTAACAAGCCCTCCATCTCCGTCTGCTAATTTGCCGACATCGCTGACCAGGGCAGAAGTAGGCCTATGGAGCCTCCCTTAATAGACGACGGGGAGGTAAGCCTATGTAGACCTGATACCCAACCCGAGGCTTGGGTTCGGCGTCACTGCGGTTGTGGTATGTGCAGACAAAAACTGCGTACATATACATGTAGGTGTGCACGCACATTCAAGCACACGCATGCGCACGCGTACAAT
>NC_051400.1:119185-119262 GCF_015228065.2 Penaeus monodon
CACATTTGCAAAAAACAACAAAAATCATGATGCAAATGATAACAGAAAGAAGATCAGCGGGAATGACAATAGCACAA
>NC_051400.1:119342-119627 GCF_015228065.2 Penaeus monodon
GCGTACGTCTTCAATCATTATCATTTTCTTCATCATTACCATTTATTTTAACCTTTATTACTTTTTGATCACTGTTATAAAAAAATATATATATAGTAATAAAATTCACCGTTTGTATCATTCCATTAAATTCACTGATTTTTATTTCTCTCTCAATTTTACTATCAGTTAAAGGCTGGCCTCCTGGTCGGGAAAATAATTGGTTAATCTGGTAACATTGTTCCTCTTATCAGCCAGCGTGAGGCATTTCGCGTGTTCTCGCTTCGCATATCTTTCTTATCTTAC
>NC_051400.1:119978-120082 GCF_015228065.2 Penaeus monodon
TGAGATTCGTTTCAGAAATCATATACTGTATAACTGCATGTCAAGCACTGGCGTCAACTAAAAGTTATTCCTATCGCAGGAACTACACTTCTTGAAGGATCTTT
>NC_051400.1:120572-121640 GCF_015228065.2 Penaeus monodon
CGCTCGAGTTCGAACACGATACTTCCGGATAAAGTCCTTCTGTGGAATGGCGGCAGAAACTGAACGAACGAGGATGTTATTTTAGGAGAAGGAACGGGATGATACGATGCTATAGAGGATGGGGAGGGGGAGGGGGAGGGAGGGGGTACTGAAAATCAAATGATCAAAGGGTGGGTTAATGGGAGTCCAAGGGGGGGGGGGAAGGGGAAAGGGAGGGGATAAACAGACAGAGGAGGGACAGAGGGGAGGATAAATAAACAGAGGGGGCGGGAATGGGGGGGGTGGGGGAGAGAATATTAGCGCGATGGGGGTACAAACAGAAGGGGGGGAGGGGGGGAGGCAAAGAGGAGGAAAGATCGAAGCGGAAAAGCGGATGCAGCAAATAGATAGGGGTATAAGGAAACAGATAGATGGGGAAGAGGATGGGGGAAGATAGGGGGAAGAGGATGGGGAACCAGATAGATGAGGAAGCTAGATGGGGAAGAGGATGGAGGAAGATAGATAGGGAACCAGATAGATGAGGAAGATAGATGGAGAAGAGGATAGGGAACCAGATAGATGGGGAAAGAGACGGGGGAAGACATATGGGGAACCAGATAGATGGGGAAAGGGACGGGGGAAGACAGATGGGGAACCAGATAGATGGAAAAGAGGATGGAGAAGACGATAGGGAACCAGATAGACGGGGAAGAGGATGGGGAAGACGATGGGGAAACGGACAGACCGACGTGAGGAAACAACAGGTACCATCGAGGGAAAGGGGGGGTGGGGGGAGGACAGCAACCAACGGGTTTTCATCCCAAACAGGAAGGCGTTTGGTCGGGAACAGCGTGATAATGACCCAAACGCGCACGTAATGGCCGTGAGTCAGGCAACATGGCTGCCGCGCCCGTGGGAACACCCGCTACCCAGCCTGGGCACGATCGCACTGCCAAGGCTAGGGGGGGCTAATATACAACCCCCCCCCCTCCTCTCTCCACCCTTCTAACCCGTGAGAAGATCCCCTCCTGCACCAAAGCCTAAATCCTAACACACTCTCTCCAACAGATATTCTAACACGATCAAACA
>NC_051400.1:122011-122227 GCF_015228065.2 Penaeus monodon
AGCAGTAGCCAGGTCGTGCGTGATCACAACCCTGTTATAAGCCTAGGGTGGCCTTCGAACCCGCGCACTGTACAGTAATCATAGCAATTACACATTGTTAATAGGTCCTCTTGTGTCGGGGTAGTTAGGACTGTACTCCCGTGTGGTGTGTGTAATGGTTATGACGGATCTGTATTTTTCACGCGGTAAGATATAAGATGATGGTAATAATAAGTA
>NC_051400.1:122538-122772 GCF_015228065.2 Penaeus monodon
GATGCTATTGGGTTTTCTAGTGTATAGTAACTGCTCAGAAGCTCATACCACCATCGTATAAATACATCGCACACAAAATATGCCCAACAAGACTACGGTATCCATACCACACACTCATCCCCACGATCAGTGGACAGCGTACAGCATTCCACAGAATCTACATATATACAGGATATATACCACAGACACAGCATCCACGTACTGTCTCGGATTACCAGGGCCCACCAAAGCACG
>NC_051400.1:123161-123279 GCF_015228065.2 Penaeus monodon
AATAAACCCAATTCTAAAAAAAAATGCCCCGGCGAAAAAGGGTAAAATGGGTAGGCGGGAAGCTTCAGCCAATACCCATGGCAAGAGCATGACCGAAGAGAGAAAACGCACACACACT
>NC_051400.1:123822-123921 GCF_015228065.2 Penaeus monodon
AGTGGTGTAAACAAGGGCCGGCAGCCCCGGAGCGTCGTGAGAGCCAGGAGATCACGCGCACGACGGGAAGTGACTCACGATCCCATTCATAAAATCTTT
>NC_051400.1:125333-125567 GCF_015228065.2 Penaeus monodon
CGCGATGCAGACCAGCGCCGAGAGAAGCGCCCTCAGGCCCTTATGAAACACAAAGTGATCGGTGCTTCTCTGTGCCGCTTCTCCGGGCCCGTCGGCGATGCACGGGATACCTCTCGCACCTGCAGCGTAACTTGCAACATCATTTTGCAACATCAGCCAACCGGGCATGGCCTTGGATTCGTTTGGTATTTGAAAAAAAAAAATGCGATTCATTTCTCTTACCGGTAAGGTGTC
>NC_051400.1:125707-125829 GCF_015228065.2 Penaeus monodon
ATCGTCACTCTCTAAGTCTCAATACTCGACGCTCAAATCTCTGTCCCTCGTCCCTTTCCTCCCCAAAAAAAAATCTCTCTTCATGGTGAGAGTGTTGTGGAGAAGTTAGTGAATAGCGAAGA
>NC_051400.1:126501-126632 GCF_015228065.2 Penaeus monodon
CAAACCCAAATAACCAAAGAACAAACACGATGAGAATCGCCTTTGCCAATCGCCCCCCCCCCCGCCAGGCGCCCTGCTCGGCCAATCCCTAATCCCACGGCCACGCGGCGCCCAATCCCCCGATGCGATGC
>NC_051400.1:127341-127436 GCF_015228065.2 Penaeus monodon
AATAACTGGAAAAACTGACCGACGACGTGCACGCTCACCCAAGACGAAGCTTTCCGCCCACGACGATGACAAGACTAAAAAAAAAAAAAGCTCAA
>NC_051400.1:128132-128414 GCF_015228065.2 Penaeus monodon
CAGCCAGACGGACGAGCGACGGCCACCCCAAGATAAACACGGGGACGACACTAATGGTCCCCCACTCGTGGATCAACATCCGATACCGGCTCATAAAAGCGATAAATATCGGGTGCGTCCGGTGCGTCCTGAAGTACCACGACTCGTGCGCACGAATTATGGGGAAAGGGGTGGAGGGGGGTAATGGGGGAGGGGGGTGGGGGCTATGGGGGAGGAGGGGGATGATGATGGGGGGATAATGGGGAGGGTGATGCTCCGGACGATCTGTAAGCGATGGAGTGG
>NC_051400.1:128688-128760 GCF_015228065.2 Penaeus monodon
GAGCGGCTTAGTTGGATGGGTGGACATGTGTAAACTTTTTAGTCATGATGGCGCCAAGCTGGGTGGTTGCAG
>NC_051400.1:129065-129633 GCF_015228065.2 Penaeus monodon
ACACCTGCCAGATTATATTACCCACTGCGCGTGCACACATACCGATATACACACTTACCCCCTCACATTTTTTTCTCTCTCGCACTCATACAATCCCACACGCTCACAATCTCTCTATATAACGGTGAAGCGAAAAAATATATCAGGAACAAGAATTAAACATGACAAAAATTCGCAAATGAGAGTCCACTAAACCACACATTTAAGAAGATTTTAATGAGAAAGTTTGGGAAACGCTTGTATGAGACGGGCACTCGCTTGCAAAACGTGATCGAGAGGGAATCACTGTCTATGTAGCAAAAGTTAAATGTCAAAGGTAAAATTAAACACATTTCTGGGCCTTACTGGAAGGACTGAAAAGGGTGGATACACAGAATAAATGGAAGGTTTCAATGAAATAAAGAGATAACGAGTTTCAGTAATTCAGTAATGACAGAAATAGAACGAACGAAACACGGGAAGTTCTAATAGCTTAATTAACGAAACTCTCTGGGCTTAACTAAATCCTATACAAAGCAATCATCACTGAATGTAAACTTAATTAAAGAAACTCACATACACAAAGTAC
>NC_051400.1:130206-130270 GCF_015228065.2 Penaeus monodon
AGTCCCCGGCTCTGGTCCAGTGATTAAGAAAGTACAGGCGCTGCGTATCTTGACGCCCATCGGC
>NC_051400.1:131386-131456 GCF_015228065.2 Penaeus monodon
GGGAGAGACGTCCGCAACGGGAAGACAGGAGGAGGCTGGAAGGCAGAGTAGGTTTGCAAGGGCCTTCGCT
>NC_051400.1:131860-131953 GCF_015228065.2 Penaeus monodon
GTCCGCCCCCCCGTGGAGCGCCGGACGAAGCTGGTCAGCGGGCCCAGGGCACAAAGGTGCAAGTGCCGCGCTGTCCTCCACCCTTCTTTACCT
>NC_051400.1:132009-132137 GCF_015228065.2 Penaeus monodon
TCATGTATGATGAGCAGATCTTTCAAAATCAATAGCAATTTCCCGCTCTTATTCTACCTTCATGCTTCATTTCACTTACTCTTCATATCTCATTCGCTCTTTCCCTGTGTGGCGTTCATTTTCGTCCA
>NC_051400.1:132323-132407 GCF_015228065.2 Penaeus monodon
CGATAAAACTGATCTCCTCTTCCTTTCGCTTCCATTCTGCCACCCTTAAACTCCCTCCATCACCCTTACACGGCAAATATCTCC
>NC_051400.1:133121-133224 GCF_015228065.2 Penaeus monodon
TGGCGGCAGCAAGTGGGACCATTTCCCACACATCATTACATCTCCCTGACCTCTCTCCCTTATCTAGCCTAGACAACCTCACGAACATGAAGAGGTATATGAA
>NC_051400.1:133919-134056 GCF_015228065.2 Penaeus monodon
ACGAAGGCATAAAGTAACTATAATCAATACCTGAAGAAACAGAAAAATATTTATTTTGAAGAAAAGAAAATTCCCAAAGTCCATATATCAATCGCGCCATCAGAACGAAAATTCCACGCCCTTTTCCAAGTCACAAA
>NC_051400.1:134237-134358 GCF_015228065.2 Penaeus monodon
AAACTTCCTCAGAAATAACAATTAAAATATGATAAACAGAAAAAAAAGACAAACGGCGACGTCTCTCTCGCGATTTCATCTTTCATTTTCTATTTTTCATTCTCCGTTCTCTAGCTTTGTT
>NC_051400.1:134478-134664 GCF_015228065.2 Penaeus monodon
CCTTCCATCAGCATTCTGGGAATAACTTTCAAAAATAAAGATAATTATGTGGCATCTCTCAGCTCTTTTTTTCAAAGCGGAGATTTAAACAGAACCTTCATATCTGACATGTTTTTTTCAATTTTACATCCCATTTTTTTGTTCCTCTATACTGATTCGTCCCTTTTTTTATTTTCTTTCTTTATT
>NC_051400.1:134883-135012 GCF_015228065.2 Penaeus monodon
GAGCAATTTAATGTCTCTTTTATCACTATTTATTTTCGACTCTCGGGTACACATTACTCTTCAAGTCTATGATGTAAATAAAGCCATAATTAACACTAATAATAACAAAACCCTCTTTAACACGTGATC
>NC_051400.1:135100-135743 GCF_015228065.2 Penaeus monodon
CACTCGATATGGTCATCAACTTAGCGAATTGTACGAATCCAAAGCTAGAGCCATGATTTCGGCGTCGAATAGAATGACAGTCATCAATAATGAACTACCTATCCCGATCCATGGCTTTACACCAAAAATTAGTAATACAAGTAACAGATTTTTAAACAAATTAACTGAGCGTGCAGGTATTAACATGGTTTAAAAGTAACAGACACATGGATCGGAGTCGAGGCTGTATCAACGCATTTGCCTGGTTTCGGGTAATGGGGGGTAACTATGCTTTTTTCTAAGCAGGTCCTTCCCTTTATGACAACATTATCCCACGATTTATATAAAGAACTCTTTTTACGCATTTACAGTGTCACTCTCAGGGGCTGGGATGCCGCCACTAACACTATTACACACAATAAGAAGAACGTGGTTATGGCCTTTTCACTACGTTTCTAAATCATTTTATCCTCTGTATATTACGCATCATCATCAACTTAAATAAAACGTGTATTCTGGGAGATACGTAATATTTGTCTCCGTAAGTTTAGTACTACAGTGATTTACTGTTCTCGTCGGCTTTATAAAACGTAAGCATTTGTCTACGTGGGAATTATTTGTTAGGATACTTATTATTTTGGTGGCGAAGGGTTCGCGCTCTTGT
>NC_051400.1:135833-136041 GCF_015228065.2 Penaeus monodon
ACTCCCTCCCTCCCTCTCCTTGTTGCGCGCGCACATAACACCTGCATAAGCACCTAGCATCTAAATATCGAGTAATACATCTAATTGTGCATCTAATATACTGATATCCTCCTGCAAGCCGAATGCCCGTGCTTTCCTCAAATCAACAGCTATTATTACGGGCCTCCGCATTCTTTTGGTCGCATTTACTCCAATGCAGAGCCGGAGA
>NC_051400.1:136659-136781 GCF_015228065.2 Penaeus monodon
ACTGCGTTATCGCCGAGTATCGCCCCCAAATCCTATGTATCCCGTTGTATAAGAAAATTAAATGTTATAATCCTATATCGGGCTGATACAGTGCGATAGGAGGGAGGGAGTTACAACACCCC
>NC_051400.1:136961-137524 GCF_015228065.2 Penaeus monodon
ACTGTTACCTGTTCCACCATCATCACCACCTCCTCTCCCTCCAACTCCATCACAACCACCACCACCACCACCTCCACCACCATCTCTCCCTCCAACTCCACCACCACCTCCTACACCACCACTTCTCCCTCCACCTCCACCTCCATCTCTCCCCACCCACCTCCACCCACCAATTCGCCAGACGTACTGTCAGTTCGCTCAAGCTGTGGAATCGTCTCATTTTACGCCCCCTCCCCCCTTCCCCCCCTTCCCCTTCCCCTCCTTTCCCGAGGTGCGAAGTCTGGATAAAAAAAAATATACATGTAAAAAAAAAAATGAAGTCGGCCGATTTTACGCCCAAATTCTAAGAAACACAATTACTTGGCGACTGATAGGCCCACCCACGTCCCATGTTTTGTAGACTACTACCCCACCTTACCCCAAGCTTCCCCTCCCCTCCCCCCCACCTATCGACTTCCTCCCTCATCTCTACTCCATCTCCAACACCCTCCTCCCCCATCATCACTTTCTGCTCCCCCTCCCCCATCATCACTTTCTGCTCCCCCTCCCCCAACTATTGGAAA
>NC_051400.1:137796-138208 GCF_015228065.2 Penaeus monodon
CAGAACTTCCATGGCGCCAATGACACGCTCTCAGAGGTGTAAAATCGCTTCAATTTTTTTTCATCTCCGAAGCTCATTGTCTTCCCCTTCTCCTTCTAGAGACTCTCTTTCTTCCCTTTAATTTTTCTTCTTCTTGGTACCGAACATTACACGGGTACAATGACACACGTAATATTGATAAAACACATGTAGGGTTGTGCTAAGACTGGCACACGCGGGAGTAATGGTAGGCCTACAGAAAATCCCTCCCACATGGCCCCTCGCAAGGCAAGCCAATCAGCTGTTCTCAACGAATCAGCTGATCAAGTCAACGTCCTCTAGACCACGTGCTTTTGGGGGACCACATCGCAGCTTTTATTCGTTAGGCCTCTGCCTTATGTTTAGACGCTACAGTGAAGTGTGGCTGTTATAT
>NC_051400.1:138683-138827 GCF_015228065.2 Penaeus monodon
GGGGGGGGGGACCAAGAGCACGGCCCCGATGAATGCCCCAGAGGATTGGCACGACATGCCCGATGCTTTTAATCGAACGTTCATGCCCGGTCAGTTGCTGGGCATCGCTGAATCGACTTCTCCTGCTTTACGTACCCTTTCAAG
>NC_051400.1:139366-139470 GCF_015228065.2 Penaeus monodon
CTCATTCGTAACGAGGTCCCCACAGGAATCCTTACTCATCTCCCCCCGTTATGCCGACTCATGTTAAAAACCTGTTATGTTTAGATTTTTCTTTTGCTCTCATA
>NC_051400.1:139505-139625 GCF_015228065.2 Penaeus monodon
TGGCGCTGCGGCAAAGGCCAATTCCGCTCAATCTGGAAATGATGTGACTTTGAGATTGTTCGTCATTAGTGTCAACATTAAGCCTTTTTTTTAAAGAGTGTAATTGCTAGAACATTGTGA
>NC_051400.1:140465-140756 GCF_015228065.2 Penaeus monodon
CGTGGCTGCCTCGCTTTATCTAAGGGCGGATGGGCGCGTGGGCGGATGGGCGCGTGGCTGCCTCGCTTTATCTAAGGGCGGATGGGCGCGTGGATGAATGGGCGCGTGGGCGGACGGGCGCGTGGGCGGATGGGCGCGTGGGCGGATGGGCGCGTGGGCGGATGGGCGGGCGGGTGGCACGTGCCCGGGCCCTTAGCGCCACATCCTCTTTGGCATTTCCTCTTCCCCTTGACGAGAGAGGAAATGACAAGTGAGGGGGATTGCAAGTTCAACTGGGATGCAGGACGCCGC
>NC_051400.1:140936-141010 GCF_015228065.2 Penaeus monodon
GTCTCAGTGTTTCAGAATTTGAGAGCTTATTATCTCGAAACCAGCTACTTGTCCGCCCAGGAACCCTAACGCCC
>NC_051400.1:141260-141769 GCF_015228065.2 Penaeus monodon
CTCTCGATTTCGAATAAGGTGCATAAAACGCCCCTTTTAACTATCTCCCAGCTTACCACACACGAACACAGCACACGAACAATAAACATTCATCCTACACGCTATTACCGTGTTTAGGCTTAAGCTCTGGGACCTTTTAAAGCATACACGTTTATAACACATGTCTATTACATCTATCTTCACGTTTTAGGCCCGTATTCTTCGCTAATATTACATAATCTCTTGTAATCTCTCTTGATCGAGTGGATAACTTTTTTCCCCTTTATTTAATGCCTTTTTTATTTTCTTTATTGATTCGTTGGACGCTTTATTGTCATCAAATGAGTCGGGAATGAAATATGTATGTATGTGCATTTTTTAAAGAGGTTTTTATCAGGTCTGGGTCTTTCACAGTGAACGAACTTTAAAAAAAATTATATGAATGTTAAAACTTTCTTCCCTTCTTTCAGATTCCTTTCTTCCTTCTATCGCTATTCCTTGAGAAAAATCATATACTAAAATGATACTAT
>NC_051400.1:142868-143060 GCF_015228065.2 Penaeus monodon
TGGCCGTCACTTGGCACACGCAAGCGGGCATACGAAAAGACCATTACAGCTATCACAGGGTATGAGAAGCCCCGTGGTCCTTGTTACGTTAATAATCACATCCATTTCGCGTTGCTTTACGCTGTGTTAAATGACAAAGAACGACTAATGGGAGATAAACACCCATACAGCACACGGAATGGACATTACGTG
>NC_051400.1:143114-143350 GCF_015228065.2 Penaeus monodon
GCAAATGAGCGAAGAGATTAGCGTAATGATACGTCTTTAATCATGGATAGGCCTACACCATCATTCAATCAAAATAGGCCTAGTTTAATGCGCAGGTGAAATCCGACGGGAAAAGGTCCATTGTGTCTCGTAGCTTCAAAACACACAGCGTGAAAGCAATATGGTACGGAGGGGGAGGGGGGAGGGGGAGGGGAGGGGTCATATGGGGTTAAGGTGAGGGGGGGAGGAGGTATCTG
>NC_051400.1:143754-143905 GCF_015228065.2 Penaeus monodon
GTCACGAAAGGTCATACGTGCCCCGACGACTGACACGCCCGGGCACGCCGTTGCATCCTCCGTGGGTGGCATCTTCGCCGGATGTCTGAGGGGCGTAATGACTGATGTCACGTCATTATTCTGGCCTTTGATGATGTCTTTTTTTTCGTAA
>NC_051400.1:144225-144422 GCF_015228065.2 Penaeus monodon
TGTATCTCTCTTTCTCATAAGCTGTAGACCTAAGACTTATTCCCACTGTTTGTTTCATCATTCAAAAGCACATCGTAGGCCTATCTACAATCACTTCCCACAGGTTGCTGTGAAGACATTCACTTCTCTCTCCTACTCCTCTTCTCTATCCCTCCTCGGACTCTACTAGTCTCTAGACTCCTCTCCTACTATCATCA
>NC_051400.1:144452-144693 GCF_015228065.2 Penaeus monodon
TTTCCCTCTCCTATGATTTAACCTATATCACTCTTTCAATCTCTCTCTCTTTCCCTCTCTCTCCTTCCCTCTGTTCTTCTCTTTCACTCTCTATCCTTTACATAGATCATATTTCCCCTCTTCATCTGGTCCTCTCTCTCTTTCCCCCTTCTCCCCTCTCATCTCTCTTTGTACTCTAGCATACAGCTCCTCTCTCTTTCTCCTCTATCTCTCCTCATATATCTCTACCATCTCTACTGAC
>NC_051400.1:145011-145103 GCF_015228065.2 Penaeus monodon
TTCACCTCTCCTCTTACCGTCTCCTTATCTTTCCCCCCCCTCTGCGCACACTCTCTCTCCGTTTACAATTCCACAACTTCATCCTCTCACGA
>NC_051400.1:145732-145908 GCF_015228065.2 Penaeus monodon
GGTCACCTGTGTAGGCCTACCTTTTACGTCATAGTTCTCTTCATTAAGTACACTCAGTTGTAATAAATTAGCATTTTGAGTACATATTTTTTTTATAGGCTGACACTAAAAGCTCATTGAAAGATGAAACAATAATTTTAAAAGCTTCCTGTATTTCACCTTCTGAAGTACATATT
>NC_051400.1:146128-146409 GCF_015228065.2 Penaeus monodon
CAACAGTTAACTGAATTTCATCTTCTGAAGTCCGTGGTGTCATGAGTTTCAACCTGACTCACAGACAAGACGCCTTTTCCATGCTGTGTTGGGTGTATCGCCAACCCATCCGACGTAACACTGATATATCTTATCTGATACACACTAACATCGGTGTGTATTTGATGTGGCGTCTAAAATATTCTAATCTGGAGACAAATGACTTGACTTCCTTTCGCTCTGGAGCTTAAAGCGTGTTCTCTGTAATCAAAGTTTTTTTTCGAATTTCTTTTTTTTCTGCT
>NC_051400.1:146550-147074 GCF_015228065.2 Penaeus monodon
ATTTACGGGGACGCTGTGAATTCAAGATACACAGACAAGGCAACAGGTATTAGAAATTACTCCTGTTAATGTTCTTTATATTTTTCGTCTCCATTCTCTTCTTTTACTATCAAGAAGCAACTTGACAAACACGAACTCATTAGCCAGTCCGTCCACGCTGATACACACGTGTTTCTTTGTATGTGTAATCTATTTACATAATGCTCTTAGGCTTTCTGTGTGTTCAACCCCCTCGCCTCGGGGGTCCCGCCGTAAGAGGATTTGCAACAGGAGAATTAATGCATTAAATGATTATCTCTTCGTGACATTTACACTTACACAATGACAGAATTATGTTTCTCGAAGCCGGAGTTATATATATGAAGCGATCTCTATTTAGCGACTGCAATATTTCAAAATTAGTGTCTCCGGGTTCGATTCTCATATTAAATGTTCTACTTGTGATCTGAATGTTTTAATATGTTGCTATGATTCTGATATATATGAGACCATGAGTTCTCCAAGACACAATAATTTCAGAGCTC
>NC_051400.1:147266-147541 GCF_015228065.2 Penaeus monodon
AATTTATTTCTGGGGAAGTGCGGACTAGATTCGCAATAAAATTAATTACATTAACCTCCTCTAACTCAATTAAAGCAGTTATTTCTACCTACTATTATTAGGAATTCCAGTGATAATTATGTGTGCTTATAAAGCTAGCCAGGAAGCCCTAATCTATACATAGGCCTAAAATTTTAGAACACGAAAAAATATCATTCACTGCAGCACAAAAATACAACCACCTTATAATATCAACCATAGATCGAATTTACTTCAAAGGCATAAAATCAAATCTT
>NC_051400.1:147574-147857 GCF_015228065.2 Penaeus monodon
CTATAAACCTACCCAACCTATACTATTTCGTCATCACTTCGTAAACACACACATTACGAGATACTACATTTCTGAATGAGAATCACGTGACTGCCACCTGTCTCTGCCAGCGTCCCGCCTCGTATTGTGACTTCAAGCATAAAAAAAATGACGTATTCTCACAAGCGTGTCCGACAGTGATACATACCTGGTGGGGAGACATCTTTGATTAAAGCCTGACACAGCTTGACAGAGGTGGTGGTTGAAAGCTTGAAAGGAAGAAAGAAGTGGAGACGGGTAGGAG
>NC_051400.1:148295-148941 GCF_015228065.2 Penaeus monodon
CACAAGGCAGCATCCACCCGAATCGACAACCTATCCACCTTTTATTCCGCAGGTAACTAACAATAAGCATATCTATCAAGGTGATCACTCAACGGTTCAATAAACACCACTGGAAAACTATGCTGCAAAACATCACGGCCTGCTCTTACAAGGTCGTTATGATATATCATATACAGCAAGCGACAGGGCCATGATCTTGCAACACAATATATCGTTGTGGCACACCCAGGCATGTCACTGGTATATATAGGCACACAGAGGCATGTCACCCTCGTACATATATATACAGCTTTATGGTACACTTAGGTAACTAACTAAGGGAAGTTCAAGTGTTAATTACAGTAAACAAAGATCCACTGGTCTATCGTTTCATACTGAAAAAAAAATCAACACAAGCACACGTCAGTATATGCTTGTGGCCAGCGCGGGTGAGCGAGTGTGACGTACCGCGAAAATGCCACAGTATAACGAAAGAATGTGGCGTGTGGGCAGGCACAAAGGGGCCGTCACAGTGTAATAACATTCAACACTGCAGACAATTGTGACGTGTCCTTAAGGCATACAAAGCTGGCCCTTTTACCTGTCGCTTTTAATTCACGGCTTTGCCCTTCGTCCGACCGGCTTCCGCACTCCGTACTCGCTCCGT
>NC_051400.1:148963-149263 GCF_015228065.2 Penaeus monodon
GCGCCATCAGGGTCGCCCGCACGCCCCTCGCTGAGGACACGGGACAGGCCTATATCGCGCCGATACCGATAGGCCTACCCGTCGAACGCGACCACCTGATTTGGTTTTGTTTAACGGGGGTTTACGTCGCTTTTATGAAAGACTTCCCACCTCCTTATCTCTCTCGCTGACGATAACTGCGTCTGAGGCAGACCCGCCGGCGCGCCGGGCACACGCTGGGCAGCTCGCCGTGAGAAATGCCTTTGCATGTGGCAAGGGAACAACGTTTTAAATACGAACATTAACTATGGTACATGCAGA
>NC_051400.1:151016-151102 GCF_015228065.2 Penaeus monodon
ATACACATCACAGGGTATACCACACACCAATAGCTGAAACAGAAAATTAGGAACGTTACATTCTATAGTAATACTATAACCAGGGG
>NC_051400.1:151254-151493 GCF_015228065.2 Penaeus monodon
GGGGTAAACACCTATCCCCCCTCCCTTCACCCCCCCTTACCCCCCCCACGATAGACCTAAGATCAGCTGGAACGTAAACATCTTGCTCGCGGTCGGAATGAGTGACGTGCAGTGTAATTTGGCGAGTGTAGGCCTAATTAACTCGCCGATTTTCGGGCTCAATAAACAAGCGCCGAATACGTGGTTGCGGCACCGATGGCTAGGCGACACAGCTATCATTATAAGTGTAAGTACAAGAG
>NC_051400.1:151947-152073 GCF_015228065.2 Penaeus monodon
TGGAAACCCGTTATGGCAATCGACTGACATCGTATTTTAAGTGATGTCAAGGTAATGATAACGAAGAGAGAGAGACTCATGTTTATAAAAAAAAAAAAAATTGTGTGTTATGCGGGAATAAGATAC
>NC_051400.1:152977-153214 GCF_015228065.2 Penaeus monodon
TACGCGATCTCAGAGACTAAAATCACTGCACTGGAAAGGAGAAACGGAATACTAAAAAGACGTCTCTTTTCTCCCTCCAACATAACAGCATCCCAAATGTGGCATTTAATTCCTCTAGAGGAAATGATCTTGGCTGACCGAAGAGTGAAGGGCAAATTGCAATCGAAGTCACGAGCGGCGCCGGCACTCCGCACTCTATTGCAAGTCCCCGTCAACCTGTTTCCCCTCATCTGCGCC
>NC_051400.1:153358-153474 GCF_015228065.2 Penaeus monodon
CGTCCCCCGACTCTTCGCCTTCTCTCTATCTCATTCTCCATTTCCGTATCGAATTTGTCACAATTTTGGTTCTTGCTACCATGCACTTCTTTAACCCTTCCACATTTTTCATTTCA
>NC_051400.1:153626-154902 GCF_015228065.2 Penaeus monodon
CACTCTGTCAACAACCTAACCTTTCTGCCACATCACCAGCCCCTCCATTATCAATCCCCTTCCACTGTGAGCCTCCGAAACCATCACACAAGGCATCAGCTGGCGAAGAATGGCCTTGTGGTTCTGCTCTTGTTGTTTTCTCGTGTTATCGCCACATTCCTGCCCCTCATGGCTCCTCATGACGTTGCCTGGCCGCGGGCTATGTTGCATGTTTCGCTGTATGGCACTGCAATCAATCTCCGCGATGCAAGTACAGAGAACTGCTTGTCAGGCGCGACCTCATTACGTCCATTTGTTAATAAATAAACAAGTGGTTCACGAGTCGAGAGTGCAGCTTGCAAGCATTCGAGATCCGACAAAGATTTCATTCGTCTGACAAATGTCTTCTAAATAGCATACTCTCCTCGCCGCTGTTTTCGGCTGTGTTACCATTGTCATCCCTCGGTCACATAATTCAATTCCTCGGTTTTAAAACTCATTGTGGGAGTCCTTGAGAATGGCCGAGGGTACAAGTGCAAGGCTAAAAGGACGTCCCATGGCACAGGCGCGGCACCCCGGCCTCGTCTCCCACACCTTTCCCCTCAGCCCGACTCACCTTCTAAGACGTTGAAATCCAGCCGGGGAGATGGTGGCTTGTAAACAATCCTTAATATTAGCGGGTTCAGCACTTCGAATTGCCGCGCGGTGTGGAAGGGGGTCGTCCACGCGGGCAATATCACTTCAATATCTACCCTCCTTTAACATCTACGTCACTTTTGGCCAAGCTTTGTGCTGGAGGACGTCTAGCTACGGCCGCTCTGACGTCGCGAGAGTCATGCCACCACCGATATCACAGAAAAAAGCCCAAATTAAGGGCGGACAGAGGGCCGTCAGGAGCACACCCACCCAGCGAGACACTTCCCCAATGAATGAAGCAGTTGCCGAGTTGCAAATTTTCCCCCCCTCCTGCACTGCATTTTCCGCGATTTTAACACACTTCCCCAACGCCACCCCTCCGCAACCACTAACCAAACAACCCGCCGTCCTTTCCTCTACCACCCTACAACAACTACCAAGACCCAGGCGAAAGAACGAAGTCGTTATAATGGAATCATATAGACAGAAATGGGTTCGCGACATAAAAATGTGCGGCGGAGACATCAGCTGAGAACTCCGGCGCCGAGTTTAAAGCTCGCTCGGGCGCACGACCTCGGGAACGACTCGGAAAACGGGTAATTATTTATCTTTGATTTAATTATTAATGAGAATATTGTCTGTGCTTGAGATCTGTGTTTAT
>NC_051400.1:157872-158497 GCF_015228065.2 Penaeus monodon
AGTTGTTTCCACTGATTCCTATTTGGTTCACTGAGGGACCGGGTAACATGGGCACATCCTAATACCATATGTGAATTAGGCTACATGTATATAGTACGTTCGCCGTAATGGTCTCCATAATGCGTAGTCTTTTTAATTCGCAATGGGTATCTTGTTTTGTTTCGATTGAGTGTGGATGATTTATCGAAAATAAGTATGGTTTTGCTGGTGAAAACCGAAAGGCATTTCAAAACATGTGTGTTTTTCTAATCTGTAATGTTTCGGTATAAAAACTGGCATCTATACATTTTGTCTTTTATTTCAATTTATGCACATTATTTTGTAAAAAGTGCAAATAATAATTCATCTTCTGTGTTAGCAATTTACAGCAAACGTGATATTATTTCTTATCATTATCTTAGAAATGTTATATTACATAATTTGTATGATTTTTGTATGATAAAATATTATACTCAAACATATGACAAATGAACTTGTAAATGACGGAATACACATTTTAAAATAGTTACCTATTAAACCAAAACATTTTTTTTCTCGTTTTCTCTGGTAACAAAGAAAACTGATTCTTCTCTTTATTACATACTATAATAACAGTAAATGCTCTTGCGATATTGAACACCAGTCT
>NC_051400.1:161299-161656 GCF_015228065.2 Penaeus monodon
TTACCGTAAATATTCGAATATTTTTCCTGGCCAGAAAACGCTCTCCAGACGAGTGAGATGCTGACAATTGCCATACAATTACTATATCATTTAGTCAGGTCATATAAGGTCATCAAGCGGAGGGTGGGAATTTGAACCTAACCACCAGGAATTTCCCTCATAATGTACAGATAACTCCGTTAAGATTTTTTTTTTTCAGAGTAGGTAATGCGAGTCATTTGTTTTCGTCTACAAAATGGATCTAATTGACTTTGTGAAAATGAATGTGTCCAGCCTAATGTATTAGTCATTCGTATCCGCTTAAGTAAATGTTGTCAGAGTTGAAATTATGATGTATTGCAAACGAAATACGTGGCA
>NC_051400.1:161971-164060 GCF_015228065.2 Penaeus monodon
ATGTCTATGCCTGCGTGCATTAGAATATATCAAACATTCACATAACTAAAACGAGCACATTACTTATGCAATTAAGCCATTCAGAAAAGCACCTATGACAGCCCTCCCCCGTCCCCGACGAGACAGCCTCCCCGCCGAAGGCCGTGCTCGCACTCGCCCGCCTCGCCTTCTGTCGCGTCTTCTGCATCGAGTGGAAGAGAGCGTTCGTTCGTGCGAGTAACATTTTTCACTGCGGGGGGCAAATAATCGAGTTACGTGGTGTCTTGTAATGGTGGATGCGTGAAAGTGTTCAGAGAAATATAGTGATTATTTTGGCCTGCGTAAGCCTCAAGGTGGGTAGGTATTTTTATATTGTTTTGGGATTCGACGCATTTTGGAAAGCATTCGAACACGGCGTCTGGGTAAACAAGTGGACGGCGGGTCGTGGGACGTCGCTGGGGAATTTGGGGTTTTCAGCCTTTATTCGTGTGATATTTTCCGTGGGTTCTTGTGAGGAATAACGACGAGAGGTTAGTGATTTCGAGGGCGTTGCGAAGCGGCCTTCTGCATATGTAAATGGTGTGAAATTTGACGGAACTCGATTCATGGACGCCTGGCCAGAGGGAATGCCTACTTTCCTCTTAATGTGCGGTTTGTGAAAATGCGCATTCCGAGGGCTTTTGCGCTGGTTTCATTTGCCATTATGTGCTATGCCAAATTTAGATAAGCACTTTCTATTAGTCTGTGCCGAGGTGGAGTGCTCTGTGTGCATGATACTACGTTTTACCGGTGGTAGGGTGTGTACTGACTGCCATTCAGCGGTATCTATTGAAACATGCCGTTTTGGTCGTTATAGGCCTCTCCTTGAAGTGTTTTTGAACACGAAATAACCATCTTCGATATTGCTGTTGTATCGGTCTCGCTTGATGTTAACAGACATAATTATGGAAACTATTCTATGTCATTAATCAAAGTTTCACGCCAGAATTTGGCAATCTATAATACATATAATAACACTAATATTTACACACATGATAACTAAACAAAATTGAACTGTATGATATGATACCTTGTCCCTTACGCTGTTCACTTTGACAAAGGCCAACAAACATCCTACATATATTTTGGCAATTTAGGAGTTCCTTCTTTTGCCATGTATTGCATAGGGTGACCAGAAGTTCTTTTTAGCCATATTATAGGGACATGGTGTAGGAGTGCAAACTCCAAATTGCCGTAGGGACCCTGTTTGATTTATGATTGTACGTTATTGTCTTTTTGCAGGGGTGAGTGTCATTTTGATTCCTTTTGTAATGTAGTGTTGGTTTAATTTTCCTCTTTTGGTGCAGTGTATTTTTAACATTTTAAGTAAGAAGCTTACGTCTGATTCACCTTTCAATTATGCATTATGTTCTTCCAGGTAGGATAGATTGTCGTGATGCATATCGCAATTGAAGGATGCTCCCATGGAGAGCTGGACACCATTTACAACTCTGTGTCACGACTGGAGCAGATTCATGGTTTCAAAGTGGACCTCCTCCTCTGCTGTGGAGATTTTCAATCTGTGCGCAACGAGCAGGATCTGAAGTGCATGGCCTGTCCAGTCAAATACATGGATATGCGTGATTTCTACAAGTAAGTTCTCTAGTTTTGATCGTCAGTAGCTGTAATTATGTGCAGGAAGCTAGCATTCTCATATTGTTTAATTTTGCCAAAGTTGGTAATACTAGTGATTAATTTACATTATGGTTCGAACTGCTTTGTGAGGAAACTACAGAGTGCTCTGTGTGTTCTCTGCTGTACTTGTTGATAAAGTTTTGTAAACGGAATGTTGAAATGAGCACCAGACCGGAAACTTCATACATTTGGCTTCTAAATTGGCTTTACAAAAATCCTCTTATAATGACTACAAGCTTGATGTAATAAAATTTGTCAATTATATCAATCCATGACTCACTGTATTTCTATGTTATATATTTTATTATAGTTGAAGGGACTCCTGGGTAATTCATTATATTCCAGACTCTGTCACTAGAGATTAGTCCCAAACTCCACATCACAAGATGTATTCAGTAAACAAAGTTACCAGTGACTAGGCATGACTGAGGGGAAG
>NC_051400.1:164145-164812 GCF_015228065.2 Penaeus monodon
TAAACCCTATCCTGAAATGGATCGTTATAAAATTGTATTGTTCAGGGAAAACAAGATCTTTACCTTCATATTTTGAAAAAGTAAATATGCTAAAATAAAGTTTCCAATCTGGTATTAGCAGCTATCATTCCTTTAGAATAGAGGTATTGTAAGAGTTTTCTTGCCATATTTTTAGAACATATTTGATGAATATTCATATTATTTGAAAATGAGAAAACCCATTATACAGTAAACAGAAACTGCCTCTTTATTTTCTTTTACAATCAGATTCAAACTAAATGGCATTGCATTACTTTGAGACTGATTTTGTATCCATTACTTTCAGATATTATTCAGGTGAGAAGAAGGCCCCTGTGTTGACCATATTCATCGGGGGCAACCATGAGGCCTCTAACTACCTTCAGGAATTCCCCTATGGTGGGTGGGTTGCCCCTAACATTTACTACCTGGGATATGCAGGTGTGGTCAGATTCGGAGGGCTGCGAATTGGGGGCCTTTCAGGGATTTATAAGGGCCCAGACTACCTCAAAGGGCACTATGAGAAGCCACCTTATACTGGGGAGTCAGTCCGAAGTGTTTATCATGTGCGAAACCTTGAGGTCTTTCGGCTAAAGCAGGTGAGGCTTTTTAATCGGAGGAGGGTCACTTGACACATTTGTCACTGTGC
>NC_051400.1:164870-166841 GCF_015228065.2 Penaeus monodon
TTCAAATATGCATTGGTTTTACTGATTCCTTTCTTTGTTTGTGCATTCCTCATATAGACTATATCAGCTGTGCATGCCTAGAGATCTGACAGTTTTCTTTATTACCATTTTACCAACGTTTCAAATGTTCATACATTCAGTATTTATATTACTTTTAAATATTCTAATACCTCTTGGTATTCGTAATTTTTATTGTGATACTGTACCTAAAATTTCCATTGTAGCTTTCAGGTGAGAGCGATATTTTCATGTCCCATGACTGGCCACGTGGTATCTATCATCACGGGGACAAAGAAAAATTACTCAAGTGGAAACAGCATTTCCGTTCTGAAATAAAGAATAATACACTGGGATCAAGACCTGCGGAAGAACTCTTAAAGAAGATAAGGCCAAAGTACTGGTTTTCCGGTCATCTTCATGTCAAGTTCCCTGCTGTATTGCGACATAAGGTATGATCATTTACACACATTTTTGTGTGTAGCTTAATTTTAAGAAGCTGTATGACTAACCAGATCTGTGGTGGTAGTGTATATAATTAACAAACAATAATATTGTGAACTTGAAATTTCACTGTTGCAGGTAAGTACAGCAATCAACACTAATGAATCAAAATATAGGGCGATGACATTATTTTACACATCTTTAGGTAGATACGTGTTGAACTTAGGCTTTTTAGAAAGTGCACTCCTTAAATCAAGCTTTATTATGTGCAACTAGAATAGCCATAGCTTTACTGCACTATGGCAGTTGTAATTAGGAAGGATGGAACATGGGTACACGAGTAACATCAGAATATTTTTAAGCGGCTGGGGAGTTTCAGAAATTTTAAAAATATTAAAAGCTATTGATATACTGAAGGTCAGGTGTCTCTATATAATATATGCAATTTATTACCTGTGAAGAACAAGCTAAGAGGATGATTGAAAGGAGTTCTCGTTATGTAATTGATTTTGGGTGTATGGTAAAATTAAGTCACAGTGTCCCAAAAAGGGATTTTGAAGGTCTTATTTTTGTCTGGTATTTAGAAGCTCTTACAGTGGAACTATTGTTGTTTGAAGTTGATAATATTTTTAAAATGAAAGTTTTAATTTTAATGGAGGCTGGTGTCTATGAAAGTATATGAAACTTGTAAACTGCTCTAGTGCATCAATTGCTGTTGAAAATTTCCTAATTTTGACAACCATTCTTTGTAGTGCACTAGATGCTGAAACTGCATTGTTCTTATGTAGTAAGTTTGTTCTGTGAACAAGCAGGAGGAGAGGTATGAGTATCTGCAGAAATATCTGCAAAGTTGTTAGCTTATATTGCTGTTTTGGAAATTTTTCTGAGTTTTAGGCTTCCAGTGCCATTGCTTTTTAAAAATATTAGTTTGGTTCTGAGTCTTTTTGTGTTTCTAGTTTCTTCAGGTCCCAGTATAATAGAGCTTTACTGTATGTGGTTAATGATGATGTTTACCCTTTTTGTATATATCTGGCAGTTTTTGTTAGTTGCTTTTTCCATAGCATTGTTAGATGGGATATGAAGCTATTCAGATGTCTAATTTCTTGCTATTTCGAAACTGCAACTGGAAAATGGCCTTTTTGTGCGAAGTAATGGAAATCCTTTTCTGTGGAGATAATGCACAGAGATAGCAGCACAAAGAGGAATTGTGACTAGAGGAACTGGAAATTGATGGATGGTGATGCATTATGGCCGAAAAGGGTTCTTTGAAACAGTGCGACCTGTTTTATTGTAAAATGCAATGGGTTGTTTGTAAATTATGTTGTGATGCATATTATTACTTTTTTATGAGTAAGTATAAGTCATCATGAATAGATTTGCTTTGTGCCTGGAAATCATAATTTATTTTTGGGTTTTATAAGCAACATAATACAATCATAGAATTAGGCTTTTTGGGGGCATCTTTTTGCCTATTATTTGTTTCTCTAACTTTGCTCATTCACCTCTCTTTTCTCTTTCTTGCTCTGTCCC
>NC_051400.1:166969-168903 GCF_015228065.2 Penaeus monodon
AGGTGTCGATAATAATAGCATTAAAAACAAACAAGAAATATTGAAATCATGTGAGGAATTGATGGCTAAGCATTTGTATGATAAAAATTTCACAAAAAGCTACATTGGACTCTACATGAAACTGCCACGAGTGGGTTGACTATCAAGTTCTATTTTATAATACACTGATAGATTCTTAACAGTCAAGTACAAGTTTTGTTTTATGCTTATTTTGAGAAAACAGGCTTGTCAAAGTTGTTTAGCTCTATTACAGCTAGCCTCGCAAGTAATCTCCAATCTGTTACATATAAAATTATTATTAATTTTTGTTCCTGTAAGTTTTAACCTTTATTATAATAATGTAGTAGGTTTAGTCTTGTAAGAAAGAACAAAATAATGATATCAATTTAATACCTAGATGATCATATGCTATATATATCTAGTGTATACTGTGCAGGGGCCACATGGGTCAAGTCACTCTTCAGGTTTTGAGTGAGCCCATAATTGATGCTAGTCATTCCCATACCCTTGTTTTAACTCTGTATGGAAATTTCTCACCATAGAGAAGTTATCTCATTTTGACTATCAAGAGGGAAGAGCACATCAACATTTAATTCATAATGGAGAAACGAGGCGTGTCTGTCACTTGTAATTGTATACTAAGAGAAAGGCAAGTCATAAGCCTGTGTTTGATCTGTGAAGGCCACAGGTAACTTGTAGGTAGAAAAACAACAAATTTTCAATTGACACTCAACATCAGTTGGTGATGAATGTGTTTTAGAGGTTAAATGTAGCAGGAGAGCATAGAATGTCAAACAGAACCTTTTTCTTTTAATTAATTTCAAAACATATACGTAACACAATACAGCTAATGTTATGATGTTATTATCTATTGTTATTGTTCTGATTGTCTTCCTTGTTGACTGATTATTTTATATTAAATGTAATGAATTATTATGTATTGTTTTGACATGCTTGAAAGTTAAAGTTGCTATCCCATTTACAGCTTGTTAATATAAATGATGAGGGATTAGTAGTCGTAGTGAATGTCCTGATTTTTAAACTGAAGGAAAGTAAATGCAGATTGAATTCTATTTCCAGCATTGCGAAGATAGCTTATCATTGGTCATTGCATAATCTTGTTTTTTTTAATCGAATGATACCACCATTGCCAGCACATGACAAAGCATTGAATGGGTATTTATCTTCATGACCGTTTTTGGGACTACGCCAGTATTTTTTTTATCTGATATAGCAATAGGAATACAATGTTTTTATATATCAGTGCCAGCATCATGAAGAAAGTTAACTGTGATAATACATGGACAAGGCACTGTGGGAAGTATACTTCAACAACAGAAAAAATATTTCAGAATCATGGCAGATTAACATTTGCAAGTTCCATTTGTAATGCCTGGCAACATCTTGAACTTCTGTCTTTTCCTCTTCTTGACTCTGTCTCCCCCAGTGATAGAACAGTCATGGTAAGCATTAGTGCAAAACACACATCATTCACTCATAATGTGTAACACCCATTGTATGTCTTGTGTCTGTAATGTGTCTTCCTACACATTCCAGTAGTATAATAATGCATTTCAGAATATTCCCCCCTCACCCCCCAACACTTGTTTCCCCCCCCCCCCCCTATTTGGAATCCATCTTTAATTAGATACAGTTTTATTTCAATTTTCTTTAGCTTTTCCAAGTCATGTAGGTCCTTTGCGCAGGTACCCATTTAGTGCTCTGGTCCACCCTCTCCGACCATCAGCAGAAACCAGAGCCCAAAAGTTTATATACAAATTCATATTTTGTCCCCAGGATTTTATAAACTTCCTTGTGACTGTTTGGAATCTCATAGAGTTCTAAATCCTCACTTTCTGTCCTCATGTTTTCAATAGATGTTCTCAAAGCAGAATGGGTGGTTAGGCCACATTTTTTTCATGCTGTATTTTTTA
>NC_051400.1:169556-170610 GCF_015228065.2 Penaeus monodon
AGCTTTCATATGTTTGGTGATCACACGTTAGCAGTATAGATAATACATTTTCATCTGGCTGCTTACTCTATGCCTTTCAGGATACAATCAGTGGGGCTTCTTTCCAGTTGACCTTGAGAACGCATTGTCCGTGTTCATGATTTTTGCAAGTCATATCAGTTTTAATTAACTTTTCCAATACAGGACGAAAATACCCACAAAGAGAAGGTGACAAAATTCTTGGCGTTGGACAAGTGCCTGCCTCGGCGTGACTTCCTACAAGTGATAGAAGTGCAGAATGCGGGACCTCTAGAGTTGAGCTATGATGCAGAATGGCTGACTATTCTACGACTTACCAACCACCTTCTCTCTGTTGGTACACGGACTGTCTACATGCCTGGGCCGGGAGGGTCCGAGAGGTAATTTTATGACGCTGGTGATTGGGGTTCTGTCTGCATCCACACAAGATGATTTGTCGGGTCCTGGTCTGATCCTGGGAACTTGACTGTAAGCTGGTCTTTTTTCGCATTGTTATTGGACGGACACTAGTCTTGGGCCCAAGCAGCTTTGGCACCAACTGGAGCCCCAGCAACCAAGCCGGGCCTTGGCCTAAGAGGAGTTGTGAAGCCTGAATGCCACTATGGTCTTGTGAGGGTTCGATGATCCAGTCCATGGCTGTAATGTGGTGCTGGCCACAGCATCATGGCAGCTAAATTAGTTCTATGTTAATTATATTTTTTTCTTGGAAGTTGTGGTGGGGAGAAAATATGGAGGAACATGGTGGAAGTACTGGCAGTCACAAGCGGGTGCTGAACTGTTGTGAACTTCACTGTAACTAAAAATTGTAAAAGTATATGTTTATGCAGTGTTTTCAGGGGAGGTGTGTTGTGGGTACTTAGTTACGTAAAAATGATAAATGCTCAGGAAGGGATTTTTGATATAAGGGTGTGTATTGAAATTTAAATTAGTTCTGAACAAGCTAGATAAGTTAGGGCATTTGCATGATAGGGACCAATAGATAATAAACACAGGATTTTACCACAATTTAAAGTACAGGGGTAACATTTATTGTAAG
>NC_051400.1:170652-171211 GCF_015228065.2 Penaeus monodon
CATTATGAAAATGCACCTACTAACTTTTTTTTCTCACAGATACCAGTTCACACCTACAAAGGAAGAGATTGATGACACTATCCAGATGATGGGATGCAACCTGAGGGTTCCTCTAGACTTTGTTCCAACAGCACAGTCTTATGAAAGTAGCCAAGGCAAGCCCAAGATGGAGCAGGTGAATATGCCCCAGCCGCTACTCAACCCACAGACGATAGCTTTTTGTGATAAGCTTGGATTGGATGATCCTTTGGCCATCTTACTTGGAGCCAAGAGAAAAGCTCAGTCATCACCAAAGTTGTCACCCCCCAGCAGAAGTCTCAATGACTCGGAGCTTAATATTACGCTGGACTCCTCCAAGATTTCAAACAATCCAGATGAGGTTAGATAGTTTGACTTTTATTGAGAGTGATGTATGTGGAAAGCAATGTAAAAATAATGGCATATTCTGTCTGCTGACTATGCAACCATCAGGATAGCTTGTTTTTGGCAGTATCAGTGAATAAAATAGAATCATATTTAACAAACAACACTATTGGTCTTTCATACAGGTTGAGTTAAG
>NC_051400.1:171234-173891 GCF_015228065.2 Penaeus monodon
CAGATATTGTAATGGAAATGACATTACTTCATGAAGGTCAAGACAATGCTGAAGCCAGTGCTGAAGCAGCAATTGAGGATGTTGTAAGTCCCATCAGAAGAGATTCCTTTTCCACATCGCAGAGTCCAGGAATGCAGCCAACAGCCAGCTCTCCACGGTAAGGCAATTTCAAGGGAAAAATGAAACCTGAAGGAACTGGGTTTCTGTTGTTGGGTCATTTGATATGAAGAGATTATTTTCTATTTAGTATGAATGTTCATGCTACAAGGACTATGACTTATAATGAATGCTTAAAATTTTGCTTTATTTGTCTTGATGGAAAGTTTGCAAACAAAGTAAACGATTTCTGCAGGCTGAAAATAACCCATGGACAACGACGGGGCCTCTTGCTGTCGGAACCTAAAAGTGACAACAGAAAATCTCCAGTTCCTTTCAATTTTGAATCTTCATCAGCTTCATCTTCACTAAGTGAGAGTGAATCAAGTCCGCGGAGAAGCCCACAGGCCAAACGGACTAATGAAGCAAGTGACAAGGAAATGTCCCAGACGGAAACCGTGTCATCGTCATCCACCAGCGGGGACAACATGCTAGGAATGAAGAAATTCAAGCGAAGAAATCAAGCCATATATTCATCGGCAGAAGAAGACATGTAAATACTATTGAAAACAGGTGCATGATTCTTGTGGTGAATGTGAAGTGAGCTGATATTTTAATGTCTCATAATGAGAAGAGATTGGATTTTGCTCTGTCCAGTGAAGGTGTGTGAATGAATTTTTGAAATCCATTGTTCATGAATGGATATAAAATTGTATGTTACTTTTTTTATATTTTTATAATACAAAGTGGCAATACTGTTTTGTCTAGTGCTAAGGTGCAAATTTTGTAATCTGCATGATGTGCAGACAGAGGGGTTTGACAAGGAATGAATGACTTTGTGATTGCGTAAATATGTAAAAATACTCTTGAAATTACACAGGTATTGTGTGATCTGGTACAAAGTTTTAAAATTTGCTTCATTTTGTTGCACATGTTACTTTTTGTTTTCATCGTAGTAACATTGATTAATGCAGATTTGCAGAAATGTTTTTTATTATCAGAGATGAGGAAATTATTTGTAACAAGAAGTTAACAGGTTTTTCATGTAGACTTTTGAATGCTTCAGGTCCTTGAATTTGTTATTTTACCAAAAGACACATTCTGTTTTGAAAGTCAGCTGTCACACATTCTTGAATTGTACAAACTCAGCCATGTGTGATTTTAATTATTAAGTCTGCAGCATTTTTTGTTTCTCGAGCAGTCGAGCAGTTTTTCTCTCTGCTATATAGACCATTTAATTCTTGTTCGATCCTTTGTTCTCCTTTTAGCATAACCTCCTCAGTCTCTTTGTAAAACGGCTAACTTCGAAAAACGTTAGTTTGTTTTCCCCAAAAGATCATGAATATCAGAAAGAGAACCTTCACAAGGATGAAGTGAATATTGAAAACTATTTGTACTTTGAGGAGATAAAAAAGTTCTGGGGTGCAGCCACAACATGCACAATGCATTTCAAAGTTTTGGTTGTGTAATGAAATAATTATGTTCATCTTTACATCTTCTTGCTCTTCTTCACATGTTAAACCACTGGTTGCTTCTTTTCTTATATTTCTTTATTCTCTTGGTCATAGGTTCACCTTTTTCTCTTGCATTGTCTTCTTAAATTTGCTTTACATTCAGAATTAAGACCATTATTTCAATATCATTTCAAACTATCTATAGTGTTTCATACAGTTATGTATACTGAAGACAGTTTTATTATATCATAACTAAGGATAGTCATGTTTTTGTGGTTGAGTTTATTTGTGAAAGAATATCTTTTACTTAGTGAAATCAGTTGTGTACATTATTTATTTATTGATACATAGATAATGTAACTAAATATGGAGAAATCTATATTATAGAAACTTTCTTGTATATTGTATTTTTTATCCTTTTAATCTATGTTATCTATTACATATTGGCACATTATATTTGTAAACAAGGAAAAACAAATTAGAACAATTTAATCATTTAAGTAGATTATACTCAAGCATATATGCTGGGTACCAAAGTATGCAGGAGAAAAGAATAACATTAGAATCCATTTTAAATGAAGTCATACAGTAAAATAACAATATGTCTGCAAGAAATGGTTAGTTACAAATCTTTGTCTGCACACATTGACTGGTCAATAGCACTTGGTGCCTTAGACATGATGTCCAAGTAAGGGACTTTATCCTTAAGGTAGACTTGGTGAGGGTCAACTACTGGGAGCTCTACATCTAAAGTTGCAGCATTAAACCAAATCAAATCTACTTCACTGTCATACTTCATACTGATTGAGCACCCACAAGTACTGCAGAAAGACCTCACTACATGCTTTGAGCTCTGGAATTCCTTGAGGGTTTTCTTGCTTTTGAACTCAAGGTTTGTATCATTCACAGCAATGAAAGTGCAGTGTTCTGAACCGATGGCCTTCCTGCACATGGAGCAATGGCACCGAAACCACTGTAAAGGCTTGTTGGGAACATAATACTGGACTCCTTTGCAAAGACAAGATCCTGCAACATTTCCTTCCATGGCAGTTGCTAGTGTGTCAAATCTGGAAAACAATATTTTTATTTGTCATGGTGTCGGTGCAC
>NC_051400.1:174031-174147 GCF_015228065.2 Penaeus monodon
ATCACTTAGAATGCTGACTTTGTAATATGACATATTTGTCAGAATAACTTTTGTACATATTGAAGCTCAAAGTAAGCTAACTATATTCTCCCTTAATGCATATTGAAGGCTAAATC
>NC_051400.1:175188-175941 GCF_015228065.2 Penaeus monodon
CCTTCCTTTATATCAGGGTAGACTTGGTGTCCAGGCCTGTAGGCTGGAAGGAATGTGTGGTCCAGAATAAAATGTGTTTTTAAGGTGTTACATATTTTATAAACGTTCATATTCTATTATTTTATTTTCATCTTCAACTAAAGGGATCAAGGGAGTCATTTTCTTGTAAATAAATTATTGAATTCCACAGAAAGGTAGTGTTCTGCTAATATTCATGAATTTATTGTTGAGATTGATTTGTTATAAACAGTTATTGGGATTCTGGATTGCGGGAATCAAATATAGCAACAATAGTGGTGGTAATTACAATAGCTCAGCAAAGAGGCAAGGGCCTTGAGACTTCCACCACATATATCTTGGAAAATAAAGCTTATAAACCATTAGCAAATGATTTTTTGTATAAGGAGTTGGTCCAAGATGTATACAACAGAGATATGGAGGTTTACTAGCCTTTGCTAGAACAGCTGGAAGCTCTGACCATTGCTTGACACCATGCCACTCTCACTGATGATGTATTTCATGCCCTTCCCACTTTATATTGTCGCTATAGTTGCTTTACCCTCATAGGTTGTAGACCTCATAAATCCGTTAGTCCCAGGTTTGATCAAATTGGTAGACAATTTAACTTACAACTAGGGATTTAAATTCACTAGGAGTAAAAGATTATTATATAAGATTGGCACAGTTTCACTTTCACACAGCCAAATGGTACAAAGTAAAGTTTGCTGGTAATGGACAGAATGACAAAATTTC
>NC_051400.1:176116-176642 GCF_015228065.2 Penaeus monodon
GAGAACTGGTGATGAAGGGCTAAAGTTACTGTGTAGACAATTTCCAATACTTTCACTTATTTCATGAAGCAGTCCTTCGGATAACAATAGATTTATTTTACGCTGATTAATTGAAACAAAAAATAATTGCAAGGCTGGAGATCTGCATCCTTTGAAAAGAATAGTCCCATAGATCATCCTGTAAACAAAGTGAAACAGATGTATGATATATGTACAAATTTATTGTGTGGGATCATGAATTACTTACCAAATACTTAACATTAATAAATAAGCTCAGGTTATTCCTTGTCTAGTACAGATTCAAAACTTTAAAACTTTTGATGGTTAACTGGTTTGAACGGTTTCATTCATTTATATCATCTTCTGAAAACAGTAAATATTATGGTTTGGATTTGCTTGAACAACATAAAGTAAATAAGTACGGAAGGAAGAAGAAAAAAGGGAGCTGTGAAATTTAGTCAAACTCCCAGATTTTAATTAACATATTCTAACACTGAATGTGTGTAGGCCAGGATATATATGTGTG
>NC_051400.1:177499-178291 GCF_015228065.2 Penaeus monodon
CTTTCCTTAACGACCAGCCGATCAGAAGGGTTTGTTTACATCGGACTTCAAAACGTGTTCCATACAGGATCGAGGGATCGAAGATTAGTAGCGCGAAGTTTGAATCATCGACAGACTACCCTCTGAGCATTTTTCATATGTCAAGTTGTATTTTTTTTTGTACAGTATGACCATAAGCATTTCAAAACCTTTGTAAGAACCTCGGTCTAGGTGATCTTTTTGCTCAATGGTTAGATCACAAACCAGTCCCACATTATCAAAATACTTCCACGATAAGGCGATCTTGTCCTAATGTGATCTGCGGTTATCATATCAACCACAGACGTGACAATAATTCATATATATTAGAGCCTAAATTACAACGTTAACTTATGATTAATAATAAAAAAGGTATACAGTAGAATATATAGATTTTTAAAAGTGCTATTATTTTTTCCTAGTTCGTAACACATATATCTTAATTCATAAAATTGGAGAGGCGTCATACCCTTCAGCGCGTTACTGGAGAACCAATTTGTGTTTTAGAAAATCCAAGAGGTCCTTCTGTGTTTACTTATTACCGTAAATTACTTTTAATTATTAATATTCAGAAAATAATGAGACAGTTTCGCGCATTATTGTTGGTATTCCAATCTGCATTACTAATCACATTTATTTTACATATTCCGTAAATCTTTTTTTTCTATCATTCTAATTGCAATGGTATTTTTGTATAAGTTTATAATACTTATCTATTTTTAAACACTATTAGTTTAAAATACATATAATGTCACATAAAAAATCAGCATGAAA
>NC_051400.1:178570-178647 GCF_015228065.2 Penaeus monodon
TTTTTGTTAAAAAATTGTTATTCGTTTATTTTAGTAATGTTTTTCATGATAAAAAAATAGAAATAACACACAAGAAA
>NC_051400.1:179186-179359 GCF_015228065.2 Penaeus monodon
AAATAATCAATCTGAATCAGTCGCACAAATGAATTTCAGCTGAACTCAAGTGCCCCAAGTGCGACAGTGACTCGATTGGAAAATGAAATATATTATTTTCGTCGCGACGAAACAAGAATAATTCATAATCGAAAACGCAGATGCAATTTAAAAAATAACTTTTTAGGAATATA
>NC_051400.1:187140-187423 GCF_015228065.2 Penaeus monodon
TCCAGCAACGCGTTGGCGCTGGTGTCATGGCTTATGCCACGCCCCTCCAACAGTCGTCTAATCCCTTCCTTTTTAGTGTCCTCAGCCCTAGAGCGTCAACAATTGAAATATTTCTTTACATAGAAATATCTGTGAGACATTGGGGGATAGTGGTAATAAAGACAATCTATGATCACACCATAAGATATAATTTATAAAATTTGTTTGGTACTTTTCCAGGTAAAGCCAACTTCAGGTCTTCAGTCTCAGGTAACATATAGATTAACATTTCATTTACTTCGCT
>NC_051400.1:187520-188707 GCF_015228065.2 Penaeus monodon
ATTTTTAGAATTAATAATTCACTTCTCTCTTCATTCTCCATTTTTTTTAGGAAGTGTAAACTGTAAGAAGTATAAGTGGGAACATAAATTCATGATATACTTTTTTATAGTATGCTTTTCTACGTAATGCACTGCAAACGTTAAATGCATGTGACGACCAAAGACTATATACAAAAGATAGGAAAGTTTCCAAAAGAGCTGTGAGCACCAACGATCAGCTGCTAGTATGATATCTGAACAATAGATGGCGTTGTGTCCAAGTTGTGTCGTCTGTTTGTTTACCCTAATGAAACTTAATTTTTTATTCAAAATGGTCGTAAAGGGTATACCATGTGTCGTGTGCCATGTCACAAAACATGAACGGCCAAAATTGCTTTATCACACATTTCCGAAAAACAAGAAAAGGTGAGAATCTATAGGAAAAGTGTATTATTTAGTAATTGACTATTGATAAAGAGATATATCATGTCATATAACTTTTCGCAGTTTTAGGTCCATGGCATGGTGAGAGTTCTTATTTTTACAAAGTGCATATTTTGCAGAGCCCTTGAGTGGGTTAATGCCTTGAGACATGAGCCGCTCAGAGAAAAAAAAAATTGACCAAATAATAAGAAGTAATCGTTTATGCTCGCTACATTTCTCTGGGGCAAATTATGTCCAAGGCAAAACCAGCTCTACGTTGAGATGGGATGCATGTCCTGACACATTTTTGGGTTTGTATTAAATTATATTCTTTTATATGAATCCATCAATATGAATATATTGATATATATTGAATATATAGTGATGTATACCATTACTTGTTGATTTCCTGAGCAAATAATGTGAATTGAATTATAGTTTTTGACATTGATCCATTTATAATTTTCCAGGTAATGGAAATATGGATGTTCTTCCCCCATCAATTAATGACGAAGATCAGTTGGAATTTGCCTCTTATTCTGGTAAATTAAAGGAATGCTGTGTTTGTGTGTATATATATATTAATGTACAAACAAGGTTAAGTTTTAAAGCAATGCTATGTAAAGGACATCATCAAATCCATTGTTATTTTATTTATGGCTTTCCTAATTTAACAACTGGCTTTGCCACCTGTAATGCTGGCCCTTACTCCCACTAAAGAGAACATATCTTCCCCAAGTATTTATGGCAGGAGAACGGCACGGTCATTTTGTAAAGCTTTACCG
>NC_051400.1:189682-189770 GCF_015228065.2 Penaeus monodon
TCCAATTGGATGATTTTACTCTATAAAGTATAATGAACTAAGGGAAAAACATCAACCAAATAATTAGAGTCAGTTAAATATGCCCATT
>NC_051400.1:189893-190554 GCF_015228065.2 Penaeus monodon
TTACATTTGCAAGCATTCAGTACGTTGCTTCACCTTTTACATTGTTTTTGCATGTATTCACATACAGTATTGTGGCAAGTTTGTTTTATACTATCTGGTTTGATTTGCAATACAATGACATATTGTGATTATTTGGTTATGCCTTCTGATATGTTCAATTTACAAGCATGCTCATATTGAACTACCTCTAAAGATTGGTTTTCCTTGAAATAAAGAAATGCTCCGCATAAACGTGTTTTGTATAACCTTTCTTTAATATTTAAGAGAGCAATAAAATTAATATGTTACAGAAAAAATACAAACTAATAGGAATTGTGGATAAGGGCTATTTGTACTGACATTATTAATAACAAAGATATCTATAATAAACAGAATAGTTTTGAATATTATGCATATTGTTTTATGATTTAATATCAATATGAAAATATACATGTGCATGGGGTCATGAAATATAAAAATCTTGTTCAAAACTTTGTTTGAATTATACCCAGAAAATTGTAACATTGTATTTCATATTATTGATTACTATACATATTATAGTTTATTATAAGTTTACAACCTCTAGAAAAATTGGGCATTGTTCATGAAGCGAATAATATTATCCCAATATGCAATGCATTGATATGCTAATGATACATTTATGTTCACTATAATCTAATTA
>NC_051400.1:191023-191239 GCF_015228065.2 Penaeus monodon
CATTAATAAAAGTTGTATTTCATTAATTACCATCGATATTTTCGTAACAATACAACTAAAATTGATATGAATAGTAGTGTAAGAGTTACCCCTGGAAAAGTTTTCTTTTTGTATTATATATCTAAACAAGAGATGGCGCTGGTATGAGATTGCGGCCTCACATTTTTTTTAAAATGGTAGGATAGGTGCTTTCCTATCTTTCGTATATAGTCTTTG
>NC_051400.1:191713-191893 GCF_015228065.2 Penaeus monodon
ACAACGAACTCATATTCTGTGAGACTGACATGCGTGACTGACTCAGCGCTGAGAGTTGCCAGTTAACATCAATGTTTCCAAATAGTTAAGCTGGTATTTACACATACGTATCATAGTATCCTGCAACTAAAAGAAAGAATAACAATTCATAAAAAAGACATTAGTACCACCACAGTGCGA
>NC_051400.1:192109-192297 GCF_015228065.2 Penaeus monodon
AGAATTATAATATTTTAGAATATAGTAAACAGCTGATATTTAAAATAAATACGAATTATAAAATTATATACAAAACAACCATTAAAATTGAAATAATCGTAAAAATCTTCCAAATTTTGCATAGGTTTACGGTATAGGTAAAAGATATGCAATTAGAACCACATATAAATGATGGCGTTCCCTCTTAC
>NC_051400.1:192335-192794 GCF_015228065.2 Penaeus monodon
TTTGAAATTTCTAAAGAGAACTAACTGTCCGTTATAAATCTAAACTCATTATCAATATATAAGCGTACATAAAGTGCCAACGCGTTAGATTTCATTCAACACTTACGCAATCCGTTGTCTTATGCCCCGTCCCTCCAGTTATCGTCTAATCCCTTTTAGTGTCCTCGAACCAAATAGAAATGATTAATACATAAGGCAATAGTGGTAATAAAAACAATCCATGATCACACCATACGAAAAAGTTTTATCGAAGGGTTTTTGGTATTTTCCCTGCGGAATCACTTACAATACGTTCCCTCTTTATTTTAAGCATAACTGCGTCGGCAATAACAGGTAATATAGATTAACATCCTAAATTTTATTTCCAAAATTATTTTATAATCTATAATCTCTACAAATGAATAAAAACCTTTTCTATTATTCCCATCTTAATGGAATGTGTTTAAAATCAATATTTAT
>NC_051400.1:192981-193052 GCF_015228065.2 Penaeus monodon
GTATCCTTAATTGATGCTTTCCAGTGAACGTGATTAACAGTTCTAAAGTTACTATCATCATCAATAACGGT
>NC_051400.1:193081-193667 GCF_015228065.2 Penaeus monodon
GTCTTAGATAATACAAAGTTGTATAACACTTTTGATAGTCATGCGTGGATGACATTTTAGTTAACCCTAAATCCCGACACATTCGAGAGAGAAAATGGGAATACTTTTAAGGCAAACAATAACAATTATTCACAAGATTCCTATGACTCATAAGGTAATTTAGAAAAGGATCATTAAGTGTCAAGGTCAATAGATTTTCTGTCAATTAGTTTATAACTACCTAAGAATATCTCATTTTTTCTCCTGTTTTTTCGGTATAGATGAAGTTTTGACTAGCCGTCTTTAAAACGGAAAATAATATATGCAAATGATAGAGCAAATAAATCTAAGAAACTTATCTTCTATGTACTTCCATCGCAACTCAAAAATAACGAAGTTATTGGACACGCAAGTGTCACAGAGCCTCAATATTTTAAAAATCGCCATCCGATATCATTTCTAACTTTTTGTAAACAAAACAATGATGCAGTTTTATTTTGCTACATTTATTGTAATATCTTCATTTCGTAAGTAGATAAATTCAGCACATACTTACATGAAGGTGATTTTGTTTGTGCATAAAATAATATTAAAATACAAGAGTAAT
>NC_051400.1:194484-195245 GCF_015228065.2 Penaeus monodon
ATTGTGGTACTAATGTCTTATTTTTATGATTTTTTATTCTTCCTTTTAGTTTATATGATACGTATGTGACATGTGTATGTAAATACCAGCTTAAGTATTTGGAAACATTGATGTTAACTGGCAACTCTCAGCGCCTTCAGCGCTGATTCAGTCACGCACGCAAGTCTCACAGATACGAGTTCGTTGCTGTGCTCCCTCTTTTGGATCTGTCAGCCGCTGACTGATGGAGGGAGCTTTCTAGCCGCACACGTACACACGCATTTGCACTGCTGCATACGTAGTGCTGACTTCGGTGACTCAGGCATCACAGTCCATCTATAATATAGTGTCATAAACACATCATCATGTATACCAGGAGCAAGAAGCACAATGTCTAGGCGAAACAGGCGAAACCAAACGAGACGGCCATGATCGTCGCCCCAAACAGCGATACCCAGGCAGGGTTGCCAACGCCATCCGCCACGATGGACATCACAGCCCTTTTACGCTGGAGGGAGGAACGACGTGTAGAAGACGAAGAACGCACACGGGACATGGAACGTCGTCCTCAGGAGGACGAGGAACTTCGTCGTCAGTAAGACGAGGAACGTCGTCGTCAGGAAGACGAGGAACGTCGTCGTCAGGAAGACGAGGGACGTCGTCGTCAGGAAGACGAGGAACGTCGTCGTCAGGAAGACGAGGATCGTCGTGCAGAAGAGAAGGCAGCGTGATTTCATATCCTCATATCACAGCTCAGTTTCCCGTGGCCACCCGTCACTGAG
>NC_051400.1:195281-195459 GCF_015228065.2 Penaeus monodon
GGTAGTCGTCCCCATTTTCAGGGAAGTTGAGTTCTGCAGGCGCAAAATAATCTTCCATCGGATTCACATGAACTTGCTTCTCTTTTGCAAGGATCTTCTATGTTACTGACGATTAAAGTGACGTCATTTACTCTGAATGGCTCTCCCATCGTACTGTAAAGATTCTCGCTGATCCTCC
>NC_051400.1:196627-196730 GCF_015228065.2 Penaeus monodon
TTCTGTGTCTCTGTGTCTCGCTGATCCTCCATCTCTGTTCGGCTTATATTTCCTGATCATCGTGAGGTCTCCTACGACCGGTTAAGGTTGCCGCACACTTGTT
>NC_051400.1:196769-197171 GCF_015228065.2 Penaeus monodon
ATGTCTGAAGGAAATCGAATACACGCTTTTCTACCTGACTGCGCACACCTCTTCAGATCAGACCGGAACCGACGCGTCAGATCACATCCGAACCGAAGCAGAATTCTTTGAAAGATATTTTTTCTGATAGTTCTGATGGTTCGGAGAGGCTGCGCATGCGCAGAAGGGAGGTGTGTAGCGGTGGCGGGAGAGGCTCATGAGTTTGGTGATTAGTGTGTTCATCGACTGCACAGAGTGAACGTGTGCTGCTTGTGATATTGAAGAATTAGTTCACTATGGCAGACAATATTGACGAAAAACTTATAAATTCTGTATTTAATTACGAGATATTGTATGATTTAGGGAATCAGTATTATTATGACACCACTAGAAAAGAGAATGCTTGGGAAGAAATAGCTAAGA
>NC_051400.1:197219-197480 GCF_015228065.2 Penaeus monodon
GTATTCACTTCGGTTCCGGTCTGAAGCGTCTGCTTTGGTGTGCGCATAGCGCGTCGGTTCTGATCTGATCTGAGGCGTCGGAAGGTTCGGCGGCGGTTCCGGTCTGAACAAGTGTGCGGCAACCTTAAGAGACGTCTCTAGAGGGTCCGTCAGTCTCGGTAACAAATATCCAAGAGTCCTCTATGACTTATGAGGTCCTTCCCTGGCTGATTTAGACAATGATCATTATGTGTGGTCATTGGTGTTTTTTATAACTACGTT
>NC_051400.1:197920-198259 GCF_015228065.2 Penaeus monodon
ACCTAGATATGCATCAGCGTATTTTTGATTGTCAGATAGCACTCATTGTAATACATATACATATATTCTTTTGGTTCCCTAATATTACCTTACATGTGCACAACGGGGTGTCACAGTCTATTACCGCGAAAGTTAAAACTTAACACCATAGGAAGAAGGAAAGAAACAAACTCACAAAACTAATATTTTGAGAAAGAAGCTTACATACATAAATGACTAAGAAGTAAACTAAGAAGTGTAAATGAGTACAGTAATTCATGATATGCCTGTTTTATAGGATACCTTTTCTACGTAATTCATTGCAAATGATAAAATGTGAGTGACAAAGCTTGCTTAAAC
>NC_051400.1:198699-198880 GCF_015228065.2 Penaeus monodon
AATGGAATTGAATATGCATCAGCGTGTCTTTGGTTGTCAGAGTAGTCATTATAATACATACACATGTCGAATTCTTTTGGTTACCTAATATTCCCTTACATAACGGGGTTTCAGTCAGTTAAAACAACACTCTCCGTATGGAACATCAAAAGGACCCTGGTCACTTGCTAAAAAGAACATT
>NC_051400.1:199587-199732 GCF_015228065.2 Penaeus monodon
CAACAGACTACATAATGACAAAAAACGTCTGCATTTTAATACTTGGTGTACACATTATCATCTTACAAAAGACGCTGGAAATCCCGTCGTCCCGTAAAAACAATAATGAAAACACAAAGAATAAGCTCGGACTACGGCCTGTATG
>NC_051400.1:199916-200073 GCF_015228065.2 Penaeus monodon
GTTAAGCGCTGAAGATAGGAGGCTTTTAATGTAATAAAATCAAAATATTTTTCCAATCTATAACTTAGGACATAATAACAAGGTATAAAAACGAAACAAAGTATAGATATATATTTAAAAACTAGAAAAAAAGTTGTCTACGGAGGTTGGCTACGGT
>NC_051400.1:200179-203030 GCF_015228065.2 Penaeus monodon
CACTACATTCCTCCCAAAGGTTCGGGGCGTAACTGCAAGCATAGTTTAGTGTAACATTTTTTTTGTATTTGCAACGAGTTCAGGCCCTGCTGGAAATACAAATACACACAAACGGTCACAAATATTACAAAGAATGTGCATTACAGTTTCCAGAAGAGGCACCTGATGAGTCACTCGCTCAGCTCGCTTAATCTGTGGGAGAATGGGGATGATAAGTAATTTGTGATGCCACCCTCTACTACATTCAACCCCTAATTCCCCACCATCTACAAACGATGCATCCCGACTTCACGGTATAGGGTATATATGCTGCAAGACCATGGACAAGGGCCAAATGCGTCTAGTACAATGTGGTCCAGATTTTTTAATAGAAACTGGAATATGCCACAATCAAGCGAGAGTTTGTTGGCTATAGCATGGTCTACGGACAATGAAGATTCAGGAATACATTTGAACTTGTATTGACCCACCATCATTTATCCCCATTTTTAAACAACAATACATTAGATGCAGTTGAGAATCCTAGGCTACAAAAATTTAAGAGAAAATTATCCCATAACAGTTTCTCAGCAACCATGGCGAGCAGGAAAGCTCTGAATTCCAGATGGTTCGGTCACATTACCCTGTTATGCCACCAAGCAAGGAAGATATGTTGAACCTGAGATGAGTATCTCCATAAGACATGTAAACAGGCAACATGTACATTCCCTCACCGCTACTGCGGACAGAAGAGGTGAAAAGATCATTTAAGATTTCAAGAGCTACTTGTGATGATCATCACATAGTCAGATGCTAGAGTGTGTGAGAAATGAATTCCCCCCGAATCAGATTCCTGCAAAGAATACAACTTCCTTATTGCAAGTTTTAGAGAAGTCTACTGGATAGGGATTTAGTTCCTCTCTGCAGCTCATGTCGTAGTACCTGACATAATCTGCAACATTATTGGCCTCGCCTCCATGATTAGCCACGAGGAGTAGAAGATACCAAGAGACGTGCAAGAAAAACTGTGTCTGGGACCTGGCATTAATGGTGATTATCATCAAACACCATCCAAGGTGTGAACGATGCAGGTGCCTCCAACCAAGCTAAAGCAAGAAACCATTATTAAATGACAACACTCCCAACCAGGCCTTCGAATCTGTGTCGGCGATTTCTTCGTAGTTGCTGGCGAAAACGTGTTCCATGTTTTCGCACGAATTACACCAGCGCTCTCAGCGCAGATATTATATGGCCCATCCCTTCGTTCTTCTGTGCAGCCCACCACAGAGTCCAAGAAGATAACTGGAAGCAGTTGCAGAAATATCGTGCTTGCTAAACGAGCTCAACGATGTTGAGGATCGCTATTCATTAGCATGCTTGTCCCTTACCCAACCTTGAAAATCATTGGCCAGGTTCGCATCTAGGACCCTGTGTCACTTCGCTGGGAAAAGTGGTACAATCATGGGGGAATCAGCAGATATCTGGGTTTATCAGGTCAAGCTCCCTAGTGGCCGAATATGTTGGGATCTCCAATTTTTCCACCTCTCTACTTTTCAATGACATCCCCCCACTTCCTGACACGACATCCATACATGAAGTCATATTCATGGTCAGAAAACAGAAATAATATCACACAAGAAAAAAACAAAAGGAGAAAGAATGAAAAGATATCCTTGGTATTTATAAAACTACCAATGACATCCACACTTAAACAATCTTTGATCTAACATTTTGTGACGAGACTCGACGCACCCTCCCAGAGACGTTCTGAAACGGTCGTAGGATACCTCGTCGATGACAGGAAATATAAGCCGAACAGAGACAGAGGATCAGCGAGAAATTTTACAGTACGATGGCAAGGTCATCAGAGTGAGAAAGGATTAAATGACGTCACTTTCATCGTCAGTAACGTAGAGACCCTGCAAAGAGAAGCAAGTATATGTTTCATCCGATGAAAGATTCTTTTGCGCCGCCGAACTCCAGCTTCCTGAAAAATGGGACAGACCACCAGGATGCTGATCAGGTGGGAAACCAGAGACGAACCTGCTCAGTGACGGGTGGGCGCGGGAAACTGAGCTGTGAGATGAGGGTATGAAATCACATGCCTTATCTTTTGCACATCGCTCTGCTCTCAGTATTCGTCGCTGTCTTCGATGGCGCGACGCTCTTCCTCTGGAAGATGACGATCCTCGTCTTCTTGACGACGGACGTTTCATTCGTCCTCCGACGACGGACGCCCTCGTTTTACTGACGACGACATCCACGTCCCACGCCACCATGTGGTTTCTCGTCTTTTACACGTCGTCCGCCCTTCCAGCGTAAAAGAGCTGCGAGGGATTTTAGTGCCAAACGCCACCCGCCACGGGTTGCGTTTTGGCAAGCCTAGCCTGGGTATCGCTTGGGGCGACGATCATTGGCCGTCAGCGATTGATTTCCCATGTTTCGCTAAGAATTGTGCATTCTTGATCCTGGTAGACATGATGAAGTGTTTATGACACTATATCGTAGACAGAATTGATCCTAAGTCACCGAAAGTCAGCACTACGTATGCAGCAGTGCAAATGCGTGTGTTACGTGTGCAGTAGAAGCTCCCTCCCTCAGTCCCGTGGCTAGGCAATCTCAAGATTCGTTGATATGTTGGTCAGAAACAGATCCAAAGAGGAGCACAGCAACGAAATCGTATTCTGTGGGGCTTGCGTGCGGACCGAATCAGCGTGAAGGCGCTGCGAGTTGCCAGTTAACATCACTGTTTCAAATACTTAAGCTGGTATTTACATATACAGGTTCACATACGTATTCATATAAACTAAAAGGAAGAATAAAAAAATAATAAAATAAGCAATAGTACTCACAATGGAATAATTAGAGTTTC
>NC_051400.1:203098-203171 GCF_015228065.2 Penaeus monodon
CTTATATGATATTGATATTAAAATAGATATGATTCATGTATGGTGTGTGTGTTTTCTTGATATATGTAGATGT
>NC_051400.1:203276-204090 GCF_015228065.2 Penaeus monodon
TACATATAACATATAACCTCCATTTGTTTTCATGCTATTTTTCTATGCAAAATTCTAATAATTGGAAATGAAAAAATATGATATTCAATATAATACGAATATAAATCCATATATAAAACATCCATTAAAATGGAATAATCTTCACATTCCTTCTAAATTTGCATAGATCTATGGAATATGTAAAAGATATGCAATTCGAAACAGATATATAAAATTACGTGGGGAAAAATTCAGGAAGCAACTAAACATTCGTTTAATATTTTAAAATACCAAATATTAGAAATTCACAATATCAAACGACTTAAAAAATTTCATTTACTAATACTAAATTAATAGGTGAAAATTAATCACCATAGGCGATTCGTTGGATTCATAAGGTCGTGGCTATGCCCGCCCCCTCCAGTATCGTCTATTCCTTCCTCTTTTATTGTATTCGAACAAATAGAGAAGATGATACTAAGGCAATTAGTGGTAATAAAAGAACAATACATGATCCACCCAAACGAAAATAATTGTATCTAAGGGCTTTGGCACTTTCCATCGCGGAATCAATACAATACGTTCCCTATATATTGAGCTATAACACCCAGGTGAATATAGATTAGCATCATTAAGTAATTAGAATATTTCTGCTTATTCCAAATTATGTTTATAATCTATAAGTCTCTACACATTAATAAAAAACATTTCTTAGTATTCCCATTTAATGGAGTTTTTTTTTTTTAAATTTAAATATTAAAAAAGTTAGTTGTTTTTTCGTGGACCAAATAACACCTTTTGTGAAACACCAAATTTATACTATTTTAAGGTAAAT
>NC_051400.1:204154-204294 GCF_015228065.2 Penaeus monodon
AAGGTTTTTCATGCATAAAGAATAGAAATTATCGGTGAAAAAAAAAACAGCGAAAAATGTCGTAATTCATGTTTCCTGTGATCATTAATAGCTCTTAAATTTTAATGCGTCTAGATAATACAAATTGTATAAAAATTATG
>NC_051400.1:205566-206187 GCF_015228065.2 Penaeus monodon
CTTTAGTGAACCCAAAATCCCGAAACATTGAGAGAGAAAATGGGAATACTTTTAAGGGAAAACAATAAATATTTTCACAAGATTCCTATGGACTCATTAGGTCATTCGCGTAATTTAGAAAAGAATAATTAAGTGCTAAGGTCATTAACAGAGTTTCTAAGTTATAATACCTAAGGATACTGGTTCTTTCTCTATTGTTGTTAATTCTGCGATAGTATTTGTTTGGACTATCAAGAATATGGCTAAAATAAATGCATTTTAGGCTATAAAAGAATCCGATTTGAAATAATATGAATTATAACACTATATAAAAGAATACAATTAAATGGTTATATTCAGAAAAAAATGTGAAAAATTGCATATTACGGAATATGTAAAAGATGTGGAACTAGTAGTTGAATGTCGTCAATCCTTTTCTTTCTTGTCATCAACCTAGAGCGTCAACAAAGAAAATTAATTCTTACAGAAAAAGGTTTGTGATACATGAGTGCAATGGTGAAACAAAGACAACCAGGATCACACCATAAGAGCATCACGTATCAAAGTTTGATACTATTTCAATGAAACACATATAAAATACATTCTCTTTGCTTTTCAAGCGATACTTCTGGTCCCCCTTTT
>NC_051400.1:206300-206530 GCF_015228065.2 Penaeus monodon
ATTATGCGACGAATCAAATTTCTTAACTTTACCTTTACTATTTTTAAACCGTTCTCTACTAACAAGTGGATACTAAGGAAATGTAAAGAAAGACAGCAATTCATCCATATACCTGTATTAATAGTATACCTTTTCTACATAATTCATTCCAATGATTCTAAATGTGAGTGACAAGCTGCTTAGACTTTAAGTAAGTAATAAATTATATTATATTTGTTTGCACTTCAGAG
>NC_051400.1:207068-207300 GCF_015228065.2 Penaeus monodon
TCAACCTGAAGTGCAAACAAATATAAGATAAAATTGTATTATTAATTAAAGTCTAAGCAAGTTTGTCACTAACATTTAATCATGGAAGAATATGTAGAAAAAGGTGATACTATAAATACAGGTATAGAGAATTGCTGTCTTTCTTTACATTTCTTAGTAACACTTGTTACGATAGAGAAACGGTTTAAAAATAGTAAAGGTAAAGTTAAAGAAAATTGATTCGTCGCATTGA
>NC_051400.1:207403-208040 GCF_015228065.2 Penaeus monodon
CCTGCGACCAGAAGTTAGACTTGAAAAGCAAAAGAGAATGTATTTTATATGGTTTACATGGAAAAAGTATCAAAACTTTGATAAAAGTGATCTCTTATGGTGTGATCATGGATTCTGTCTTGTTTCCACCTCCCTCCAACGTATCACAAAACATGTTTCTGTAAAGAATTTATTTCACTTTGTGAAGCTCTAGGTGATGACAAGAAAAGAAAAGGATTAGACGACATTCCAACTACTAGTTCCACATCTTTACATATTCCTAAATATATGGAATTTTAAACATTTTTTTCTGACTATACCCAATTAATTGTATCTTTTATAAGTTTTTATAATCATATTATTTTCAAAATCGGCTGCTTTTATAGCCTAAATGCATTTACTTTTAGCCATATTCTGATAGTCAAAAAACAAATAATATCGCAGGAATTAAAAACAATAGGAGAAAGAATGAAAGAGTATCCTTAGGTAGTTTAAGTTAGAAACTCGTTATGACCTCTAGCACTTAATTATTCTTTTCTAAATTAAAGAGAATGACCTAATTGAGTCATAAGGAACCTTTTTGAAAAATTTTATTGTTTCCCTTAAAAGTATTCCCATTTTCTCTCTCGAATGTGTCGGGATTTTGGGTTAACTAAAG
>NC_051400.1:209316-210301 GCF_015228065.2 Penaeus monodon
AATTTCCCAATATTGGTATACAATTTGTATTATCTAGACGCATTAAAATTTAAGAGCTATTAATGATCACAGGAAAAATGATATTAAGAGACATTTTCTGTTTTTTTTCAACGATATTTTTTATTCTTATCAGAAAAAACAGTACTAAAACAATAAAATACAATTTACATTAAAAAACTAATAATAATAAACTATAAGAAATGATAAACAAAAACTTTACAATGAGAAATATATAATTTGTTTCAGGTGTAATTTGGATCCACGAAAACAACTAACTTTTTTAATAAATTTAAATTTAACAAAAAAAAAACTCCATTAAGACGGGAATAGAAGAAAGGTTCTATTAATTGTAGAGATCATAGATTATAAAAAATTTGGAAATAAAAGAGATAAATTTCTAAATTAATTAATGATGCTAAATCTATAGATCAACGGGTGTTATGCTTCAAATATATAGGGACAAGTATTGTATGATCCGCATGGAAGTGCCAAAAGCCCTTAGATAAAATTATCGTTGGTTGATCATGGATTGTCTTTATTACACTTGCCTTATGTATCAATTCATTCTATTTGGTTCGAAGACACAAAAGAGGAAGGAATTAGACGATAACTGGAGGGGCGGGGCATAAGCCACGACCTTATGAATTGCCAACGAACTCGCCTAGGTGATAATTTCACCCTAGTAATTTAGTAGTAGTAATGAAAAATTATTTAAGTCGTTGATAATGTGAATTTCTACTATTTGGTATTTTAAAATAAGGGAAAGATGTTTAGTGCTTCATGTAATTTTTTCCCAATAATTTTATTTATCTGTTTCGAATTGCCATTATCTTTAATATTCATAGACATGCAAAAAAATTTAGAAGAATTGAAGATTATTCCAATTTTAATGGATGTTATATATGGATTATATTGCGTATATATATTGAATTCTCATTATTTTTCATATTCCAAATTATTATAATTTGCATAAGAAAAATAGCAT
>NC_051400.1:210587-212277 GCF_015228065.2 Penaeus monodon
AAAAACATCGATTATTCTCATTGTGGTAATATTTGCCTATATTTTATTATTTTGTTTATTCTTCTTTTAGTTATATGATACGTATCGTGACATGTATATGTAAATACCAGCTTAAGTAGTGGAAACATTTGATGTTAACTGCGCAACTCTCAGCGCCTCAGCGCTGATTCGGTTCCACGCACGCAAAAGCCCCACGAATACGAGTTCGTTGCGTGCTACCTCTTTTGGATCTGTTCTGACCAACATATCCAACTAATCTTGGAGGATTGCTAGCCACTGATGATGGGAGGGAGCTTTAGCTGCACACGTACACACGCATTTGCATTGCTGCATTACGCTTAGTGGCTGACTTCGGTGACTTAGGCATCATATTACTGTCTACAATCTAGTGTCATAAACACATCATCAGGTCTACCAGGAGCAAGAAGCACATATATCTAGGCGAAACAGGGAAATCAATTCGCGACGGCAAAGATCGTCGCCCCCAAAACAGCGATACCCAGCTAGGGTTGCCAAACGCCACCGTGGCGGGTGGCGTTGGGAAACTAAAATCCCTCGCAGCTCTTTTACGCTGGAGGGAGAACGACGTGTAAAAGACGAAGAACGAAGAAAAGAACGCACACGTTGGGACGTGGAATGTCGTCGTCAGTAAAACGAGGGACGTCGTCGTCAGGAGGAGAGGAAACGTCGTCGTCAAGGAAGACGAGGATCGTCATCTTAAGGAGGAGGAAGAGCGTCGCCCGCCTCGAAGACAAGCGAAGAATACTGAGAGAGGAGCGATGTGCAAAAGGAGGGCAATGTGATTCATACCCTCATATCACAGCTCAGTTCCCGCGCCCACCGCACTGAGCAGGTAGTTATCTGGGTTCCAAGATCAGGCATCCTGGTGGTCTTCCCCATTTTCAGGAAGCTGGAGTTCGCAGGCGCCAAAGAATCTTTCATCGGATGAAAACAGTATACTTGCTCTCTTTTGCAGGGATCTCCTACGTTACTGCATGAAAGTGACGCATTTAACGCTTTCTCAACTCGAATGCCCTTGCCATAGTACTGTATTAAAAATTCTCCTGATCCTCTGTCTATGTCGGTATATTTCATGATCATCACGAGGTATCCTACGGAACCGGTTCAGAGACGTTCTCTGGAGGGTGCGTCGGTACTCGGTAACAAATTTAGACAAAGAGTATTAAGTCGTGGATGTCATGGTACTTTTTATAATAACCAAAGGATATATTTCATTCTTCTCCTGTTGTTTTTTTCTTGTGTGAATTATTTCTGTTCTGAACAGAATATGACTACATGTATGGATGTCGGTCAGGAGGGATGGGATGTCATGAAAAGTAGAGAGGGTGGAAAATTGGAGTTCCCCACACATATTCGGCACTAGGGAGCTTGACCTGATACTCCCGAGATCTGCTGATTCCCATGATTGTACCAACTTTATCCCAGCGAAGTGGACACAGGGTCCTAGATGCGAACCTGCCATATGCATTTCAAGTTGGGGTAAGGACAAGATACTAATGATAGCGATCCTACAACACTTGTCGCTCGTTTAGCAGCACGATATTTTCTGCAACGCTTGCCATTTCTTCTTGGACTCTGGGTGGGCTGGCACAGAGAACGAAGGGGATGCCATCATATAATATCGGCGGAGAGGTTGGTGTCATTCGAGCGTAAACATTAGGTAACACAG
>NC_051400.1:212502-213483 GCF_015228065.2 Penaeus monodon
ATAACGTATGGCAGAGTATGTCAGGTACTGACGACATGAGCTGGCAGAGAGGACTAAATCCCTATTCACAGTAGACTCTATATAAACTTGCAATAGGAATCCTTAGTATGCGTGCAGGGAATACTGATCGGTGGTTAATCCAGTTCTCACACACTCTAGCAGTCTGACGTGTGATGAAACATCCCACAAAGTAGGCTGCTTGAAAATTCTTAAAATTGATCTTTTCACCTACTCTGTCCAAGTAATCGGTGAGGGAATGTACAGTGTTGCCTGTTACATGTCTTTGGAGATACTCCTCTCATGGTTCAACATACTTCCTTGCTTGGGTGGCTAAACAGGGTAATGTGACAAAAACATCTGGAATCAGAGCTTTCCTGCTCGCCATGTGCTAGAAAGGGTATGGGGATATAATCTCCTTAAATTGTTGTTTTTTTTTTCTATAATAATTCAGCATAGGATTCTAAACTGCATCTAATGTATGTTGTTAAAATGGGATAAATGGATGGTGGTCAATCACAAGTTCAAAAATGTTATTCCTGAAATTTTCAATTTGTCGTAGACCAGGATATAGCCAACAAAACTCTAGCTTGATTCGGCATATTCTCAGTTTTCTATAAAAATCTGGACCACATGGACGAGACGCATTTGCCTTGTCATGTCTTGCAGCAGGATATTACCCTATACGTGAAAGTCGTGATGCCATCGTTGTGTAAGATGGTGGGGAATTAGGGGTTGAATGATAGTATAGGGGAGCATAAACACATTAACGTATCATCCCCATGCTCCCACAGATTTAAGGCGAGCTGAGCGAGGGACTCAATCAGGTGCCTCTTATGGAACCTGTAAAAAAGCACATTCTTTGTAGATACTTGGTGACCTTTGTTGTGTATTGTATTTCAGCAGGCCTGAAACTCTTGCAAATACATTGTTACAACTAAAACTATGCTTACAGTACGCCCCGACCTTAGGGAGGAATGAGTG
>NC_051400.1:213594-213747 GCF_015228065.2 Penaeus monodon
ACGTTAGACAACCCCGTAGGACAACTCGGTATTCTAGTTTTAAATAATATATTATATTGTTTCGTTTTTATACCTGTTATTAAGTCCTAAGTATAGATGGAAAAAAATATTGATTTTATTACATTAAAAGCCTCCAGATCTTCAGCGCTTAAC
>NC_051400.1:213947-214085 GCF_015228065.2 Penaeus monodon
CAGGCCGTAGTCGAGCTTATTCTTTGTGTTTATCATATTGTGTTTTACGGTGGACGGACGGGGGATCAAGCAGTCTTTTGTAAGAGGAGTAATGTGTGTACACCAAGATACATGCAGACTTTTTTGGCATTTACTGTA
>NC_051400.1:214798-215094 GCF_015228065.2 Penaeus monodon
TGTACTGTCTTTTTTAGCAAGTGACCCGGGTCCTTTTGTGTTCCATACGGAGAGGTTGTTTTAACTGACTGAAAACCCCGTTTATGTAAGGGAATATTAGGTAACCAAAAGATCGACATTGTGATGTATTATAATGACTACTCTGACAACCAAAGACACGCTGATGCCCATATTCAAATTCCATTAATAAATATTTAACCCACTCACCTGCCTTCGGAGAGCGCTTACGCCGGCACCGCTAAGGTAGGCACATATCGGTGCGAGTCTTGAGAGAAAAAAATGAATGAGATAAGTAA
>NC_051400.1:215428-215763 GCF_015228065.2 Penaeus monodon
GTTTAAGCAAGCTTTGTCACTCACATTTTATCATTTGCAATGAATTACGTAGAAAAGGTATCCTATAAAACAGGATTCATGAATTTACTGTACTCATTTACACTTCTTAGTTACTTCTTAGTCATTTATGTATGTAAGCTTCTTTCTCAAAATTTAGTTTTGTGAGTTTGTTTCTTTCCTTCTTCCTATGGTGTTAAGTTTTAACTTTCGCGGTAATAGACTGTGACACCCGTTGTGCACATGTAAGGTAATATTAGGGAACCAAAAGAATATATGTATATGTATTACAATGAGTGCTATCTGACAATCAAAAATACGCTGATGCATATCTAGGT
>NC_051400.1:216239-216497 GCF_015228065.2 Penaeus monodon
ACGTAGTTATAAAAAACACCAATGACCACACATAATGATCAGTGTCTAAATCAGCCAGGAAGGACCTCATAAGTCATAGAGGACTCTTGGATATTTGTTACCGAGACTGACGGACCCTCTAGAGACGTCTCTTAAGGTTGCCGCACACTTGTTCAGACCGGAACCGCCGCCGAACCTTCCGACGCCTCAGATCAGATCAGAACCGACGCGCTATGCGCACACCAAAGCAGACCTTCAGACCGGAACCGAAGTGAATAC
>NC_051400.1:221484-221709 GCF_015228065.2 Penaeus monodon
GAAGTGCAAACAAATATAATATAAATTGTATTATTAATTAAAGTCTAAGCAAGCTTTGTCACTCACATTTAATCATTGGAATGAATTATGTAGAAAAGGTATACTATAAATACAGGTATATGATGAATTGCTGTCTTTCTTTACATTTCTTAGTATACACTTGTTAGATAGAGAACGGTTTAAAAAATAGTAAAGGTAAAGTTAAGAAAATTGATTCGTCGCATA
>NC_051400.1:221805-222443 GCF_015228065.2 Penaeus monodon
TACCTGCCGACCAGAAGTTAGCTTGAAAAGCAAAGAGAATGTATTTTATATGGTTTACATGGAAAAGTATCAAAACTTTGATAAAGTGATCTCTTATGGTGTGATCATGGATTGTCTTTGTTTCCACCATTTCCTCAATGTATCACAAACATTTTTCTGTAAAGAATTATTTCATTTGTTGACGCTCTAGGTTGATGACAAGAAAAAAAGGGTTAGACGAAAATTCCAACACTAGTTCCACATCTTTTACATATTCCGTAAATATATGCTAATTTTAAAACATTTTTTTCTGATATACCAATTTAATTGTATTCTTTTATATAGTTTTATAATTCATATTTATTTTCAAAATCGGATGCTTTTATAGCCTAAAATGCATTTATTTTAGCCATATTCTTGATAGTCAAAAACAAATAATATCGCAGAATTAAAAACAATAGGAGAAAGAATGAAAGGTATCCTTAGGTAGTTATAAGCTTAGAAACTCTGTTAATGACCTTAGCACTTAATTATTCTTTTCTAAATTACAGAGAATGACCTAATGAGTCATAGGAATCTTGTGAAAATATTTTATTGTTTCCCTTAAAAGTATTCCCATTTTCTCTCTCGAATGTGTCGGGATTTTGGGTTAACTAAAG
>NC_051400.1:223717-223848 GCF_015228065.2 Penaeus monodon
CAATATTGTTATACAATTTGTATTATCTAAGACGCATTAAAATTTAAGAGCTATTAATGATCACAGGAAAACATGAATTAAGGACATTTTTCCTGTTTTTTTTTCACCGATATTTTCTATTCTTTATCATG
>NC_051400.1:223918-224728 GCF_015228065.2 Penaeus monodon
AACATTTACACTTAGAAATATATAATTTGTTTTCAGGTGTAATTTGGATCACGAAAAACAACTAACTTTTTTTAATAAATTTAAATTTAAAAAAAAAAACTTCCATTAAGATGGGAATAATAAGAAAGGTTTTTATTAATGTGTAGAGATTATAGATTATAAAATAATTTTGGAAATAAAAGCAGAAATATTCTAAATTAATTAATGATGCTAATCTATATATCACCTGGGTGTTATGCTTCAAATATATAGGGAACGTATTGTATTGATTCCGCATGGGAAGTGCCAAAAGCCCTTAGATAAAATTATTTCGTTTGGGGTGATCATGGATTGTCTTTATTACCACTATTGCCTTATGTATCAATCATTTCTATTTGGTTCGAAGACACTAAAAGAGGAAGGAATTAGACGATAACTGGAGGGGCGGGGCATAAGCCACGACCTTATGAATGCCAACGAATCGCCTAGGTGATAATTTTCACCCCTAGTAATTTAGTAGTAGTAATGAAATTATTTAAGTCGTTGATAATTGTGAATTTCTAATATTTGGTATTTTAAAATAAGTTAAAGATGTTTAGTGCTTCATGTAATTTTTCCCCAAGTAATTTTATATATCTGTTTCGAATTGCATATCTTTTACATATTCCATAGATCTATGCAAAATTTAGAAGAATTTGAAGATTATTCCAATTTTAATGGATGTTTTATATATGGATTTATATTTCGTATATATATTGAATATCATATTTTTTCATATTCCAAATTATTATAATTTTGCATAAGAAAAATAGCATGAAAACAAATGGAGGT
>NC_051400.1:224972-225801 GCF_015228065.2 Penaeus monodon
GAAAACATCTGATTATTCTCATTGTGGTACTATTGCCTTATTTTTATTATTTTTTTATTCTTCCTTTTAGTTATATGATACGTATGTGACATGTATATGTAAATACCAGCTTAAGTACTTGGAAACATTGATGTTAACTGGCAACTCTCAGCGCCTTCAGCGCTGATTCGGTCACGCACGCAAGCCCCACAGAATACGAGTTCGTTGCTGTGCTCCCTCTTTTGGATCTGTTTCTGACCAACATATCAACTAATCTTGGAGATTGCCTAGCCACTGACTGAGGGAGGGAGCTTTCTAGCTGCACACGTACACACGCATTTGCACTGCTGCATACGTAGTGCTGACTTCGGTGACTTAGGCATCATATTCTGTCTACAATATAGTGTCATAAACACATCATCATGTCTACCAGGAGCAAGAAGCACAATATCTAGGCGAAACAGGGGAAATCAATCGCGACGGCCATGATCGTCGCCCCAAACAGCGATACCCAGGCAGGGTTGCCAACGCCACCCGTGGCGGGTGGCGTTGGCAACTAAAATCCCTCGCAGCTCTTTTACGCTGGAGGGAGGAACGACGTGTAAAAGACGAAGAACGCACACGTTGGGACGTGGAATGTCGTCGTCAGTAAAACGAGGGACGTCGTCGTCAGGAGGACGAGGAACGTCGTCGTCAAGAAGACGAGGATCGTCATCTTCAGGAGGAAGAGCGTCGCCGCCTCGAAGACAAGCGACGAATACTGAGAGAGGAGCGATGTGCAAAAGAGAAGGCAATGTGATTTCATACCCTCATATCACAGCTCAGTTTCCCGCGCCCACCCGTCACTGAG
>NC_051400.1:225837-226303 GCF_015228065.2 Penaeus monodon
GGTGGTCTTCCCCATTTTCAGGAAGCTGGAGTTCTGCAGGCGCAAAAGAATCTTTCATCGGATGAAACATATACTTGCTTCTCTTTTGCAGGGTCTCCTACGTTACTGACGATGAAAGTGACGTCATTTAATCGCTTTCTCACTCTGAATGACCCTTGCCATCGTACTGTAAAATTTCTCGCTGATCCTCTGTCTCTGTTCGGCTTATATTTCCTGATCATCACGAGGTATCCTACGACCGGTTCAGAGACGTCTCTGGAGGGTGCGTCGGTCTCGGTAACAAATTTAGACAAAGATTATTAAGTGTGGATGTCATTGGTAGTTTTTATAACTACCAAAGGATATCTTTCATTCTTTCTCCTGTTGTTTTTTTCTTGTGTGATATTATTTCTGTTTCTGAACATGAATATGACTAATGTATGGATGTCGTGTCAGGAGTGGATGGGATGTCATTGGAAAAGTAGAG
>NC_051400.1:226877-227610 GCF_015228065.2 Penaeus monodon
ATAATGTATGGCAGAGTATGTCAGGTACTACGACATGAGCTGCAGAGAGGACTAAATCCCTATCACAGTAGACTTCTCTAAACTTGCAATAAGGAAGTAGTATGCTGTGCAGGGAATACTGATTCGGGGGGAATCCATTTCTCACACACTCTAGCAGTCTGATATGTGATGAATCATCACAAGTAGCTGCTTGAAAATCTTAAATGATCTTTTCACCTACTTCTGTCCACGTATCGGTGAGGGAATGTACAGTGTTGCCTGTTACATGTCTTATGGAGATACTCATCTCATGGTTCAACATATCTTCCTTGCTTGGGTGGCTAACAGGGTAATGTGACAAAACATCTGGAATTCAGAGCTTTCCTGCTCGCCATGTTGCTGAGAACTGGTATGGGGATAATTTCTCCTTAAATTGTTGTAGCCTAGGATTCTCAACTGCATCTAATGTATTGTTGTTAAAAATGGGGATAAATGGATGGTGGTCAATCACAAGTTCAAAATGTATTCCTGAATTTTCATTTTGTCGTAGACCAGGCTATAGCCAACAACTCTAGCTTGATTGTGGCATATTCTCAGTTTCTATTAAAAATCTGGAACCACATTGGACGAGACGCATTTGCCCTTGTCCATGGTCTTGCAGCAGAATATACCCTATACCGTGAAGTCGTGATGCATCTGTTTGTAAGATGGTGGGGAATTAGGGGTTGAATGATAGTATAGGTGGACATAACAC
>NC_051400.1:227927-228096 GCF_015228065.2 Penaeus monodon
GGAACCACCGTAGACAACCTCCGTAGACAACTTTTTTATTCTAGTTTTTAAATAATATATCTATACTTTGTTTCGTTTTTATACCTTGTTATTAATGTCCTAAGTTATAGATGGAAAAATATTTTGATTTTATTACATTAAAAAGCCTCCAGATCTTCAAGCGCTTAAC
>NC_051400.1:229135-229321 GCF_015228065.2 Penaeus monodon
CTGTAATGTTCTTTTTAGCAAGTGACCAGGGTCCTTTTGATGTTCCATACGGAGAGTGTTGTTTTAACTGACTGAAACCCCGTTATGTAAGGGAATATTAGGTAACCAAAAGAATTCGACATGTGTATGTATTATAATGACTACTCTGACAACCAAAGACACGCTGATGCATATTCAAATTCCATT
>NC_051400.1:229765-230104 GCF_015228065.2 Penaeus monodon
GTTTAAGCAAGCTTTGTCACTCACATTTTATCATTTGCAATGAATTACGTAGAAAAGGTATCCTATAAAACAGGCATATCATGAATTACTGTACTCATTTACACTTCTTAGTTTACTTCTTAGTCATTTATGTATGTAAGCTTCTTTCTCAAAATATTAGTTTTGTGAGTTTGTTTCTTTCCTTCTTCCTATGGTGTTAAGTTTTAACTTTCGCGGTAATAGACTGTGACACCCCGTTGTGCACATGTAAGGTAATATTAGGGAACCAAAAGAATATATGTATATGTATTACAATGAGTGCTATCTGACAATCAAAAATACGCTGATGCATATCTAGGT
>NC_051400.1:230576-230836 GCF_015228065.2 Penaeus monodon
AACGTAGTTATAAAAAACACCAATGACCACACATAATGATCATTGTCTAAATCAGCCAGGAAGGACCTCATAAGTCATAGAGGACTCTTGGATATTTGTTACCGAGACTGACGGACCCTCTAGAGACGTCTCTTAAGGTTGCCGCACACTTGTTCAGACCGGAACCGCCGCCGAACCTTCCGACGCCTCAGATCAGATCAGAACCGACGCGCTATGCGCACACCAAAGCAGACGCTTCAGACCGGAACCGAAGTGAATAC
>NC_051400.1:230884-231287 GCF_015228065.2 Penaeus monodon
TCTTAGCTATTTCTTCCCAAGCATTCTCTTTTCTAGTGGTGTCATAATAATACTGATTCCCTAAATCATACAATATCTCGTAATTAAATACAGAATTTATAAGTTTTTCGTCAATATTGTCTGCCATAGTGAACTAATTCTTCAATATCACAAGCAGCACACGTTCACTCTGTGCAGTCGATGAACACACTAATCACCAAACTCATGAGCCTCTCCCGCCACCGCTACACACCTCCCTTCTGCGCATGCGCAGCCTCTCCGAACCATCAGAACTATCAGAAAAAATATCTTTCAAAGAATTCTGCTTCGGTTCGGATGTGATCTGACGCGTCGGTTCCGGGCTGAGCTGAAGAGGTGTGCGCAGTCAGGTAGAAAAGCGTGGATGCGATTTTCCTTCAGACAT
>NC_051400.1:231326-231429 GCF_015228065.2 Penaeus monodon
AACAAGTGTGCGGCAACCTTAACCGTCGTAGGAAGACCTCACGATGATCAGGAAATATAAGCCGAACAGAGATGGAGGATCAGCGAGACACAGAGACACAGAA
>NC_051400.1:232800-232978 GCF_015228065.2 Penaeus monodon
GGAGGATCAGCGAGAATCTTTACAGTACGATGGGAGAGCCATTCAGAGTAAATGACGTCACTTTAATCGTCAGTAACATAGAAGATCCTTGCAAAAGAGAAGCAAGTTCATGTGAATCCGATGGAAAGATTATTTGCGCCTGCAGAACTCAACTTCCCTGAAAATGGGGACGACTACC
>NC_051400.1:233015-233798 GCF_015228065.2 Penaeus monodon
CTCAGTGACGGGTGGCCACGGGAAACTGAGCTGTGATATGAGGATATGAAATCACACGCTGCCTTCTCTTCTTCACGACGATCCTCGTCTTCCTGACGACGACGTTCCTCGTCTTCCTGACGACGACGTCCCTCGTCTTCCTGACGACGACGTTCCTCGTCTTCCTGACGACGACGTTCCTCGTCTTACTGACGACGAAGTTCCTCGTCCTCCTGAGGACGACGTTCATGTCCCGTGTTGCGTTCTTCTTCGTCTTCTACACGTCGTTCTCCCCTCCAGCGTAAAAGGGCTGTGATGTCCATCAAGGCGGGTGGCGGTGGCAACCCTGCCTGGGTATCGTTTGGGACGACGATCATGGCCGCCTCGTTGGTTTTCGCCTTTTCGCCTAGACATTGTGCTTCTTGCTCCTGGTATACATGATGAGTTTTATGACACTATATTATAGATGGACTGTGATGCCTGAGTCACCGAAGTCAGACACTACGTATGCAGCAGTGCCAAAATGCGTGTGTACGTGTGCGGCTAGAAAGCTCCCTCCATCAGTCAGCGGCTGACAGATCCAAAAGAGGGAGCACAGCAACGAACTCGTATCTGTGAGACTTGCGTGCGTGACTGAATCAGCGCTGAAGGCGCTGAGAGTTGCCAGTTAACATCAATGTTTCCAAATACTTAAGCTGGTATTTACATACACATGTCACATACGTATCATATAAACTAAAAGGAAGAATAAAAAATCATAAAAATAAGACATTAGTACCACAATGAGAATAATCAGACGTTTTC
>NC_051400.1:234604-235181 GCF_015228065.2 Penaeus monodon
ATTACTCTTGTATTTTAATATTATTTTATGCACAAACAAAATCACCTTCATGTAAGTATGTGCTGAATTTATCTACTTACGAAATGAAGATATTACAATAAATGTAGCAAAAAAAAACAGCATCATTGTTTTGTTTACAAAATGTAGGAAAGGATGGAAATTTTTATAATATTGAGCTCTGTGACACTTGCGTGTCTAATAACTTTGTCACTTTTGAGTTGTGATAGAAGTACATAGAAGATAAGTTTCTTAGATTTATTTGCTCTATCATTTGCATATATTATTTTCCGTTTTAAAGACGGCTAGTCAAAACTTCATCTATACCGAAAAAACAGGAGAAAAAATGAGATATTCTTAGGTAGTTTATAAACTAATTGACAGAAAATCTATTGACCTTGACACTTAATGATCCTTTCTAAATTACCTTATGAGTCATAGGAATCTTGTGAATAATTGTTATTGTTTGCCTTAAAGTATTCCCATTTTCTCTCTCGAATGTGTCGGGATTTAGGGTTAACTAAAATGTCATCCACGCATGACTATCAAAAGTGTTATACAACTTTGTATTATCTAAGAC
>NC_051400.1:235210-235282 GCF_015228065.2 Penaeus monodon
ACCGTTATTGATGATGATAGTAACTTTAGAACTGTTAATCACGTTTCACTGGAAAGCATCAATTAAGGATAC
>NC_051400.1:235315-235447 GCF_015228065.2 Penaeus monodon
CTCTCTCACTTCAGCGATACTTTTTTATCAAGAAAAATATTACTAAACCATTGAAAAATAATATTGATATAATAAAAATATTTACACTCTTAGAAATATATTATTTGTATATAATTTGGATCCCGAAAAACA
>NC_051400.1:235467-235912 GCF_015228065.2 Penaeus monodon
ATAAATATTGATTTTAAACACATTCCATTAAGATGGGAATAATAGAAAAGGTTTTTATTCATTTGTAGAGATTATAGATTATAAAATAATTTGGAAATAAAATTTAGGATGTTAATCTATATTACCTGTTATTGCCGACGCAGTTATGCTTAAAATAAAGAGGGAACGTATTGTAAGTGATTCCGCAGGGAAAATACCAAAAACCCTTCGATAAAACTTTTTCGTATGGTGTGATCATGGATTGTTTTTATTACCACTATTGCCTTATGTATTAATCATTTCTATTTGGTTCGAGGACACTAAAAGGGATTAGACGATAACTGGAGGGACGGGGCATAAGACAACGGATTGCGTAAGTGTTGAATGAAATCTAACGCGTTGGCACTTTATGTACGCTTATATATTGATAATGAGTTTAGATTTATAACGGACAGTTAGTTCTCTT
>NC_051400.1:235967-236142 GCF_015228065.2 Penaeus monodon
GAGGGAACGCCATCATTTATATGTGGTTCTAATTGCATATCTTTTACCTATACCGTAAACCTATGCAAAATTTGGAAGATTTTTACGATTATTTCAATTTTAATGGTTGTTTTGTATATAATTTTATAATTCGTATTTATTTTAAATATCAGCTGTTTACTATATTCTAAAATAT
>NC_051400.1:236391-236530 GCF_015228065.2 Penaeus monodon
TCTTTCTTTTAGTTGCAGGATACTATGATACGTATGTGTAAATACCAGCTTAAAATATTTGGAAACATTGATGTTAACTGGCAACTCTCAGCGCTGAGTCAGTCACGCATGTCAGTCTCACAGAATATGAGTTCGTTGT
>NC_051400.1:237002-237255 GCF_015228065.2 Penaeus monodon
CAAAGACTATATACGAAAGATAGGAAAGCACCTATCCTACCATTTTAAAAAAAATGTGAGGCCGCAATCTCATACCAGCGCCATCTCTTGTTTAGATATATAATACAAAAAGAAAACTTTTCCAGGGGTAACTCTTACACTACTATTCATATCAATTTTAGTTGTATTGTTACGAAAATATCGATGGTAATTAATGAAATACAACTTTTATTAATGATGATAGACAATGTAAAACAATATCATTTATAAACAC
>NC_051400.1:237683-237795 GCF_015228065.2 Penaeus monodon
TAATTAGATTATAGTGAACATAAATGTATCATTAGCATATCAATGCATTGCATATTGGGATAATATTATTCGCTTCATGAACAATGCCCAATTTTTCTAGAGGTTGTAAACT
>NC_051400.1:237838-238344 GCF_015228065.2 Penaeus monodon
CAATGTTACAATTTTCTGGGTATAATTCAAACAAAGTTTTGAACAAGATTTTTATATTTCATGACCCCATGCACATGTATATTTTCATATTGATATTAAATCATAAAACAATATGCATAATATTCAAAACTATTCTGTTTATTATAGATATCTTTGTTATTAATAATGTCAGTACAAATAGCCCTTATCCACAATTCCTATTAGTTTGTATTTTTTCTGTAACATATTAATTTTATTGCTCTCTTAAATATTAAAGAAAGGTTATACAAAACACGTTTATGCGGAGCATTTCTTTATTTCAAGGAAAACCAATCTTTAGAGGTAGTTCAATATGAGCATGCTTGTAAATTGAACATATCAGAAGGCATAACCAAATAATCACAATATGTCATTGTATTGCAAATCAAACCAGATAGTATAAAACAAACTTGCCACAATACTGTATGTGAATACATGCAAAAACAATGTAAAAGGTGAAGCAACGTACTGAATGCTTGCAAATGTAA
>NC_051400.1:238469-238557 GCF_015228065.2 Penaeus monodon
AATGGGCATATTTAACTGACTCTAATTATTTGGTTGATGTTTTTCCCTTAGTTCATTATACTTTATAGAGTAAAATCATCCAATTGGA
>NC_051400.1:239527-239932 GCF_015228065.2 Penaeus monodon
CGGTAAAGCTTTCAAAATGACCGTGCCGTTCTCCTGCCATAAATACTTGGGGAAGAATGTTCTCTTTAGTGGGAGAAAGGGGGCCAGCATTACAGGTGGCAAAGCCAGTTGTTAAATAGGGAAAGCCATAATAAAATAACAATGGATTTGTGATGTCCTTACATAGCATTGCTTTTAAAACTTAACCTTGTTTGTACATTAATTATATATACACACAAACACAGCATTCCTTTAATTTCCCAAAAATAAGAGGCAAATTCCAACTGATCTTCGTCTTTAAATTTGATGGGGGAAGAACATCCATATTTCCATTACCTGGAAAATTATAAATGGTCAATGTCAAAAACTATAATTCAATTCACATTATTTGCTCGGGGAAATCAACAAGTAATGGTATACATCACT
>NC_051400.1:240000-241083 GCF_015228065.2 Penaeus monodon
AACCCAAAAATGTGTCAGGACATGATCCCATCTCAACGTAGAGCTGGTTTTGCCTTGGACATAATTTGCCCCAAGAGAAATGTAGCGAGCATAAACGATTACTTCTTATTATTTGGTCAATTTTTTTTTCTTGAGCGGCTCATGTCTCAAGGCATTTACCCATCAAGGGCTCTGCAAAATATGCACTTTGTAAAAATAAGAACTCTCACCATGCCAAAGGACCTAAACTGCGAAAAGTTATATGACATGATTTTATCTCTTTATCAATAGGGCAATTACTAAATAACACTTTTCCTATAGATTCTCACCTTTTCTTGTTTTTTCGGAAATGTGTGATAAAGCAATTTGGCCGTTCATGTTTTGTGACATGGCACACGACACATGGTATAAACCCTTTACGACCATTTTGAATAAAAAAATTAAGTTTCATTAGGGTAAACAAACAGACGACACAACTTGGACACAACGCCATCTATTGTTCAGATATCATACTAGCAGCTGATCGTTGGTGCTCACAGCTCTTTTTTTGGAAACTTTCCTATCTTTTGTATATAGTCTTGGGCGTCACATGCATTTAACGTTTGCAGTGCATTAGTAGAAAAGCATACTATAAAAAAGTATATCATGAATTTATGTTCCCACTTATTACTTTTTACAGTTTACACTTCCTAAAAAAAAGGGAGAATGAAGAGAAAAAGGAAATTTAAATTCTAAAATATTTAATTGCTTTGCTTCTTGAAATTTGCGAAGAAAATTTTTTTGCTTGTTGCTTGTGTTGTTCCCCCGGGTTTTTTATTTTGGGCCCGGTCAGCGAAGTAAAGAAATGTTAACTATATTTACTTGAACTGAAGACCTGAAGTTGGTTTTTTACCTAAAGGGTCCCAAACAAATTTATAAATTATATCTTATGGTGACATAGATTGTTTTTTATTACCACTACCCCCCCAAATGTCTCACAGATATTTTATAAAAAAAATATTTCAATTGTTGACGCTCTGGGGCTGGGGGACACAAAAAAAGGAAGGATTAGACGCGTTGGAGGGGCGGGGCAAAAAGCCGACACCAGCGCCCGCTTTTGTGGAA
>NC_051400.1:246918-247332 GCF_015228065.2 Penaeus monodon
ATCATGTCTACCAGGAGCAAGAAGCACAATGTCTAGGCGAAACAGGCGAAACCAAATGAGACGGCCATGATCGTCGCCCCAAACAGCGATACCCAGGTAGGATTGCCAACGCCATCCGCCACGATGGACATCATAACCCTTTTACGCTGGAGGAAGGAACGACGTGTAGAAGACGAAGAACGCAAACCTCGGGACGTGCAACGTCGTCGTTAGGAGGACGAGGAGCGTCGTCGTCAGGAAGACGAGAAACGTCGTCGTCAGGAAGACGAGGATCGTCGTCTTCAGGAGGAAGAGCGTCGCCGCCTCGAAGACGACCGTCGAATACTGAGAGAGGAGCGATGTGCAGAAGAGAAGGCAATGTGATTTCATACCCTCATATCACAGCTCAGTTTCCCGCGCTCACCCGTCACTGAG
>NC_051400.1:247368-247619 GCF_015228065.2 Penaeus monodon
GGTGGTCTTCCCCATTTTCAGGAAGCTGGAGTTCTGCAGGCGCAAAAGAATCTTTCATCGGATGAAACATGAACTTGCTTCTCTTTTGCAGGGTCTCCTACGTTACTGACGAAGAAAGTGACGTCATTTAATCGCTTTCTCACTCTGAATGACCCTTGCCATCGTACTGTAAAATTTCTCGCTGATCCTCTGTCTCTGTTCGGCTTATATTTCCTGATCATCACGAGGTCTCCTACGATCGGTTAAGAGAC
>NC_051400.1:247666-247876 GCF_015228065.2 Penaeus monodon
GACTTATGAGAACCTTCTCTGGCTAATTTAGACAATGATCATTAAGTGTGGTTGTCATTGGTAGTTTTTATAACTACCAAAGCATATCATTCATTCTTTCTCCTGTTGTTTTTTCTTGTGTGATATTATTTCTGTTTCTGAACATAAAGAGTATGACTAATGTATGGATATCGTGTCAGGAGTGGATGGGATGTCATTGGAAAAGTAGAG
>NC_051400.1:248929-249093 GCF_015228065.2 Penaeus monodon
TTTACATTTTGTCGTAGCCCAGGCACCACATTGGATGAGATGCATTTGCCCTTGTCCATGGTCTTGCAGCAGAATATACCCTATACCATGAAGTCGTGATGCACCTGTTTGCAAGATGGTGGGGATTGAGGGGTTGAATTATAGTATAGGAAGACATAACACGT
>NC_051400.1:249398-249560 GCF_015228065.2 Penaeus monodon
GGAACCACCGTAGACTACCTCCGTCGTTGGCATTTCAACGACTTTTTTATTCTAGTTTTTAAATAATATATCTATACTTTGTTATTAATGTCCTAAGTTATAGATGGAAAGATATTTTGATTTTATTATATTAAAAAGACTCCAGAACTCCAAGCGCTTAAC
>NC_051400.1:249683-249774 GCF_015228065.2 Penaeus monodon
TAATATGAGGCAATATCAGGTAACCAAAAGAATTCGACATGTGTATTATAATGAGTGCTACCTAACAATCAAAGATACGCTGATGCATATT
>NC_051400.1:258256-258350 GCF_015228065.2 Penaeus monodon
GTGTATGCCCGCAAGGTTGATTTAATGTAAACTATGCACTTATACCATTTACTTATACATCATTTTTACTCTTAAGACTCGTAAAATTTTCCGA
>NC_051400.1:258415-258495 GCF_015228065.2 Penaeus monodon
AAATTGCATCAGGTATCTTTGTTTGTTAGGTACACTCATTATAATCACTGTCGAATTTTTTGGTTACCTGATATTCCAAA
>NC_051400.1:258580-258773 GCF_015228065.2 Penaeus monodon
ATTCCCAACCCCCAAAACGTCTTAGGGGCGGGAAAAAGCAGTTAAGCGTTTGGGATTTGGAGTCTTTTTAATATAAAAATAAAAATATTTTCCCCATTTTAAAACTTAGGACATTAATAACAAAGATAATAATTTTTTAAAAAACTAGAATAAAAAGTCGTTAAAATCCCAACGACGGAGGTAGTCTCGGTTT
>NC_051400.1:258873-259545 GCF_015228065.2 Penaeus monodon
CACTAAATTCCTCTCAAGGTCGGGCGTAACTCAAGCATAGTTGGGTGAAAAAGTATTAGAAAGGGTTCCCCTGCTGGAAATATAAAAAAAAGGGGTCCCAAGATTTAAAAAAAATTCTTTGGGTTCCAAAAAGGGGCATCTGATTGAACACTCGCTCACTCGCAAATTTGTGGGAACGGGATAAGTTAACGTTTATTTCTTCCTTACATAATTAACCCCCTAAATCCCCCCTTTCTTGAAAACAGGTGCATCACGATTTCATGGATGGGTTTAAAATTTCTGCTGCAAGCCCATGGACGGGGAAATGCATCTCACCCAAATGGGTGCCTGGGCTACGAAAAAATGTAAATTTCGGAATACTTTTTTGAACTTGTGATTGACCCCGTCCATTTACCCCCTTTTTTTAACAACCATACATTAGGTAGTTGGAACCCCCTAAGCTACAACGATTTAAAGGGAAATTTCCCCCCTCCCCAATTCTCAGCAACATGGCGAGCAGGAAAGTCTGCATTCCAGAGTTTTGTACTTACCTTTTTAGCCACCCAAAGCAAGAAGATGATAAAATGAACTTTGAGATAGATCTCCAAAAGACATGTAACAGGCAACACTGAAATTTCCCCTTACCGATACGTCAAAAGAATAGGTGATAAGATCGGGAAGATTTTCAAGCCT
>NC_051400.1:259799-261134 GCF_015228065.2 Penaeus monodon
AGTATATACACACCATCCAAATTGTGAAAATGCCCGGGGACCTACAAAAACCCAAAAAAAGAAACCCTATTAAATAAAACCCCAACCAAAACCCTTTTGAATCGTGCGGGCCCTTTCTTCAATTTCTGGGAAATTTTTTCCCTTTTTCGCCAAATTTCACCACCCCCTTCTTCTTCGTGCCCCCCAGATCCCAAAAAAAATGAAGCAGTTTCAAAATATCGTGCTGCTAAAGAGCTCAAGATGTTTAGGATCGCTATCATTTAAAAGCTTGCCCCTTACCCAAAATTGAAAAACAGTGGCCCGGTTCGCATCCAGGACCCTGGTCACTTCGCTGGGGTAAGTTGGTAAATCATGGGAATCGCAATCTCGGGTTTTTCAGGTCAAGTCCCATGTCCAAATGTTTGAGGAATCGCCAATTTTTTCCCTCCCCTTACTTTTTCCCAAAGACTCCCCCTCCACCCTGACACGATACCATACATTAGAACTCTTTTTTGTTTAAAACGAATATATCCACAAGAAAAAAAAAGGAGAAAAAGAATGATTCTTTGGGAGTTAAAAAAACCCAAAAGACAAAACCCCCTTAAAGTCATTGTCTAAATTGCCAAGAAGGTTCTATAAGTCATAGGACTGGGGTATTTGTTCCGAGACCGCGCACCCCCTAAGGGGCGTCCTTACCCTCGTAGAGCCCGTGATGTCAGGAAATATAAGCCGAAAAAAAGACAGGGCAGCGGAAATTTTCATACGATGGCAAGGGGATTCAGAGTGAGAAAGCGATTAAAAAGACGTCACTTTTTTCGTCGAAAGTGGGACCCTGCAAAAGAGAAGCAAGTTATGTTTTTATCCGATGAAAATTCTTTTGCGCCTGCAGAACCCCTTTTCCCGAAAATGGGGAAACCACCAGGGTGTGATCAGGTGGGAACCCCGGGGGAAAGAACCTGCTCAGTGACGGGTGAGCGCGGGAAAAATACTGTGATATTAGGGGATGAAAAACACATTTCCTTCTCTTCTGCACACGCTCCTCTTCAGTATTCGACGGGCGCTTCGAGGGGGCGACGTCTTCTCCTGAAAACGCGATCCCCGTCTTCCGACGACGACTTTCTCGTCTTCCGACGAGACGCTCCTCGTCCTCCTAACGACGACGTTCACGTCCCCGGGTTTGCGTTCTTCGTCTTCTACCTCGTTCCTTCCTCCAGGTAAAAAGGTTATGATGTCCCCTCGTGGGGATGGCGTTGGCAATCCCACCTGGGATCGCGTTTTTGGGGGGACGATCATGGCCTCTCTTTGGTTTCGCCCCTTTCGCCTAAAATTGTGCTTCTTGCTCCCGGGAACATGATT
>NC_051400.1:263510-263965 GCF_015228065.2 Penaeus monodon
TTGTATTTTTATGTATATTTTATAAAACCAAATTTTTTTTCAAATCGGGTAGTTAAATGCATTTATTTTAGTCCTAATCTCGATAATCAAAAACAAATATCGCACAATTAAAACAATAGGAGAAAGTTAGTAGTTATAAGCCTAGAAACTCTGTTAATGACCTTGACACTTAATGATTCTTTCTAAATTACAGAGAATGACTTAATGAGTCATAGGAACCTTGTGAATAATTGTTATTGTTTCCCTTTAAATATTCCATTTTCTCTCTCGAATGTGTCGGGATTTAGGGTTACTAAAAATGTCTCTACAAAAATTGTTATAAAACTTTGCTTTAAATCTAAGACGCATAGTACCTTAAAACTGTTAATCACGTTCCCTGGAAAGCATCATTAAGGACATTTTTCATCTGTTTTCCTGTTTGTTTTTTTTTTTTCTCTCTCTCTCACCGATTTTTT
>NC_051400.1:264052-264729 GCF_015228065.2 Penaeus monodon
ACATTTACACTTAGATGTATCATTTGTTTTTTAGATGTAATTTGGATCACGAAAAAAAACTAACTTTTTAAAAAACTTAACTTTAACAAACTTCCATTAAGATGGGAGTAATAGGAAAAGTTTTAATTAAATTTTTAGAGATTATAAATCATAAAATAATTTTGGAAAAAAAAGCAGAAATTCTAATTATTAAAGATGCTAATCTATATATCACCTGGGTGTTATGCTTTTAAATATATAGGTAACGTATTGTATTGATTTCCCCATGGGAAGTGCCAAAGCCCTTAGAATAAATTATTTTTGTTTGGGGGGATCATGGATTGTCTTTATTACCACTATTGGCCTTATGTATCATCATTTCTATTTGGTTCGAAGACACTAAAAGAGGAAGGAATTAGACGATAACTGGAGGGGGGGGGCATAAGCCACGACCTAATGAAAGCCAACGGATCGCCCAAGTAAAGATTTCCAACGTTAGCACTTTGGTCGCGCTATGAATATGGGTAATTGTCTTGTTTACATGATGGTAAGCCAATTTGTGGCAAATGTTCAAAAATATTGTAACAATTGGTGTCAGGAGAAATTTTGTGTTAGAGCCATTTTATATATGTGATTCTAATTGCATATCTTTTACATATTCTATAGATCTATGCAAAATTTAGATGAAGTTTAGGAAT
>NC_051400.1:265224-266014 GCF_015228065.2 Penaeus monodon
TTTCCTACTATTTTTCTTTTACAAAATTATAATATTTTAGAATATGAAAAAAACTGATATTTAAATTAAATACGAAAAATAAACATATAAAAAAAACAACCATTAAAATTGAAATATTCCTAAACTTCATCTAAATTTTGCATAGATCTATAGAATATGTAAAAGATATGCAATTAGAATCACATAATAAAATGGCTCTAACACAAAAATTTTTCCTGACACAATTGTTACAATATTTTTGAACATTTTGCCACAAATTGGCTTACCATCATGTAACAGACATTACCCATATTCATAGCGCGACCAAAATTCTAACGTTGAAATCTTTACTTAGGCGATCCGTTGGCATTCATTAGGTCGTGGCTTTTGCCCCGCCCCTCCGTTATCGTCTAATTCCTTCCTCTTTTAGTGTCTTCGAACCAAATAGAAATGAAATTTATACATAAGGCAATAGTGGTTTAAAAAAGACAATCCATGATCACCCCAAACGAATAATTTTATCTAAGGGCTTTTGGCAAATTCCCTGCGGAAACAATACAATACTTCCCCATATATTTGAAGCATAACCCCAGGTGATATATAGATTAGCATCATTAATTAATTTAGAATATTTCTGCTTTTTTTTCCAAATTATTTTATGATTTATAATCTCTACAAATTATTAAAACTTTTCCTATTACTCCCATCTTAATGGAAGTTTTGTTTAAAGTTAAGTTTATTAAAAAAGTTAGTGTTTTTTTTGTGATCAAATTACTCTGAAAACAAATGATACTTTCTAAGTGTAAATGTT
>NC_051400.1:266104-266564 GCF_015228065.2 Penaeus monodon
AAAAATATCGGTGAAGAAGAGAGAAAAAAACAACAACAGGAAAAAAGATGAAAAATGTCCTTAAATTTATGCTTTCCAGTGAACGTGATTAACAGTTCTTAAGTTACTATGGGGTCTTTGATAATGCAAAATTGTATAACAATTTTGTTAGATGACATCTTTAGTTAAACCCCAAATCCGCACATTCGAGAGAGAAAATGGGAATATTTTAAAGGAAACAATAACAATTATTCAAAAGGTTCCTATGCTCATTAATCATTCTCTGTAATTTAGAAAGAATCATTAAGTGTCAGGTCTTAACAGAGTTTCTGGGCTTATAACTACTAACTTTCTCCTATGTTTTTTATTGTGCGATATTTTGTTTTGATTATCGAGATTGGGACTAAATAAATGCATTTACTACCCGATTTTGAAAATAAATATGATTTATAAAACTATACATAAAAATACAATTCAATTG
>NC_051400.1:268665-268983 GCF_015228065.2 Penaeus monodon
AAATAAGTTTTAAATTCGCATATATTTACGGAATATAAAAGATGTGGACTAGTAGTTGGAGGGCCGGGGATTATCCCACGCCCTCCAAATGTCGTCTAATCCTTTCTTTTTTTGTCGTCGACCTAGAGCGTCAACATTGAAATAATTTTTTACAGAAAAATGTTTGTGATACATTGGGGAATGGTGTAACAAAGACAATCCATGACCACCATAAGAGATCATTTTTTTAAAAGTTTTTAATACTTTTCCAGCTAAACCCACATAAGATACTTTCTCTTTACTTTTCAAGGTTACTTCTGGTCGGCAGTCTCAGGTAAA
>NC_051400.1:271535-271679 GCF_015228065.2 Penaeus monodon
AATAAGGGCAGTAATTCATGATATCCTGTTTTTTTTAGTATACTTTTTCTACGTAATTAATTGCAAATGATAAATGTGAGTGCAAAGCTTGCTTAGACTTTAATTAACAACACAGTTAATATTATATTTGTTTTCACTTCAGGA
>NC_051400.1:272378-272520 GCF_015228065.2 Penaeus monodon
TGCATCAGCGTATCTGTGATTGTTAGGTAGCACTAATCATTATACATACACATGTCGAATTCTTTTGGTTTCCTGATATTGCCTTACATAACGGTGTTTCACAGTCTGTTACCGCATAGGTTAAAACAACACTCTCCTGTGG
>NC_051400.1:272949-273013 GCF_015228065.2 Penaeus monodon
GTTAAGCGCTTGAAGTTCTGGAGTCTTTTTAATATAATAAAATCAAACATCTGTCCAACTGTCG
>NC_051400.1:273067-273182 GCF_015228065.2 Penaeus monodon
CCACTACTCCCTCCAAGTCGGAGCGTAGCTGTAATATACAAAAACGTCACCAATACTTGCAAAGAATATACCTTGCAGGTTCCATAAGAGGCATCTGATTGAGTCACTCGTTCAT
>NC_051400.1:273459-274251 GCF_015228065.2 Penaeus monodon
GGTGGTCTTCCCCATTTTCAGGAAGCTGGAGTTCTGCAGACGCAAATTAAACTTTCATCGGTTCACATGAACTTGCATCTCTTTGCAGGGTCTTCTACGTTACTGACAATGAAAGTGACGTTATTTAGTCGCTTTCTCACTCTGAATGACCCTTGCCATCGTACTGTAAAGATTCTCGCTGATCTTCCTTTCTATCCGGCTTATATTTCCTGATCATCACGATTGGTTGAAAGACGTCTCTCGGTAACAATAACCCAGGCCTATGACTTATGAGATCCTTCTCTGGGTAATTTAGAAAATGATCATTATGTGTGGAGGCCATTGGTAGATTTGTATCATGATTTTTATGACTACCAAAGGATATTTTTCCCTTGGGGCGATATTATTTCTGTATCTGTACATGAAAAATGAGACTAATGTATGGCTGTTGGGGATGTCACTGGAAAAGTACAGAGGGTGGAAAATTGGCGATTCCTCAAACTATTCGGACACTAGAAAGCTTGACCTTTAAACCCCAGATCTGCCGATTCCCATGATTGTACTAACTTTATCCCAGCGGAGTGATACAGGTCGTGGATGCGAATCTGACCCCTGATTTTCAAATTGGATAACGGACAAAAATGCTAATGATAGCGATCCTCAACATCTTGAGCTCGTTTAGTAGCACGATACTTATGCAACTGATTGCCATTTCTTCTTGAAGAATTCTGGGTTGGCTGACACAGAAGAACGAAGAGGGTGACCATATAATATCTGCGTGGCCAGGTGTAATACGGGAAAAACATGGACAAG
>NC_051400.1:274540-274675 GCF_015228065.2 Penaeus monodon
ACAGTAGACGTCTTCTCTAAACTTCCAAAAGGGGGGTAGTATGCTGTGGGGGGAATCCCGGGTTCGGTGGGAATCCTCTTCTCACACACTCTAGCAATGTGATATATGATGGATCATCAAAAGCAGCTGCTTAAA
>NC_051400.1:275113-275835 GCF_015228065.2 Penaeus monodon
TGTTCAGCATTGTAAGGGGCTAGTGTTGCAGGTCAAAGGCAAGTGTATTGACATGTTAGGGGTTGGGGTATCTGCCAGTTTTGTGCGTTGAGTTGTGTGTCACACCTGTGTCTCACCAACTTCATGCACTGTGTTTGCGTGAGTTACCTTACAGTTGGGTTTGGGAATTCTTTAGAGATGGTCGCCAGCTTCTTGCAATCTTGACAGGACAGCATGGGTTAGCACATCTTCATACATATCAATCCATGTCATCGTAGTTTTTTGATCCGAGAGTGATTTGTGCATTGCATGAGCCAAGAGCTGGGGCCATTGATGAGCCATCAGCTGTGAATTGCTCAGCAACTGGTGGTGGCTGGAGATCATGTCTTGACAACCAAGGTGTTTTCAAATGGATTAGGCCTATAATGGTGATATCTGCACCAGTGTCAGGAAGCAGTGACAGTTTTTGCGACAGATCACCAAGGTAGTGATGACACTGACAGGTTGTGGAGGGTGACTCATGGCTCGTGAAGAGGGGACTACTCTCGTAATTTGGTTGGAGTGCTGACTGTTGTTGGAATTACTTGTGTGTTGCATCTTCCTTGAATTGACCTGGAGAGTTTGTTTCCCCTCTGTTTGTGAGGATGTGGCTTCTTTGCAGGGCAGCACTGGTCATAATGTCCATTCTGGCCATAGATTCTACAAAAGGCTTCAAGCTGGGAGCTTGGTTTGGCAGCTTTAGG
>NC_051400.1:275935-276195 GCF_015228065.2 Penaeus monodon
CTCGTAAACAATTGTTAATCCTCGATAGTACTCAGCAAGTAGCTAGTGTCCTAGACTGCAAGACCATGACAAGGGCAATGCATTCATCATGTGGTTCAGATTTTACAGAAACTGAGACTGATATGCACAGATTTTTAGCAGCTGCTTGATGATCCATCATATATCACATTGCTAGAGTGTGTGAGAAGAGGATCCACCGAACCGGTATTCCCTCCACAGCATACTACCCCTTATTGGAAGTTTAGAGAAGACGTCTCTGT
>NC_051400.1:276486-277282 GCF_015228065.2 Penaeus monodon
CTTGTTCCATGTTATTGCCGTATTACACCTGGCCACGCAGATATTATATGGTCACCCTCTTCGTTCTTCTGTGTCAGCCAACCCAGAATTCTTCAAGAAGAAATGGCAATCAGTTGCATAAGTATCGTGCTACTAAACGAGCTCAAGATGTTGAGGATCGCTATCATTAGCATGTTTGTCCGTTATCCAACTTGAAAATCAGTGGTCAGATTCGCATCCACGACCCTGTATCACTCCGCTGGGATAAAGTTAGTACAATCATGGGAATCGGCAGATCTCGGGATTAAGGTCAAGCTTTCTAGTGTCCGAATATGTTTGAGGAATCGCCAATTTTCCACCCTCTGTACTTTTCCAGTGACATCCCCAACAGCCATACATTAGTCTCATTTTTCATGTACAGATACAGAAATAATATCGCACAAGAAAGATATCCTTTGGTAGTCATAAAAACTCATGATACAAAATCTACCAATGGCCTCCACACATAATGATCATTTTCTAAATTACCCAGAGAAGGATCTCATAAGTCATAGGCCTGGGTTATTTGTTACCGAGAGACGTCTTTCAACCAATCGTGATGATCAGGAAATATAAGCCGGATAGAAAAGGAAGATCAGCGAGAATCTTTACAGTACGATGGCAAGGGTCATTCAGAGTGAGAAAGCGACTAAATAACGTCACTTTCATTGTCAGTAACGTAGAAGACCCTGCAAAAGAGATGCAAGTTCATGTGAACCCGATGAAAGTTTAATTTGCGTCTGCAGAACTCCAGCTTCCTGAAAATGGGAAGACCACC
>NC_051400.1:278232-278379 GCF_015228065.2 Penaeus monodon
CCACACGGAGAGTGTTGTTTTAACCTATGCGGTAACAGACTGTGAAACCCCGTTATGTAAGGCAATATCAGGTAACCAAAAGAATTCGACATGTGTATGTATGATAATGAGTGCTACCTAACAATCACAGATACGCTGATGCATATT
>NC_051400.1:278980-279166 GCF_015228065.2 Penaeus monodon
TCCTGAAGTGCAAACAAATATAATATTAACTGTGTTGTTAATTAAAGTCTAAGCAAGCTTTGTCACTCACATTTTATCATTTGCAATTAATTACGTAGAAAAAGTATACTATAAAAACAGGCATATCATGAATTACTGTCCTTATTTTCATTTCTTATTTTACACTTGCTAGATAATGAACGGTTT
>NC_051400.1:281698-282043 GCF_015228065.2 Penaeus monodon
ACCTGAGACTGCCGACCAGAAGTAACCTTGAAAAGTAAAGAGAACGTATCTTATGTGGTTTACCTGGAAAAGTATTAAAAACTTTAATAAAATGATCTCTTATGGTGTGATCATGGATTGTCTTTGTTACCACCATTTCCCCAATGTATCACAAACATTTTTCTGTAAAGAATTATTTCAATTGTTGACGCTCTAGGTCCGACGACAAGAAAAGGAAAGGATTAGACGACATTTGGAGGGGCGTGGCATAATCCACGCCCCTCCAACTACTAGTCCCACATCTTTTATATATTCCGTAAATATATGCGAATTTTAAAACTTATTTTTTCTAATATACCCCTTTAA
>NC_051400.1:284160-284633 GCF_015228065.2 Penaeus monodon
CAATTGAATTGTATTTTTATGTATAGTTTTATAAATCATATTTATTTTCAAAATCGGGTAGTTAAATGCATTTATTTTAGTCCTAATCTCGATAATCAAAAACAAAATATCGCACAATTAAAAACAATAGGAGAAAGTTAGTAGTTATAAGCCTAGAAACTCTGTTAATGACCTTGACACTTAATGATTCTTTTCTAAATTACAGAGAATGACTTAATGAGTCATAGGAACCTTGTGAATAATTGTTATTGTTTCCCTTTAAAATATTCCCATTTTCTCTCTCGAATGTGTCGGGATTTAGGGTTAACTAAAGATGTCATCTAACAAAATTGTTATACAACTTTGCATTATCTAAGACGCATAGTAACTTAAGAACTGTTAATCACGTTCACTGGAAAGCATCAATTAAGGACATTTTTCATCTGTTTTCCTGTTTGTTTGTTTTTTTTCTCTCTCTCTTCACCGATATTTTT
>NC_051400.1:284723-285523 GCF_015228065.2 Penaeus monodon
AACATTTACACTTAGAAATGTATCATTTGTTTTTCAGATGTAATTTGGATCACGAAAAAACACTAACTTTTTTAATAAACTTAAACTTTAAACAAAACTTCCATTAAGATGGGAGTAATAGGAAAAGTTTTAATTAATTTGTAGAGATTATAAATCATAAAATAATTTTGGAAATAAAAGCAGAAATATTCTAAATTAATTAATGATGCTAATCTATATATCACCTGGGTGTTATGCTTCAAATATATAGGGAACGTATTGTATTGATTCCGCATGGGAAGTGCCAAAAGCCCTTAGATAAAATTATTTCGTTTGGGGTGATCATGGATTGTCTTTATTACCACTATTGCCTTATGTATCAATCATTTCTATTTGGTTCGAAGACACTAAAAGAGGAAGGAATTAGACGATAACTGGAGGGGCGGGGCATAAGCCACGACCTAATGAATGCCAACGGATCGCCTAAGTAAAGATTTCCAACGTTAGCACTTTGGTCGCGCTATGAATATGGGTAATTGTCTTGTTTACATGATGGTAAGCCAATTTGTGGCAAATGTTCAAAAATATTGTAACAATTGGTGTCAGGAGAAATTTTGTGTTAGAGCCATTTTATATATGTGATTCTAATTGCATATCTTTTACATATTCTATAGATCTATGCAAAATTTAGATGAAGTTTAGGAATATTTCAATTTTAATGGTTGTTTTGTTTATATGTTTATATTTCGTATTTAATTTAAATATCAGATTTTTTCATATTCTAAAATATTATAATTTTGTATAAGAAAAATAGTAGGAAA
>NC_051400.1:285784-286846 GCF_015228065.2 Penaeus monodon
GTCTTTTTTTTTTTTATTCTTCCTTTTAGTTATATTATACGTATGTGACACGTGTATGTAAATACCAGCTTAAGTATTTGGAAACATTGATGTTAACTGGCAACTCTCAGCGCCTTCAGCGCTGATTCAGTCACGCACGCAAGTCACAGAAACGAGTTCGTTGCTGTGCTCCCTCTTTTGGATCTGTTTATGACCAACAAATCAACTAATCTTGGAGACTGCCCAGCCACTGACTGAGGGAGGGAGCTTTCTAGATACACGTACACACACATTTGCACTGCTACACTGAATTCGGTGACTCAGGCATCACATTCCGTCTATAATATAATGTCATAAACACATCATCACGTCTACCAGGAGCAAGAAGCACAATGTCTAGGCGAAACCAAACGATCGGTTCGGCCATGATCGTCTCCCCAAACAGCGATACCCAGGTAGGGTTGCCAACGATACCCGCCACGATGGACATCACAACCCTTTTACGCTGGAGGGAGGAACGACGTGTAGAAGACGAAGAACGCAAACCTCGGGACGTGCAACGTCGTCGTCAGCATCCTGGTCTTCCACATTTTCAGGAAGATGGAGTTCTGCAGGCGCAAAAGAATCTTTCATCGAATGAAACATGAACTTGCTTCTCTTTTGCAGGATCTTCTACGTTACTGACGAAGAAAGTGACGTCATTTAATCGTTTTCTCACTCTGAATGACCCTTGCCATCGTACTTTAAAATTTCTCGCTGATCCTCTGTCTCTGTTCTGCTTATATTTCCTGATCATCACGAAGTCTCCTACGATCGGCTAAGAGACGTCTCTAGTGGGTGCGTCGGTCTCGGTAACAAATACCCCAGTCCTATGACTTATGAGATCCTTCTCTGGCTAATTTAGATAATCATCATTAAGTGTGGATGTCATTGGTAGTTTTTATAATTACCAAAGGATATCTTTCATTCTTTCTCCTGTTGTTTTTTCTTGTGTGATATTATTTCTGTTTCTGAACATAAAGAGTATGACTAATGTATGGATGTCGTGTCAGGAGTGGATGGGATGTCATTGGAAAAGTAGAG
>NC_051400.1:288119-288364 GCF_015228065.2 Penaeus monodon
TTGAGGGGTTGAATGATAGTATAGGAAGACATAACACGTTAACTTATTATCCCCATTCTCCCACAGATTAAGCAAACTGAGCGAGTGACTCAATCAGATGCCTCTTATGGAACCTGCAATGCACATTCTTTTGTAAATACTTAATGACCCTTTTTTGTATATTTCCAGCAGGCGAACCCTTCCTAATACTTGTTACACCTAAGCTATGCTTGCAATTACGCCCCGACCTTGAGAGGAATGTAGTG
>NC_051400.1:288473-288645 GCF_015228065.2 Penaeus monodon
ACCGTAGACAACCTCCGTCGTTGGCATTTCAACTTTTTTATTCTAGTTTTTAAATAATATGTCTATACTTTGTTTCGTTTTTTATCCTTTGTTATTAATGTCATAAGTTATAGATGGAAAGATATTTTGATTTTATTATATTAAAAAGCCTCCAGAACTCCAAGCGCTTAAC
>NC_051400.1:289072-289219 GCF_015228065.2 Penaeus monodon
CCACACGGAGAGTGTTGTTTTAACCTATGCGGTAACAGACTGTGAAACCCCGTTATTTAAGGCAATATCAGGTAACCAAAAGAATTCAACATGTGTATGTGTTATAATGAGTGCTACCTAACAATCAAAGATACGCTGATGCATATT
>NC_051400.1:291045-291176 GCF_015228065.2 Penaeus monodon
GAAGTGCAAACAAATATAATATAAACTGTATTGTTGATTAAAGTCTAAGCAAGTTTTGTCACTAACATTTTATCATTGGAATGAAATACGTAAAAAAAGTATACTATAAAAACAGGTATATGATGAATTAC
>NC_051400.1:293239-293974 GCF_015228065.2 Penaeus monodon
TGAAAAGTAGAGAATGTATCTTATGTGGTTTACCTGGAAAAATACTTTGATAAAGTGACCTCTTATGGTGTGATCATGGATTGTCTTTGTTACCACCATTTCCTCAATGTATCACAAACATTTTTCTGTAAAGAATTATTTCATTTGTTGACGCTCTAGGTTGATGACAAGAAAAGAAAAGGATTAGACGACATTCCAACTACTAGTTCCACATCTTTTACATATTCCGTAAATATATGCTAATTTTAAAACATTTTTTTCTGATATACCAATTTAATTGTATTCTTTTATATAGTTTTATAATTCATATTTATTTTCAAAATCGGATGCTTTTATAGCCTAAAATGCATTTATTTTAGCCATATTCTTGATAGTCAAAAACAAATAATATCGCACAATTAAAAACAATAGGAGAAAGAATGAAAGGTATCCTTAGGTAGTTATAAGCTTAGAAACTCTGTTAATGACCTTAGCACTTAATTATTCTTTTCTAAATTACAGAGAATGACCTAATGAGTCATAGGAATCTTGTGAAAATATTTTATTGTTTCCCTTAAAAGTATTCCCATTTTCTCTCTCGAATGTGTCGGGATTTAGGGTTAACTAAAGATGTCATCCACGCATGACTATCAAAAGTGTTATACAACTATGTATTATCTAAGACGCATAGTAACTTAAGAACTATTAATCACGTTCACTGGAAAGCATCAATTAAGGACATTTTTACTTTTTTTT
>NC_051400.1:294094-294867 GCF_015228065.2 Penaeus monodon
AACATTTACATTCTTTGAAATACATAATTTGTTTTCAGATGTAATTTGGATCACGAAAAACAACTAACTTTTTTTAATAAACTTAAACTTTAAACAAAACTTCCATTAAGATGGGAATAATAGGAAACGTTTTTATTAATTTGTAGAGATTATAGATTATAAAATAATTTTGGAAATAAAAGCAGAAATATTCTAAATTAATTAATGATGCTAATCTATATATCACCTGGGTGTTATGCTTCAAATATATAGGGAACGTATTGTATTGATTCCGCATGGGAAGTGCCAAAAGCCCTTAGATAAAATTATTTCGTTTGGGGTGATCATGGATTGTCTTTATTACCACTATTGCCTTATGTATCAATCATTTCTATTTGGTTCGAAGACACTAAAAGAGGAAGGAATTAGACGATAACTGGAGGGGCGGGGCATAAGCCACGACCTTATGAATGCCAACGGATCGCCTAAGTAAAGATTTCCAACGTTAGCACTTTGGTCGCGCTATGAATATAGGTAATTGTCTTGTCAATTGTGAGCCACTAAGTGGTAATTGTTCAAAAATAACTTACAAATGGTGACAGCGGTACATACAACTTTGTGCCATTTTATATATGTGGTTCTAATTGCATATCTTTTACATATTCTATAGATCTATGCAAAAGTTAGATGAAGTTTAGGAATATTTCAATTTTAATGGTTGTTTTGTTTATATGTTTATAATTCGTAATTAATTTAAATATCAGATTTTTTTCATATTCCAAAATATTATAATT
>NC_051400.1:295062-295396 GCF_015228065.2 Penaeus monodon
TAGTTATATGATACGTATGTGACATGTGTATGTAAATACCAGCTTAAGTATTTGGAAACATTGATGTTAACTGGCAATTCAGCGCCTTCAGCGCTGATTCAATCACACACGCAAGTCTCACAGAAAACGAGTTCGTTGCTGTGCTCCCTCTTTTGGATCTTTTTCTGACCAACTAATCAACTAATCTTGGAGACTGCCCAGCCACTGACTGAGGGAGGGAGCTTTCTAGCCGCACACGTACACACACATTTGCACTGCTGCACTGACTTCGGTGACTCAGGCATCACATTCCGTCTATAATATAGTGTCATAAACACATCATCATGTCTACGGT
>NC_051400.1:300784-300923 GCF_015228065.2 Penaeus monodon
GGGGAAATTGGGGGGTAAATTGGAGGGAAATAGGTAAATTTTAAGTAAATTAAGTAACTTGGCAGGTAAATTGGGAGGTTTTAAATTGTAAGGTAAATTGGGGTAATCCGCGTAAATTAGGTAATTGGAGCCTACATCT
>NC_051400.1:301477-301632 GCF_015228065.2 Penaeus monodon
GATCAACTTAGGCACGATTGGAGGCTGTAACAAAGTTACATTTTCTTAAACTCATACATATATAGCTAATAATTATATACGTATTCACAACAACAAAAAAGAACATTCAAAGGAAACGAATTAAATATATACAAAATTCACAGAACATTTATACT
>NC_051400.1:303323-303821 GCF_015228065.2 Penaeus monodon
GAAAACATCTGATCACTCGCATTGTGGCACTAATGTCTTTTTTTTATAAATTATTTCTGACCAACAAATAATTTAATCTTGGAGACTGCCCAGCCACTGACTGAGGGAGGGAGCTTTCTAGCCGCACACGTACACACGCATTTGCACTGCTGCACTGACTTCGGTGACTTAAGCATCCATTCCGTCTAAAGTATAGTGTCTTTAGAATAGTAGAAGGAGGAACGACGTGTAAAAGACGAAGAACGCAGACGTCGGGACGTGGAACGTCGTCGTCAAGAGGACGGGGAGCGTCGTCGTCAGGAAGACGAGGAGCGTCGTCGTCAGGAAACGAGAACGTCGTCGTAAGGAAGACGAGGATCGTCGTCTTCAGGAGGAAGAGCGTCGCCGCCTCGAAGACGAGCGACGAATACTGAGAGAGGAGCGACGTGCAGAAGAGGAGGCGGCGTGATTTCCTCTCCCTCCACTCCATTAACCAATTACACCCGATCCTCCTTCTGA
>NC_051400.1:303968-305205 GCF_015228065.2 Penaeus monodon
ACTCCATGTCTGCTCGACGATACAATTCTTCTCAAGTACGTGCTGGAAAAATTTGGAGACACGTCAGAGCTCAAGTCAACACGGCACAGATGTGAACCTTCAGTTGTAAGCAAATGACAGGAGAGACATTTAGTGACTTTCATGTCAGAAAAAAAATGCAGCTGAGACAGTCGAAATCTGCAAAGGAAACTGTAAGAACTGTAAGGAGACAACTATAACAAGTTATTATCATGGGAGTACATGATGATGATTTTTGTGGACCATTTCATCACCCTAGCACCCATAGGCTCATGTGGAAAAATGCTATGCATTTGAAGCTGCCCCCAACGCTGCATCAGTAGTCACGAAAACTTCCCACTGGGTAAAAGAGCCACGTCCAGTACAAAAGGACAAATTTCACAAGTCTCAAGTTAGGGACAACTGATAAAACATGTAATAACTGTGGCCGACTACACAAGACTCAGAAGGGCCCAGCAAAAAGGCGGTCTGTACAGACTGGGAGAGAAAAGGGCACTGGTCCATGAACACTAAGCTGCCCAGCCTTGAATGCTTTTGTAGAATCTATGGCCAGAATGGACATTATTGACCAGTGCTGCCCTGCAAAGAAGCCACATCCTCACAACAGAGGGGAAACAAACTTCCAGGTCAATTCAAGGAAGATGCCCAACACACAAGTAATTCCAACAACAGTCAGCACTCCAACCAAATTACGAGAGTAAATCCCCTCTTCACGAGCCATGAGTCAGCCTCCACAACCTGTCAGGTTTATCACTACCTTTGGTGATCTTTTTCGCAAAACTGTCACTGCTTCCTGACACTGGGGCAGATATCACCATTATAGCCTAATCCATTTGCAACACCTTTTGGGTTTTTCAAGACATGATCTCCAGCCACCACCAGTTGCTGAGCAATTCACAGCTGATGGCTCATCAATGGCCCAGCTCTTGGCTCATGCAATGCAAAAAATCACTCTCGGATCTAACTACGATGACATGGATTGATATTATGAAGATGTGCTAACCCCATTGCTGTCCTGTCAAGATTGCAAGAAGCTGGCGACCCTCTCTAAAGAATTCCCAACCCAACTGTCAAGGTAACTCACGCAAACACAGTGCATGAAGTTGGTGAGACACAGGTGTGACACACAACTCAACGCACAAACTGGCAGATACCCCAACCCCTAACATGTCAATACACTTGCTTTGACCTGCAACATAGCCCCTTACAATGCTGAAAA
>NC_051400.1:306073-306878 GCF_015228065.2 Penaeus monodon
CTTGTTCCATGTTATTGCCGTATTACACCTGGCCACGCAGATATTATATGGTCACCCTCTTCGTTCTTCTGGTCAGCCAACCCAGAATTCTTAAAGAGAAATGGCAATCAGTTGCATAAGTATCGTGCTACTAAACGAGCTCAAGATTTTGAGGATCGCTATAAATTAGCATGTTTGTCCGTTATCCAACTTGAAAATCAGTGGTCAGATTCGCATCCACGACCCTGTATCACTCCGCTGGGATAAAGTTAGTACAATCATGGGAATCGGCAGATCTCGGATTAAGGTCAAGCTTTCTAGTGTCCGAAAATGTTTGAGGAATCGCCAATTTTCCACCCTCTGTACTTTCCAAATGACATCCCCAACAGCCATACATTAGTTCCTCATTTTTCATGTACAGATACAGAAATAAAATCGCAAAAAAAAAGATATCCTTTGGTAGTCATAAAAACTCATGATAAAAATCTACCAATGGGCCCCCACACATAATGATCATTTTCTAAAATTTCCCAGAGAAGGATCTCATAAGTCATAGGCCCGGGTTATTTGTTACGAGAGACGTCTTTCAACCAATCGTGATGATCAGGAAAATAAGCCGGATAGAAAAAGGGAAAATCAGCGAGAATCTTTACAGTAAAGATTGGGAAGGGTCATTCAGAGTGAGAAAGCGACTAAATAACGTCAAATTTCATTGTCAGTTTAAAGTTTGAAGACCCTGCAAAAGAGATGCAAGTTCATGTGAACCCGATGAAAGTTTAATTTGCGTCTGCAGAACTCCAGCTTCCTGAAAATGGGGAAGACCACC
>NC_051400.1:307672-307938 GCF_015228065.2 Penaeus monodon
TACACAAGAGTAAATGCAGGCTTTTCTGGGCATTATTATGTCCAAGCTTCTTCCTTTAATATTAGTTTGTGTGGTTTGTTGTTGTTTCTTTCATAAGATCTTTTAGCAGGTGCAAGGGCTCCTTGGATGTTCAACGGAGGAGTGTTGTTTTAACCTATGGCGGTAACAGCTTTTGAAAAACCCGTTAGTAAGGCAATATAGGTAACCAAAAGAATTCGACATGTGTATGTATGATAATGAGTGACCTAACAATCACAGATACGCTG
>NC_051400.1:308653-308839 GCF_015228065.2 Penaeus monodon
TCCTGAAGTGCAAACAAATATAATATTAACTGTGTTTTTAATTAAAGTCTAAGCAAGCTTTGTCACTCACATTTTATCATTTGCAATTAATTACGTAGAAAAAGTATACTATAAAAACAGGCATATCATGAATTACTGTCCTTATTTTCATTTCTTATTTTACACTTGCTAGATAATGAACGGTTT
>NC_051400.1:311402-311762 GCF_015228065.2 Penaeus monodon
AGACTGCCCACCAGAAGTAACCTTGAAAAATAAAAAGAACGTATCTTATGTGGTTTACCTGGAAAAGTATTAAAAACTTTAATAAAATGATCTCTTATGGTGTGATCATGGATTGTCTTTGTTACCACCATTTCCCCAATGTATCACAAACATTTTTCTGTAAAGAATTATTTCAATTGTTGACGCTCTAGGTCCGACGACAAGAAAAGGAAAGGATTAGACGACATTTGGAGGGGCGTGGCATTTAAACCACGCCCCCCAACTACTAGTCCCACATCTTTTTTATATTCCGTAAATATATGCGAATTTTAAAACTTATTTTTTCTAATATACCCCTTTTAAAGGGAAAAAATTTAAACG
>NC_051400.1:313875-315237 GCF_015228065.2 Penaeus monodon
CAATTGAATTGTATTTTTATGTATAGTTTTATAAATCATATTTATTTTCAAAATCGGGTAGTTAAATGCATTTATTTTAGTCCTAATCTCGATAATCAAAAACAAAATATCGCACAATTAAAAACAATAGGAGAAAGTTAGTAGTTATAAGCCTAGAAACTCTGTTAATGACCTTGACACTTAATGATTCTTTTCTAAATTACAGAGAATGACTTAATGAGTCATAGGAACCTTGTGAATAATTGTTATTGTTTCCCTTTAAAATAATTCCCATTTCTCTCTCGAATGTGTCGGGATTTAGGGTTAACTAAAGATGTCATCTAACAAAATTGTTATACAACTTTGCATTATCTAAGACGCATAGTAACTTAAGAACTGTTAATCACGTTCACTGGAAAGCATCAATTAAGGACATTTTTCATCTGTTTTCCTGTTTGTTTGTTTTTTTTCTCTCTCTCTTCACCGATATTTTTATCATAAAAAAATATTACTAAAACAATGAATAACATTACATTATTTAAAAAAAAAATAATAATATAATGACAATAATAATGAAAAACATTTACACTTAGAAATGTATCATTTGTTTTTCAGATGTAATTTGGATCACGAAAAAACACTAACTTTTTTTAATAAACTTAAACTTTAAACCAAAAACTTCCATTAAGATGGGAGTAATAGGAAAAATTTTAATTAATTTGTAGAGATTAAAAAAATCATAAAATAATTTTGGGAAAAAAAAGCAGAAATATTCTAAATTAATTAATGATGCTAATCTATATATCACCTGGGTGTTATGCTTCAAATATATAGGGAACGTATTGTATTGATTCCGCATGGGAAGTGCCAAAAACCCCTTTGATAAAATTATTTCGTTGGGTGATCATGGATTGTCTTTATTACCACTATTGCCCTTTTGTATCAATCATTTCTATTTGGTTCGAAGACCTAAAAGAGGAAGGAATTAGACGATAACTGGAGGGGCGGGGCATAAGCCACGACCTAATGATGCCAACGGACGCCTAAGTAAAGATTTCCAACGTTTTGCAAATTTGGTCGCGCTATGAATATGGGTAATTGTCTTGTTTACATGATGGGAAGCCAATTGTGGCAATGTTCAAAAATATTGTAACAATTGGTGTCAGGAGAAATTTTGTGTTAGAGCCATTTTATATATGTGATTCTAATTGCATATCTTTTTACATATTCTATAGATCTATGCAAATTTAGATGAAGTTTTGGAATATTTCAATTTAATGGTTGTTTTGTTTATAGTTTTATATTTTGTATTTAATTTAAATATCAGATTTTTCATATTCTAAAATATTATAATTTTGTATAAGAAAAATAGTAGGAAAAAAA
>NC_051400.1:315459-316570 GCF_015228065.2 Penaeus monodon
GAAAACATCTGATTATTCTCATTGTGGTACTTATGTCTTTTTTTTTTTATTCTTCCTTTAGTTATATTATACGTATGTGACACGTATATGTAAATACCAAATTAAGTATTTGGAAACATTGATCTGAACTGGCAACTCTCAGCGCCTTCAGCGCTGATTCAGTCACGCACGCAAGTCACAGAAACGAGTTCGTTGCTGTGCTCCCTCTTTTGGATCTGTTTATGACCAACAAATCAACTAATCTTGGAGACTGCCCAGCCACTGACTGAGGGAGGGAGCTTTCTAGATACACGTACACACACATTGCACTGCTACACTGAATTCGGTGACTCAGGCATCACATTCCGTCTATAATATAATGTCATAAACACATCATCACGTCTACCAGGAGCAAGAAGCACAATGTCTAGGCGAAACCAAACGATCGGTTCGGCCATGATCGTCTCCCAAACAGCGATACCCAGGTGGTTGCCAACGATACCCGCACGATGGACATCACAAACCCTTTTACGCTGGAGGGAGGAACGACGTGTAGAAGACGAAGAACGCAAACCTCGGGACGTGCAACGTCGTCGTCAGCATCCTGGTCTTCCACATTTCAGGAAGATGGAGTTCTGCAGGCGCAAAGAATCTTTCATCGAATGAAACATGAACTTGCTTCTCTTTTGCAGGATCTTCTACGTTACTGACGAAGAAAGTGACGTCTTAATCGTTTTCTCACTCTGAATGACCCTTGCCATCGTACTTTAAAATTTCTCGCTGATCCTCTGTCTCTGTTTCTGCTATATTTCCTGATCAGCACGAAGTCTCCTACGATCGCTAAGAGACGTCTCTAGTGGGTGCGTCGGTCTCGGTAACAAATACCCCAGTCCTATGACTTATGAGATCCTTCTCTGGCTAATTTAGATAATCATCATTAAGTGTGGATGTCATTGGTAGTTTTATAATTACCAAGGATATCTTTCATTCTTTCTCCTGTTTGTTTTCTTGTGTGATTTATTTCTGTTTCTGAAACATAAAGAGTATGACTAATGTATGGATTCGTGTCAGGAGTGGATGGGATGTCATTGGCAAAAGTAGAGAGGGTGGAAAATTGGCGATTCTCAAAACA
>NC_051400.1:317810-318054 GCF_015228065.2 Penaeus monodon
TTGAGGGGTTGAATGATAGTATAGGAAGGACATAACACGTTAACTTATTATCCCATTCTCCCACAGATTAAGCAAACTGAGCGAGTGACTCAATCAGATGCCTCTTATGGAACCTGCAATGCACATTCTTTGTAAATACTTAATGACCCTTTTTTGTATATTTCCAGCAGGCGAACCCTTCCTAATACTTGTTACACCTAAGCTATGCTTGCAATTACGCCCCGACCTTGAGAGGAATGTAGTG
>NC_051400.1:318163-318335 GCF_015228065.2 Penaeus monodon
ACCGTAGACAACCTCCGTCGTTGGCATTTCAACTTTTTTATTCTAGTTTTTAAATAATATGTCTATACTTTGTTTCGTTTTTTATCCTTTGTTATTAATGTCATAAGTTATAGATGGAAAGATATTTTGATTTTATTATATTAAAAAGCCTCCAGAACTCCAAGCGCTTAAC
>NC_051400.1:318523-318907 GCF_015228065.2 Penaeus monodon
CAGGCCGTAGTCAAGCCTATTCTTTGTGTTTATCATTATTGTGTTTTACGTGACGGACGGAGGATTCAAGCAGTTATCTTTTGAAAGATAAATAATGTGTACACCAAGAGTAAATGCAGGCTTTTTTGTCATTTATATATGTCCAAGCTTCTTCCTTAAATATTAACTTTGTGTGTTTGTCTGTTTTCATCTTTCTGTGATGTTCTTTTTAGAATGTGCCCAGACTCCTTTTGTGGTTCCACACGGAGAGTGTTGTTTTAACCTATGCGGTAACAGACGGGTGAAACCCGTTTTTTAAGGCAATATCAGGTTAACCAAAAGAATTCAACATGTGTATGTGTTATAATGAGTGCTACCTAACAATCAAAGATACCTGATGCATTT
>NC_051400.1:320723-320908 GCF_015228065.2 Penaeus monodon
CCGAAGTGCAAACAAAAATAATATAAACTGTATTGTTTGATTAAAGTCAAGCAAGTTTTGTCACAACATTTACTTGGAATGAAAAAACGTAAAAAAAAATATACTATAAAAACAGGTTTTATATAATTCGTCTTTTTCAAATTTTTTTTTTACACTTATTAAAAGGGACGGTTTTAAATAGAGCT
>NC_051400.1:320957-321741 GCF_015228065.2 Penaeus monodon
TATATAATAATATTATAATATATATATATTTTATTATTATATATATATCTTTTAAAAATAAAAAATTTATTATACATAATATTAATATAAAAAATATAATAATTATACAATAAAAATACAATTTTAAAACTTTAAAAAATATATAACTATATATACATATATAAAAAATCAATAATAATAAAAAATATCTATATACATAATTTTACTTTTATATACATATATATAACAAATTTTATTACTATATATCATATATATACATAATATACATATATATAATATATATACATTATATATACATTAATATACAATATATAACATATATATACCCTATTATACAAAATATATAATTTTAAAATATATATTCACATATATATACAAAATTATAAAATAAACCAAAAAATACATAAAATAATAAATATATAAAACATTATATTAAAAATAACATATATATAAAAAAAAAATTTAAAAATATACAATATAAATATTTAAATAAACAATATATATTAAAAAAATATAAAATTATAACATTTCTAAAATTCCTTAAATTTTTATATCATTTAAAATAAAATAATAAAAACTTTTAAATAATATATAATATAATAAATTATATACATATATAAAACAATAATATACTTATAATTACTATTAAATACATATTATATAAAATATATATTATATAAACACATATATAAAAAACAAAAAAACACAAAAACAAAAAACACAATATATATATATATATAATATTAAAATAAAATATATATAAAATATTAATACCAAAAAAACA
>NC_051400.1:322619-323224 GCF_015228065.2 Penaeus monodon
AAAATATAAATTTAATATTATTTAAAGGTTTATATATAAATTTGATAAAATATATTTTATATATATAATATATATATATATATATTAAAATTTTTTTTTTTGTGGTGTGTGTGTGGTGTGTGGGGTGGGGTTTTAAAATGTGTTTATATATTATTATAATATTATATATATATATTATAATTAAAAATTATAATAATATATATTAAATATAATAAATATTAATATTTTATATATTTTTGGGGGGAATATATTAAATATATATTATATAATTTTATATTTTGGGGTGTGGGGGTGGGGGGTGTGTGTGTGTGTTTTGTTTGTGGGAATATAATTATTATATATATTAATTTAAAATTATAAAAAAATATATATTAAATAAAAAAATATTATATTATATATAATAATAAAATATATAAAAATAACAAATAATAAAAATAAAAGGGGTTTTTTTTTTTTTATATATATATTTTATATATATTATGTATATAAAATTAAAAATAAAAAATATATAAACATATAATATAAAAAATATATATTAAAAAATATATAAAAAATTTTATATAAAACTATAATAAAAAAAAAATTAAAAAAAAAACCCCAAAATT
>NC_051400.1:323262-323418 GCF_015228065.2 Penaeus monodon
TTTTTTTTCCCCCCCCCCCCAAAATTTTTATATTATATATATTAATATATATAAATATATAATATAATTAAATAAAAACACACAAAAAAAACACAAACACACACACAACAACATATATATAATTATTATATAATATTTTATAATTAAAATTTTAAA
>NC_051400.1:323455-323643 GCF_015228065.2 Penaeus monodon
AATATTTATATTATATATATATAAATATTATTATAAAAATAACATAAATAAACACACCTATATATATAAAATTTTATTAAATATTATATATAAACAATATATACCCCCAAAATATATAAACAACACATATAATACCACACACAAAAAAACCCCAAACATACCACAACACCACACACACACCATATAAT
>NC_051400.1:323720-323793 GCF_015228065.2 Penaeus monodon
TATATATTATATATATTATTTTATATAATATATATATAAAATATTATAACCCCACAAACACACACACACACAC
>NC_051400.1:323970-324271 GCF_015228065.2 Penaeus monodon
TAAACCAACCACCCAAAATTTTTAAAATAAAATTATTTTTTTTATAAAAATATTTTAAATACCCTTTTACATATTTTTTTACCACCATTTTAAATTTTCCAAAACATTTTTAAAGTTTTTCAACCCATTATACAAAAAAAAAAAAAACACACCAACACATTAAACTTTTAAATTCCCAAAAAATAATTTTAAAACTTTTTTTTTATATAAATTTAATTGTATTTTTTATATTTTTAAATTATATTTATTTTAAAAATGGATGATTTATATAAAATGATTTATTTTAGCCTTATTTTATGTC
>NC_051400.1:324436-324863 GCF_015228065.2 Penaeus monodon
TATTCCATTTTCTTCTCGAATGTGTGGGATTTGGGGGTTCCCTAAAGATTTCACCCACGCATGACTATCAAAAGTTTTATAAAACTATTTTATCTAAGACGCATAGAAAACTAAGAACTATAATCCCGTTCATGGAAAGCACAAAAAAGGACTTTTTTACTTTTTTTTCTCTCTCTTCTCTTTCACCGATATTTTTTATTCTTTATCATGGAAAATATTACTAAAACAATAAATAACATTTTCATTTTAAAAAGATAATGAAATAAAAACAAAATAATAAAAAACATTTTCTTCTTTGAAAAACATAATTTTTTTTTTTCAGATTAAATTTTGGGTCACGAAAAACAACTAACTTTTTTTTAAACTTTAAAATTTAAAAAAAACTTCCTTAAAATGGGGAATAATAGGAAACGTTTTTATTAATTTT
>NC_051400.1:324925-325513 GCF_015228065.2 Penaeus monodon
GATGCTAATCTATTATCACCTGGGTGTTATGTTCAAATATATAGGGAACGTTTTGTATTGATTCCGCTGGGAATGCCAAAACCCCTTAGAAAAAAATTATTTCTTTTGGGGGTGATCATGGTTTGTCTTTTTTACCACTATTCCCTTATGAAAAAACATTTCTTTTTGGTTTCGAAGACCTAAAAGAGGGGGAAAATTAGACGATATGGAGGGGCGGGGCAAAAGCCACCCCTTTATGAATGCCAACGATCCCCTAAGTAAAGTTTTCCCAACGTTAGATTTTGGGTCGCGCTATAAATATGGGTAATTGTTTGTCTTTTGGAGCCCTAAGGGGAATTGGTTCAAAATAATTTAAAAAATGGTGACAGCGGTACATACAACTTTGGTGCCTTTTTATATAGGGGTTCTAATTGCTATCTTTACTATTCTATAGATCATGAAAAAGTTAATAAATTTTGGGAAAATTTTTCAATTTTAAGGGTTGTTTTGTTTAATTGTTTATAATCGAAATTAAAATTTAAATATCAATTTTTTTCATATTCCAAAAATTAAAATTTGTATAAGAAAAATGTGGGAAAACAAAGGTTT
>NC_051400.1:325671-325981 GCF_015228065.2 Penaeus monodon
ATGATGTTGGACATGTGTATGTAAATACCAGCTTTAAATATTTTGGGAAAAATTGGTTTAATGGCAATTTAGCGCCTTCAGCGCTGATTCAATAAAAAACGCAATTCACAGAAAACGATTTGTTTTCTGTGCCCCTCTTTTGGATCTTTTCTGACCAACTAAACAAAATAATCTTTGGGGAGCCAGCCACTGACTGAGGGGGGGAGCTTTTTAGCCCACAGTAACCACATTTTTCACTGCTGCACGATTCGGTGACTAGGCTCACATTCCGTCTATAATAGTGTCATAAACCCCTCATCTGTTACGGTCA
>NC_051400.1:326595-326695 GCF_015228065.2 Penaeus monodon
AAAAAATAACCCCAAAACCCCCCCCAAAAAATCCCCAAAAAATTTTTAAAAAAAAACAGAAAATTTTCCTCCCAAAAACCCAATTTTTAAGCCCCAAAAT
>NC_051400.1:326962-327815 GCF_015228065.2 Penaeus monodon
CTTTTTAAAAATTCTTTTGGTTTTAATTTTTAAAATAACCCCGAAAGTAAATCACCATAATTATGTTTGTTGGTCTATAAAAAAACGTTTTAAAGAACGAACCCAAGGAGCCAGCGCGTTGGAAGTTTTTTAGCACTAAAGCGATTCTTTGGCTCTCCAGCAACGTTTTGGCTTTTTATAATGTGTGTTTTATGCCCCCCCCCTCCAATTATCTCTAATCCCTTTCAGTGTCCTCGAACCAAATAGAAATTTTTAGTAACAAGGCAATAGGGGTAATAAATGCAACCCATGTCACCCCAAAACGAAATCATTTATGGGTTTTTTTGGGACTTTCCCCCTGGGGAAATCATTTACAATACGTTTCTTATATATTTAAAAGCTAATTAACGTCGGAACCCCGGGCAAATATAGATTAACATTATTATTGTTTTATATTTCTACATTTATTTTCAAATTTTTTATAAATCTAAATAACAAGTTAATAAAACCTCTTTCTATTTTCCCCAATCAAAACGGTAGTTTTGTTTAACATTTATATTTATTTTTTAAAAAAATTTGGGTTTCTTTTTGACCTAAATAATGATGCTTCGGTGGGCACATAATAGTTTCAAGTCATTAGCGTCATAATAATGCAAAGTTGTTAACAAAATTTTTTTAGATTACATTTTAGTTAACCCTAAATCCGGCACATTCGGATAGAAAATGAGAATACTTTTAAGGGAAAAAATAAACTTATTTACAAATTCCTTAAACTTTTAAAGGGTTTTTCCGAATTTTGAAAAAAGATCATTAAGTGTCTAGGTCTTTAAGATTTTTTTTTTTTGTCAATGGTTTTTGACAATTTAAGGGAAAC
>NC_051400.1:327871-328195 GCF_015228065.2 Penaeus monodon
ATCAAAAAAAGGCTAAAAAAAAAGAGTAACGATTATAAAACTGAAACGACATTTCTACAGTTGGATGACCAGATTTTGTTTACATATTACCTTGGGAAAAAAAAACCCTTTTTTCAAAAATTCTTTTTATGACATTTATTTTGGGGCCATGCAAAAACATCCAATTCAAAGATTAATATGAATTATAAATCTATAAAAAACCCAAAGACAAAAATTTAAATTTTAGGGGAAAATTTTAAAAAAAAATTTGCATAGTTTTAGGGAAATTTTGTTAAATTATGGAATTAGAAAAAAAATTATTTTTTTGGGAATTACAAAAAAATA
>NC_051400.1:331890-332577 GCF_015228065.2 Penaeus monodon
CAAAAAAAAAGAAAAGATAATCGCATTTTCAACCACATCAGTGAAAACAAGTTAAAAGGATTATAACCACATAAAAAAAATCTTTAAATCTAAGTCCCAACGCGATCCTTTGGCTCCGAAACACGATGGGGGTTTATGATCATGGCTTATGTACGCCCCTCAACTGTGCCAAACCCCTTCCCTTTTTATTGTCCTGGCCCTAGGCGTCAAAAATTTAAAATTTTAAAGATTTTTTTAAAATAGAAATTTTTTGTGAGCATTGGGGAATAGGTTAATAAAGAGATCCATGATCCACCATAAGAGATAATTTAACAAGTGTTTGGGTACTTTTCCTGCTAAATCTTAAAAAATATTTTCCCCTAAATTTGGTTTAACTTAAAGGGGGCAACCCGGGGGTTTATATGGTTTAACACCATACTTTTATTTTTACAAACGTTTTTACAAAAATTACCGAAAATTGCTGTGAAATTAGTAATTATATATGTGTTACACCCTTTCCCAAATTTAGACATAACCAAGTAAAATATTTTATGCCCGTAAAGGGAATTTTGGCCTCCTATTTTTTAATCTGAAATTTTCTTTTTTCAACACTTTCCCTTTCCCCCCACCCCCTTAAATTTTTTTACGTTTTACTCCTTACTATTTGCTACCATTTTGCTACAAAACACACCCAATTTGTACATTTTT
>NC_051400.1:337690-337829 GCF_015228065.2 Penaeus monodon
TTTTTAAATAAAAAGTTAAAACTTGGTAATGATTTTAAAAAAACAATTTGCATTTTGTTTGTTTCAACCGAGCTACTATTAGGGAGTTTCCAAGAGAGGAATTAAAAAGGAAAGGCCAATTTCCCAATAATGTGGTGCA
>NC_051400.1:338006-338240 GCF_015228065.2 Penaeus monodon
ATGTTACGAACTAATAAGGACAAGTATTTCTTTTGCACCCAAAAAAAGGGTTCAGTAAAGGGGATGATATGATGTTAAATACTTTTTGTACGTAACTGAACGAAAACCTTTTTCTTTTTACAGTGAAGACTGCATGCCCCATCATAAATTTTTATTAAATACTATTTGTATCATTTGATTTCCATATGAAACACATTGTATTCCCCTTCTCCGCTTAATACCATAGAATGTATG
>NC_051400.1:338266-338348 GCF_015228065.2 Penaeus monodon
TGGGGGGGGGGGGGTCAATGAATTTACTAAATTGGGGTTGTTCTCATTAATTTTTAAGATATTTTTTCAATTTTTTTTTTCT
>NC_051400.1:338406-338660 GCF_015228065.2 Penaeus monodon
TCCATCGTCATTCAAAACCAATCTAAACCTCGGGATAAAACAATTTGAAATAATTTAGAAAAAATTGAAAAGGTTAATAATATTACACCTTTTTCTCTCATTTTTTTTTTCCCAGTAATCTAAAATTCTCCAAAATGGGGGAAAAGCGAGGCGACTTTGGGGATGCCTTTTGCTAAAACCCTTTTTTGGCGACGTTCGTGATTTGTCCCAACTCCATGCAGTCGCTCCTTCACCGTACGCCCGGGTGCCGGGAA
>NC_051400.1:338774-339085 GCF_015228065.2 Penaeus monodon
TATATGGGTGTGTATGTAGTACATATTTTTATTTTCCCGGGGAGATGCCCAGTTCTGGAATTTAAAAGGGAGAAAAACATTTTTCCCTCATCCCGATGATTTTAGTTTGCCTTGCGCCATTTTAAAAAAAAATAAAATAAAGGGCAGCCCGTTTTCACCTGGGTTTTCCCCGTGTTTTTATGGCGTCAGTCCATGTCCATATATAAGGATTGTATGAAAAAAAACTCTAAAATTTTATGCAATTCATAAACAAAAAGAATACGACTTTTTTTCCTAGTGGTTTCCTCTGTAATACTCTAGTTCCGTCGAAC
>NC_051400.1:339141-339249 GCF_015228065.2 Penaeus monodon
CAAAATAAATATTTTAATTTCAACTACCATACGCATAACAAAAACAGATGCTTAACAATCATATTGATAAAGATAAAAAGTACGAGTGAGATGAAACCCCTCATCAGG
>NC_051400.1:339539-339608 GCF_015228065.2 Penaeus monodon
TTGATTTTGTATATCCAATGACGCCACGACTTTAATGTTGTGTGTAGTATGACAGAATTTTTTATAAAC
>NC_051400.1:339866-340129 GCF_015228065.2 Penaeus monodon
CAAAAATACCCCAAACTGTCCCCCAAAAATCATAGAAAATGTTGCCATTCTCATTTTCCCGCTAGTTCAAATTTTGCTTGTGATCCAGGGGAAAATATAGAAGTTAACTATATTTAGAAAATTTTTTTATATTTATTTGGCGGGGGAAAAAGAGGAGTCTTTACTCCTATTTAACGTTTTTTGGAAATATAAAAGGCATGGAAAAAAAACATGGAAAGTCATCAGACGCGTTAACCTTTTTCCCGACCCATTTACTCGAAAAA
>NC_051400.1:340299-340461 GCF_015228065.2 Penaeus monodon
ATACGTGTCAATATGGGGTTTTTCTTGTTATGCCGGGAACTTGGAAAAAAAAACTTCTTATTTTTTTGCTTTTAAATACAGTTATTTGTCTTAGTGTCATCGTCATAATTATTTCATTGGGTTGTTGTTGTCACTAATTTGCGCAAATGTCACATTTTCAAA
>NC_051400.1:340555-340652 GCF_015228065.2 Penaeus monodon
CAACCGGGGGGGGTATTCCGAATGCGCCCTGCCCCATCGAAATTAGGCGGTAATAAAATAAACTTTACGTTATAGACTCTGCGAAGATAAAACATTT
>NC_051400.1:340725-341540 GCF_015228065.2 Penaeus monodon
ATTTAAAAAAAGGGAACTTTTTTTGTCATTGCTCTGTTGATGTCGCGCGCATTGCATTTTCGGAAAAAATCATAAATGTAAAAAGCAGACCAATTTAAAGGTTGCGTACATCAGAAAGGGGCCCCCAAAGTCTCATTACTGATGGTGGATTATCTTCATATGTCTTGCACTCGGGAAATTTGTCTCTGACTCCCCCCGCAAATTTTACTTTTGACAGCATTTTTTTCCAAGACCGGACGAATGGGTGTCCCACGCCGAAAGGACTGTCTTTAAAACTACTTGCCTTTTTCACGAATTTAAAAAAAAGGACTGTCTTTAAACTACAATTACTTTTACACGAATTTAAAGAAAGGACTGTCTTTAAAAAAACAATGCACTTTTTACACGAAATTTTAAAGCAATTCTGCGTCGAGTATGTGAAGTGAAGACCCACTGATTCACTTCTACTGTTAAATTTTGTCGTTTCTTTTATTTTTCTGATCTTCTGTTCCCCTCATTCGTCCTTTTTCTTTGGTTTTTTTCCTTGCGCGGAAGGACTGTCTTTAATTGTTCTTTTCCAATTTTTTTCCTCTCTGTGAAGGGCATACCTTTTTTAAAAAAGTAGAAAAGCTTCGGGGTTCTTTTAAAATTATCAAAATTTTAGAGCCGTCTCCGCCTTTTTTTTGTTTTATAAAAAGTAAAACCAAATTTAAACCTTTCAAAAAAAACGATACGGACATATTTTTCATAGAAAATGTAATAATTTAAGGGGGGCCCTCTTTATGTTTTTTTCCGATTCTGATTAAACGCGCGCCGCACACACACGCACCCCCGCG
>NC_051400.1:341642-341731 GCF_015228065.2 Penaeus monodon
GCATCTCCTTGTACCCTAAATTTCGTGATGCGCTGCCTTTCGGTTTTTACATATGTTTTTTATTTTTTTATCTGAATGTTTTAAAACAT
>NC_051400.1:341841-341924 GCF_015228065.2 Penaeus monodon
CGGGCGGGGGGGTTAGTGGAGAGAGATTTATACCGATTCCGAAGAGGTCGGGGAGTCGCGTGCAAAGGGTAAGTCAATATCTT
>NC_051400.1:342285-342452 GCF_015228065.2 Penaeus monodon
TCCGAAATTCTGACTTTTTGTTTTACGTTTCTTCGGCTATTTGCATTAAAAAAAAAATTATTGCAACCGGGAATCGAAAATTTCTATGCTTTCGGGAAATTTTCAGAACGAATTTTCTTCATGAACTAAAATTTGTCTTTTAGGCTTTGGGTTTTTTTGAATGTTGA
>NC_051400.1:342497-343868 GCF_015228065.2 Penaeus monodon
CCTCTTTTAGCAATTAACAGTAAATAGCATTGCGTATCCGGGGGATATGTGGCGTCTTATCATTACTTTTTACCGATATCAGTGTTCTTAAGCGAGTTCAATTTTCTTTCAAACGGGTTTATCTTTTCCCGGTATGTTTTTTCGTTATCTTTTAAGAATCTGGTTCTTTTCTTTATTCTTTGGGTTTCAGAGTCACAATTTTCGCCACAACATTTTGACGATTTTTTGAAGCCATTTCCCACGTGTTTTTTGGGGTAGAATTGTGTTTGTTTTTTTAGAAGCATTGAAAGTCAGGTTTATTCGTTGCTGTTTTTTTTATGAAAAGTTGGGCCTTACACACAAAGAATATCCCAAAGAGAAGTTTAAGGGGGCATTTTTGTATCAAAAAAAATAATAAAAGTAAGTTATTTTTTATTAATGATCCAAAAGATATTTTTGGATAAGTGTCCTTACTTTCGTGGATGTACCCTAATATTGTGGTATACGTCTCCCGGGGTTTTGACCCTTTTTTAAATGAGGTCATGGTAAAATGTGACTATCACTACTACAAATATCTGCGCTTTCAAAAATAATACTTACCCTTTTTGGCAAGGATTGGGGATGAATGAATATTGTCTCAAAACTTTTTAGCGTGCAGAAGTCGATACAAGAAAACAATTTTTTTAAAATGAAACATTTACATATCTCTAGCGCAGTCGACAACCCACGCTGATATGTCGATAGTGCCATGTGACCGAGACATGATGTCCAGGTATGGGACCTTATCCTTTTGTGAACACTTGATGAGGATCAACAACAGGTACATCTACGTCTACAGTTGCAGCGTTGAACCAGATGGGTTTTCTTCAATATATACTTCTCAGATTGAACAGCCCCCCTTGTTTCAGAAAGTCTCAAGCATGTTCGAAAACTTGTATGTCTTAAGAGTTTTTTTGCTTTTGAACTCCAACTTGGTGATCGGGACGGCAAAGAAAGTACAATGCTCAGCGCCGATGGCCCTTTTTGCAATGGGGCATGGGAACCCAAACCATTGGTAGGTCTTGTGGTTATGCCCCTCTGGATTCCCCTTTTCAAAGGGAGGACCTGGATAAACCTCCGTTGCAGGGGCGTTCATTCTGGACCTGGTTGGAAGAAAGATTTATTTATCCCATGAGGAAATGTAGTGGATATTTTCTCAGGTTGGAAGAAGAGTTTTGCAGGTTTTTTATATTATTTTTGAATTGCGTATTTGCGAAGTCAGCTTAAAGTGATAAACAAGAAGTTTATTTATTTTTCTTTTTACTGTTATAATGGATACTTTTCAAAAAAATAGTAAAAATGGGGGCAATCCCACCCCCGACAAACATATTCGCATCCATCTTTGGGACTCTG
>NC_051400.1:351961-352060 GCF_015228065.2 Penaeus monodon
TATATAAAAATTATAATAATATAATAAAAATTATAAATTTTAAATAAAAACAAAACACAATATATTTTACATTTTATTCGTATATATGATAAAAAATTT
>NC_051400.1:353004-353288 GCF_015228065.2 Penaeus monodon
ATATATGTATAAAATTACATAATATATGAAATATATATTTATAATTTTAAATATAATAAAAATATAAATAAATAAAATTTTTAATTTTTTTTAAATTATATATATTTTTATAATATATATATATAATATTATAATAAATTTTAATAATAAAACATATATGTATAGACATACATAAAATATACCCCACATATAAAAAAACATACACTTTCATTTTAATAAATATATATATTTACATTATAATATTTTAATATAATATTTACCTTTTAATATTTTATTTTTAAAAT
>NC_051400.1:357229-357295 GCF_015228065.2 Penaeus monodon
TAATATAATAATTTTAAATAATAAGTATTATCAATGTGTGTGTTGTGTGGTGTTTATGTAGCTGAT
>NC_051400.1:359025-359120 GCF_015228065.2 Penaeus monodon
AATAATTTTATTATTATAAAATATGAAGTGATGTTTTAATAATGTGTGTATTATTTTTGTATTAATAACAATTTTTTATATATGCCCCAAAATTA
>NC_051400.1:359341-359418 GCF_015228065.2 Penaeus monodon
ACGATATAAAAGTAAATATAATGTGTGGGGTTTTTTATTTTTTTAAAATAATAATTATTTATATATAAAATAAATTT
>NC_051400.1:369112-369179 GCF_015228065.2 Penaeus monodon
TATACCTACATATACTCTCTATGCGAATAATAATTAGTCTATGATAGCTATATTAGTATTCTCATCG
>NC_051400.1:369745-369853 GCF_015228065.2 Penaeus monodon
GCAGAAAGTTTAACTCATTACCACTACACCACCAATCAAGACGCGTGCATTTGGATGTCCATCACACACACAGAGTATCACCATATATATAATAGGTTGTATAGTATG
>NC_051400.1:369983-371630 GCF_015228065.2 Penaeus monodon
CAGAGTGCAAAAGAGTGAGATGCGAATATGTTTGTCTGGGGTGGGAGTTGCCCCACCTATATTTACTATATTTTTGTAAGTATCCATTATAACAGTAAAAAGAAAAATAAATAAACTTCTTGTTTATCACTTTAAGCTGACTTCGCAAATACGCAATTCAAAAATAATATAAAAACCTGCAAAACTCTTCTTCCAACCTGAGAAAATATCCACTAAATTCCCATGGGAAAATAAATTTTTTTAAAGGCCAGAAAAAAGAAAAAAAAAAGGGGGGGATTGGATCCTGCCTTTGCAAAGGAATCCAGTACTGCATAACCAGCAAGACCTACCAATGGCTTCGGTGCCACTGCTCCATGTGCAGAAAGGCCATCGGCGCTGAGCATTGTACTTTCTTTGCCGTCCCGATCACCAAGTTGGAGTTCAAAAGCAAAAAAACTCTTAAGACATACAAGAGTTCTGAACATGCTGTGAGATCTTTCTGCAACAAGTGTGGCTGTTCAATCTGCATGAAGTATGATATTGAAGAGTATACCATCTGGTTCAACGCTGCAACTGTAGACGTAGATGTACCTGTTGTTGATCCTCATCAAGTGTTCACAAAGGATAAGGTCCCATACCTGGACATCATGTCTCGGTCACATGGCACTATCGACATATCAGCGTGGGTTGTTCCGACTTGCGTCTAGAGATATGACATGGTTTTTCATTTAAAAATATTGTTTTCTTGTATCGACTTCTGCACTGCATAAAATAGTTCTGAGATCAAATATTCATTCATCCACAATCCTTGCACAAAGGATAAAGTATTATTTATGAATGCGCAGATATGTATGTAGTAGTGATAGTACACATTCTACATTTGGGGGGGGGGGGGGGAACCTCAATTTTAAAGGAGCAAACCTCGTAGACGGATAGCCAAACAATATTAGGATACAGTCACAAGAAAAGTAAAGGACACTTAATCTCCCACCAATCATTATGTGAATCATTGTAATAAAGAAATAACTACTTCATTATTTTATTGATACACAAGATGCCTCTTAAACTTCTCTTTGTATTATTTTTGTGTGATTAAGGCCAACTGGTCATAAAAATAACAGAACAAGAATAAAACCTGAACTTTCAATGCATAGTTCCTAACAAAACAAAAACACCAAATCTACCCGAAAATACGTGGAGAAATGGCTTCAAAGAATACGTCAAGTGTATGTGGCAGAAAAATTGTGACTCTGACAAAGAAATAAAGAATGAAGCAGATTCTTAAAAGATAATCAAGATAACAAACATACCGGGACAAGATACCAGTTCGAACAGAAAATTGAACTCGCTTAAGAACACTGATAATCGGTAAGAAATGTAATGCTAAGACGCCCCAATATCTCAAACGGATACGACAAATGCTATTTTACTGTATAAATTGCTAGAGAGGCTTATTTTAGTATTGTTAATTCCTTTCTCTATTGTACCATTTTTAAAACATTCTAATACCTACAAGCCTAAGACAATTTGCAGTTTCATGAAGACAAGTCGTCTGAAATCACAGGAAAGCCTAGAAATATTTTTTTTCGATTTCTGGTTGCAATAATTATATTATTTAGATGCAACGAGCCGAAGAACGTAACACAAAAAAGACTCAGGAATTTCGGA
>NC_051400.1:372238-372328 GCF_015228065.2 Penaeus monodon
TTTTAATCAGTTCCAGAGAAAACAGTAAAAAAACATATGAAAAAACCTGAAGGCAGCGCAACACGAAGTGTTAGGGTACAGGAGGACTGC
>NC_051400.1:372460-373159 GCF_015228065.2 Penaeus monodon
TGCGTGCGCGCGTTGTAATCAAATAGGAACAAACATAAAGAGTTCCCCCATAAATTATTACATTTTTCTATGAAAAAAACCTATGTCTCGTAGTCGTTTTCTTTGAAGGTCATAATTCGGTTATACTTTTCATAAAGCAATAAAAAGGCAGGAGACGGCTCTATTAACATTTTGAAAATTTTGTTAAAAGGAAAACCCCGAAGCTTTTTACTTATTTCCAAAATCGGTAGGGACCTTCAACAAGAGAGGAAAAAATTGGAAAAGAAAAAATTAAAGACAGTTTTTTCCGCGCAAGGAAAAAACCAAAGACAAGGATGAATGACGTGAACAGAAAGTATCAGAAAAATAAGAAACGACTAAATTAACAGTAGACAGTGAATCAGTAGGGTCTTCTACTTTCTACATACTCGACGCAGAATTGTCTTTAAATTCGTGTAAAAGTGCATTGTAGTTTTAAAAGACATTTCCTTTCTTTAAATTCGTGAAAAAGTACATTGTAGTTTTAAAGGGACAGTCCTTTCTTTAAATTCGTGTAAAAGTGCAATGTAGTTTTAAAGACAGTCCTTTCGCGCGTGGGACACTCATTCGTCCGAGTCTTGGACGAAAAAAAGCCTGTCTAAGTCAATTGCGTGGGGAGTCAGAGACAAATTTGCGAGTGCAAGACATATGAAGATATCACAACCCTCAGTAATGAGACTT
>NC_051400.1:373242-373508 GCF_015228065.2 Penaeus monodon
TGCGCGCGCCCTCATAGCAAATGCAATGAAAAAAAGGGGTTTTTCCCCTTTTTTTAAATTAAAAATTTTTTGTGAAATACTATTGTCATTATTACTAAATTTGTTTGCAGTAGGGGTTTTTTTTTAAACCCTATTTTACGCAATAAATTACCCTTTCGAAGAGTCTAAACGTAAATGTTTATTTTTATTCCCCGACCCCTAATTTTGGGGGAGTGGCGGGGCGCACCCCCGTAAATACCCCCCCCGGGTTGTAGTAAAAAAAACCC
>NC_051400.1:373670-373783 GCF_015228065.2 Penaeus monodon
CCAACGAAAAAATACTGTAATTTCAAGCTAAAAAATACGAAGTTTTTTTTTTCCAGAGTTCCGCGGCATAACAGCGTAAACCCTCATCTTGACACTGTTTTGCGAGTAAATGG
>NC_051400.1:373956-374223 GCF_015228065.2 Penaeus monodon
AGGTTTCGAGTAAAGTCTTTTTTTCAGGGGAAAAAGGTTAACAGCTGCTCGGAGGACTTTTCCATTTTTTGTTTTTCCCCAGTCCCCATTTATATTTCCCAAAAAATTCTTTTTAAACAAGGGAAAAGACTCCTCTTTTTTCCCGCCAAATAAATAAAAAAATTGGCTAAATTATTTAACTTCGTAATTTTTTCCTGTTGGATCAAAATGCAAATTTAGAACTAGCGGGAAAATCGCTAAAATTTGGCAACACTTCTCTATAAAATT
>NC_051400.1:374424-374752 GCF_015228065.2 Penaeus monodon
ATAGAAATATATATGTGGTATGTATGTAGGGTAGGGTTTTATGTATGAAATTTTATTTTATATTATATATAATATTTTATTATATTTTTTAAAATTTTATATTATATATATAACTTTTTAAAACATATACTGTACTACATACACACCCCCCTTATGTTTTGGTGGCTTTCATTGGTATCCCAAAATAAAACCCTTAGTGACAGTTTTCCCCAAAATCAGTATGTTTAATTCTTTTTTGGTTTTTCCGGTAAAAAACCCTTTTTTCCCTTGTTTTGGGGGGTAATAATCAAAGTTTTTCACTAATTTTTCCTTAACCCCTTTATTTTTC
>NC_051400.1:374827-374911 GCF_015228065.2 Penaeus monodon
TTTGGTTTTTTTTGAAAAGGGGGGTTTTAAATATCAAAAGTATAGGACGGCCTCCAAGAAACATGTTCTGTAAGATTTTGAATC
>NC_051400.1:374938-375368 GCF_015228065.2 Penaeus monodon
CCTGATGATTGGGGTTTTCATTTTCCCCTCTGTACGTTTTTTTTTCTTTTCATATTTTTACAATAGATTGTATATGCACGCCCCTTTTTTATGTAAAATGCGTTTTGTAGTTAATTAAAATCCAAATTATTTTGTTTGTTTTGATGGGAAATAAAAATTTTTCCGGTGTGAAACTTTTTATCAAACCCGCTTTTTTTTGTTCGACCAAAACTAGAGATTTCCTACAGAGAGAAACCATCTGGGAAAAAAAGTCGAATTCTTTATGTTTATGATATGCATAAATTATGAGTATTTTTTTCTAGCTAATCCTTTTATATGGTTTCAAAGGTACAAGACGCCTAATAACACGGGAAATCCGAGGGGAAAACGAGGCCCCGCCAGTTGATTTTTTTTTTTTTTTCAAAATGGGGGGGCCCAAAGGGAAACTAAA
>NC_051400.1:375439-375669 GCF_015228065.2 Penaeus monodon
GAAGATAAATATACTGTACATACAACAACCCCCACATATATAAAAACCCGGGGGATAAACGGGAGGTGGAGAGCGCTAAAAAACGCCGCCCTCGTCCCCGGGGTTTGCAAAAACCCCCGAAGGAATTTCCCCCCCCCCTTTTTTCCATGCATTTTAATTCTGAAACCCCATAACTCCCGCACCAGGGCGTACGGTTTAAAAAGCCCACTTTCATGGGGGTTTTGGGGCAA
>NC_051400.1:375815-375882 GCF_015228065.2 Penaeus monodon
CAATTTGTTCATAAATTATTTCAAATTGTTTTTAAACGAGGATTAGTTTGGGTTTGAATGACGATGG
>NC_051400.1:375947-376293 GCF_015228065.2 Penaeus monodon
AGAAAAATAAAATTGTAAAATATCTTAAAAATTAATGAGTAACTAACCAATAGTCAATTCATTGACCCCCCCCCCCCATATTTTTTTCTTTTTCTTTTTTTCACTACATTCTATGGTATTAAGCGCGAAAAAGGGAATCACAATGTGTTTCATATGGAAATCAAATGATATAAAAATAGTATTTAATAACTTTATGAGGGGACATGCATGTCTTCACTGAAACCGAAAAGGGTTTTTTGCGTTCAGTTAACGTACAAAAGTATTATAACATAGCATATCATCCGTTACTAAACCCTTTTGTTTGGATGACAAAAAGAAAATACTTGTCATTTTATTAGTCGTAAAC
>NC_051400.1:381612-381701 GCF_015228065.2 Penaeus monodon
AATAATAAAAAATGGCTAAATAAGTTAACTCGTATATTTCCTGTTGGATCACATGCAAAATTAGATAGCGGAAATCGCTAGAATGGCAA
>NC_051400.1:382366-382627 GCF_015228065.2 Penaeus monodon
CCTGATGAGTGGGGATTTCATCTCACTCTGTACGTTTATCTGTCATATATAAATATGATTGATATATGCACGTCTGTTTACTGTATATGCGTATGGTAGTTAAAATTTAAAATACTATTATTTTGATGTTTATGATGGAAATAATAATTTCCTGGTGTGAAACGTTATCTAGCGCTTGTTTGTTCGACCGGAACTAGAGTAGTCTACAGAGAGAAACCATCTAGGAAAAAAAGTCGTATTCTTTATGTTTATGAATATGCA
>NC_051400.1:383194-383262 GCF_015228065.2 Penaeus monodon
CAATTTGTTCATAAATTATTTCAAATTGTGTTATACCGAGGATTAGATTAGGTTTTGAATGACGATGG
>NC_051400.1:383289-383407 GCF_015228065.2 Penaeus monodon
TCGTTTTTTTTTTTTCAATCACTTTTTTTGCTTTAGAAAAATAAAATTGTAAAAATATCTTCAAAATTAATGAGTAACTAACCAATTAGTCAATTCATTGACCCCCCCCCCCCCCATA
>NC_051400.1:383429-383521 GCF_015228065.2 Penaeus monodon
CACTACATTCTATGGTATTAAGCGCGAGAAGGGAATCACAATGTGTTTCATATGGAAATCAAATGATACTAAATATAGTATTTAATAACTTT
>NC_051400.1:389538-390046 GCF_015228065.2 Penaeus monodon
TGTAACACATATATAATTACTAATTTACACAGCAATTTTCGGTAATTATTGTAAAAACAGTTTGTAAAACTAAATGTATGGTGTTAATCCATATATAACCTAGGATTGCCCAATTGAAGTTAAGCTTCAACTATATAGGGAAAGTATTTTATAAGATTTAGCAGGAAAAGTACCGAAACACTTTGTTAAATTATCTCTTATGGTGTGATCATGGATCATCTTTATTAACTCTATTCCCCAATGCATCACAAACATTTCTATTTAAAGAAATCTTTAAAATTTCAATTGTTGACGCTCTAGGTCCGAGGACAATAAAAAGGAAGGGATTAGGCGACAGTTGGAGGGGCGTAGCATAAGCCATGACGTCATAACCGCCATCGTGTTGCCGGAGAGCCAACGGATCGCGTTGGGACTTAGATTTAGATGAGTTTTTGTATGTGGTTCATAATCCTTTCAACATTGTTACACTGATGTGGTTGAAAATGCGATTATCTTTTCTTATTTATTG
>NC_051400.1:393907-395153 GCF_015228065.2 Penaeus monodon
TATTTATTGTAATTCCAACAAATATATTTTTTACTAATTCCATATATTTAACAAATTCCGTAAATCTATGCAAATTTTTATTAATTTTCTCTAACATTCAATTTTAGTCTTAGGCTTATTTATAGATTTATAATTCATATTAATCTTTGAATTGGATGTTTTGCATGGTCCAAAATAAATGTCATATAATAGAATTATTATGAAAACAAAGGATTTTTTTCCTCAAGTGTAAATATGTGAACAAAATCTGGTCATCCGAACTGTAGTAATGTCGTTTCAGTTTTATAAATCGTTACTCTTTATTTTAGCCCTATTCTTGATAATCAAAAACAAAAATAATATTGTCCAAGAAAAAAAACAAAAGGAGAAAGAATGAAAGATATCCTTAAATTGTCATAAACCATTGACAGAAAATCTATCAATGACCTAGACACTTAATGATCTTTTTTCTAAATTACAGAGAATGACCTTAAGAGTTATAGGAATCTTGTAAATAATGTTTATTATTTGCCTTAAAAGTATTCTCATTTTCTATCTCGAATGTGCCGGGATTTAGGGTTAACTAAAGATGTAATCTAACAAAATTGTTATACAACTTTGCATTATCTATGACGCATAATGACTTGAGAACTATTAGTGATGTCCACTCGAAAGCATCAGTTATTTAGGTCACGAAAGCAACCAACTTTTTAAAAATAAATATAAATGTTAAACAAAACTACCGTTAAGATTGGGAAGAATAGAAAGAGGTTTTATTAACTTGTGTATATTATAGATTATAAAATAATTTTGAAAATAAATGTAGACAATATAAATCAATTAATAATGTTAATCTATATATTGCCTGGGATTACCGACGTTAAGTTATGCTTCAAATATATAAGAAACGTATTGTAAGTGATTCCACAGGGAAAGTACCAAAAACCGATAAATGATTTCGTATGGTGTGATCATGGATTGCATTTATTACCACTATTGCCTTGTGTACTAAACATTTCTATTTGGTTCGAGGACACTGAAAGGGATTAGACGATAATTGGAGGGGCGGGGCATAAATCACGACATTATAAATGCCAACGCGTTGCTGGAGAGCCAACGAATCGCTTTAGTGCTAAAGAACTTCCAACGCGCTGGCTCCTTGGTTGCGTTCATTAATACGTTTATTATAGACCAATCAAACATAATTATGGTGATTTACTTTCGGTGTTATTTCAAAATTAATACACAATAGAATTTTATATAAAAG
>NC_051400.1:395749-396738 GCF_015228065.2 Penaeus monodon
TGGTTAAACATCATGCCCGGGTTCACATGGCACTATCGACATATCAGCGTGGGTTGTCGACTGCGCTAGAGATATGTAAATGTTTCATTTTAAAAATATTGTTTTCTTGTATCGACTTCTGCACTGCATAAAATAGTTCTGAGATCAAATATTCATTCATCCACAATCCTTGCACAAAGGATAAAGTATTATTTATGAATGCGCAGATATGTATGTAGTAGTGATAGTACACATTATACCATGACCTCATTTAAAGGATCAACCTCGGTAGACGTATAGCCAACAATATTAGGATACAGTCACACAGAAAAGTAAAGGACACTTATCTCCACATATCATTATGTGATCATTAATAAAGAAATAACTTACTTCATTATTTTATTGATACAAATATGCCTCTTAAACTTCTCTTTGTATATTCTTTGTGTGATAAGGCCCAACTTGTCATAAAAATAACAGCAACAGAATAAACCTGACTTTCAATGCATTTCTAAACAAACAAACACCAATATCTACCCGAAAATCACGTGGAGAAATGGCTTCAAAATATCGTCAAGTGTATGTGGCGAAAATTGTGACTCTGAAACCAAAGAAATAAAGAATGAAGCCAGATTCTTAAAAGATAATCAAGAACAACATACCGGGACAAGATAACCAGTTCGAAAGAAAATTGAACTCGCTTAAGAACACTGATAATCGGTAAGAAATGTAATGATAAGACGCCACAATATCTCAACGGATACGACAAATGCTATTTACTGTATAAATTGCTAAGAGAGGCTATTTTAGTATTTTAATTCCTTTTCTCTATTGTTACCATTTTTCAACATTCTAATACCTACAAGCCTAAAAGACAATTTCAGTTCATGAAGACAATTCGTTCTGAAATTCACAGAAAGCATAGAAATATTTTCGATTCTGGTTGCAATAATTTATTATTTAGATGCAACTAGCCGAAGCAACGTAACACAAAAAGTCAGAATTTCGGA
>NC_051400.1:397343-397422 GCF_015228065.2 Penaeus monodon
GTTCAGATAAAACATAAAAAAACATATGTAAAAACCTGAAGGCAGCGCATCACGAAGTGTTAGGGTACAAGGAGACTGC
>NC_051400.1:397551-398194 GCF_015228065.2 Penaeus monodon
CGTGCGCGCGTTTTAATCAGAATCGGGAACAAAACATAAAGAGGTCCCCCATTAAATTATTACATTTTCTATGAAACCTATGTCTCGTAGTCGTTTTCTTTGAAGGTCATAATTCGGTTATACTTTTCATAAAGCAATAAAAAGGCAGGAGACGGCTCTATTAACATTTTGATAATTTGTTAAAAGAAACCCCGAAGCTTTTCTACTTATTTCCAAAATCGGTATGACCTTCAACAGAGAGGAAAAAATTGGAAAAGAACAAATTAAAGACAGTCCTTCCGCGCAAGGACAAAACCAAAGACAAAGGACTGAATGACGTGAACAGAAAGTATCAGAAAAATATAAGAAACGACTAAATTAACAGTAGACAGTGAATCAGTAGGGTCTTCTACTTCTACATACTCGACGCAGAATTGTCTTTAAATTCGTGTAAAAGTGCATTGTAGTTTTAAAGACAGTCCTTTCTTTAAATTCGTGTAAAAGTACATTGTAGTTTTAAAGACAGTCCTTTCGCGCGTGGGACACTCATTCGTCCGAGTCTTGGACGAAAAATGCCTGTCTAAGTCAATTGCGTGGGGAGTCAGAGACAAATTTGCCGAGTGCAAGACATATGAAGATAATCACACCATCAGTAATGAGACTT
>NC_051400.1:398734-398798 GCF_015228065.2 Penaeus monodon
CCAGAGTTCCGCGGCATAACAGCAGTAAACCCTCATCATTGACACTGTATGTGCGAGTAAATCG
>NC_051400.1:398965-399181 GCF_015228065.2 Penaeus monodon
GTTCGAGTAAATCGGTCAGTGGAAAAGGTTAACAGCTGCTCTGATGACTTGTCCATGTTTGTTTTCCAGTGCCATTTATATTTCCACAAAATCGTTAAACATAGGAGTAAAGACTCCTCGTTTTCCCGCCAAATAAATATAAAAATTGGCTAAATATAGTTAACTTCGTATATTTTCCTGTTGGATCACAATGCAAAATTAGAACTAGCGGGAAAA
>NC_051400.1:399868-400129 GCF_015228065.2 Penaeus monodon
CCTGATGAGTGGGGATTTCATCTCACTCTGTACGTTTATCTGTCATATATACAATATGATTGATATATGCACGTCTGTTTACTGTATATGCGTATGGTAGTTGAAATTAAAATACTATTATTTTGATGTTTATGATGGAAATAATAATTTCCTGGTGTGAAACGTTATCTAGCGCTTGTTTGTTCGACCGGAACTAGAGTAGTCTACAGAGAGAAACCATCTAGGAAAAAAAGTCGTATTCTTTATGTTTATGAATATGCA
>NC_051400.1:400697-400765 GCF_015228065.2 Penaeus monodon
CAATTTGTTCATAAATTATTTCAAATTGTGTTATACCGAGGATTAGATTAGGTTTTGAATGACGATGG
>NC_051400.1:400792-400940 GCF_015228065.2 Penaeus monodon
TCGTTTTTTTTTTTTCAATCACTTTTTTTGCTTTAGAAAAATAAAATTGTAAAAATATCTTCAAAATTAATGAGTAACTAACCAATTAGTCAATTCATGACCCCCCCCCCCCCATATTTTTTTCTTTTTCTTTTTTCACTACTTTTAG
>NC_051400.1:401698-402790 GCF_015228065.2 Penaeus monodon
CTTTCCTTATTCAGTCATTACATGCCGTCTAATAGAGATTTTCCATTGATTTCACAAAAGTAACACTGTATCAAAACAAAGCTACAGTTTCTCAAGATTTCAAAAATTCCCCGAGTTCACACTAATGCATCCCCTTTTCAAACAAGCCAGCTACAATAAGTGCCAAGAGTCACTTATGTATATGGTGTCCCAAATGAGCAAAAATACTCCTCCTGTCCACAAACAAACCAACTGCATGAGAATCGATAAGAAACACCTGGTATGTATATGGTGCTCTAAGTAAACAAGAAAATGCGTCCAGGCTAATCCGTACTTACAGTGTCGAGACGAATGTAGTCCCTATCCTTGGTCTCTTTCGACTGACGTATAACAGTAACAACAGCGTCACGTAAGCCAGTTCGAGGCTTTAAGTCACTCAATAATTCTTAATAGCCTGTTGAAACGCTATCATTGCCGTGGACGAACACTGGCTATAGAGGATGCACGATACTTTCTTTGATCTATGTCTATGTTCTTCGGAAAGGGGTGGATTTAGCCAGAAGTGTTTGTTAGAAAATGGATAACATTGCTGAACTCTGGCATGCTACGCGGAAACTGCAGTAGAGATGCGGGTATCACATGAGCCGTAGGTTTGACCGCCAGACTCCGTGGCCGATTGTCCATTATTTCCTTTCTCTTTAAAACCCTTTCGAGTTTTTAATTCCTTAAAATACAAGTGAAGTTTGTAGATCGTTAAATAAATGATAGGACTTTTGTCACTCAGGCTTACAAGGATGTAAATAACTGCCATCTCCCTATTGGTTGATCATCAACCGAAAACGAGGAAGTCAGAAGTAACATTGGTATTACGTAAGCAGTTCATGTGCTTCCCAGTGCCAGTTTAAAACTCATGTGTCTTATGCAAGGCCAAGTTTGATATGTATGGAATGTGTCCTGTACTTGGCTGTCCGAAATGAAATGATATATTATTCCTCATGTGTTATGTGGTTTCAGTGAGGTGATCATCTTTTTCATTTTGTGACGTTGTTCCTGTCAGATTCTGTGAGATATGTATGAGGTATCTGGCGGTACGAAGGTATAAGATTAAACCCT
>NC_051400.1:402965-403212 GCF_015228065.2 Penaeus monodon
ACTGCATTTCTCCTTTTATATCGCATTTGGAAGTGAGAAGAATCATCATGGAGCAAATTCTATGCTCGGAGTCATAATTACCAATTATCAGTTATTAAAACAAATAAATGTGTTAAGTGTGAAGGTCATGTAGCGTTAATTTGTGCGTTTGTTTGCGTGTAAATTTAGACCCGTTGTTCCACTCAGATTTATTGTAGGTTGATTCATCACTGCTTTCATCAAATATCTGTATGGAAGTGGTGCATCA
>NC_051400.1:403467-404230 GCF_015228065.2 Penaeus monodon
TTGGAAATCAAACACATTAATGTAAGTTTAATTTTTTGCTTTACTATATGATTTCAACATAGCGCTTCATCAGAAATGTTTATAGATGCATGTATAAGCAGAGGAAGTAAAAGCATTTTAATTATTCATGGACACGCTTTACTTTAGCAGTGTGAACCGTGCCAGTGGGCAGATTCGGAACTGACTGAACCAGGATGTAAAACAGATATGCATACGAAAAATAATTCAGAATATCCAAATACCCAACTTGCTCTTCTTCCTTCCCTTTTAAGCCAAGCTCTTAGCACTGTCTACCACCCATGCGGATATATCGGGAGTGCCATGGGACTGAGCCATGACGTCCAGGTACTCGAACTTGTCCTTGGTGAAGATCTGGTGGGGGTCGACGACAGGGACCTTCACGTCGAGCGTAGCGGCGTTGAACCAGATCGTGTTTTTCTCCACGCCGTACTTCATGCAGATCGAACAGCCGCAGTTGCTGCAGAAGGACCTCTCGGCATCCTCAGAGCTCCTGAAGGTCTTGAGGGTGTCCTTGCTTTTGAACTCGACCTTGGCGACGGGAACGGCGAAGTAGGTGCAGTGTTCGGCGCCGATTGCCTTCCTGCACATCGAGCAATGGCAACGGAGCCACTGCGAGGTCTTGCTGGGGATGCAGTACTGGACTCCCTTGCACAGGCAGGATCCTGAGATGGGCTCCATGGCGGGGCTTCGTCTGCTTCTGCAAGAGAGGACTGGGTGTGAATCTCTGATAACTTTGGGAAAC
>NC_051400.1:406114-406278 GCF_015228065.2 Penaeus monodon
ACGAAAGAGAGTATTTAGATGATAAAAATCAATATAACTTCTTTTGCAATTCTGCTAATGACGTAAGAGCTAAGAAAAACTCGGAGGAAGTAAACGTTCACAAGGCATTTGCAAGCAGATAAAACATTGCAACGAAAAATGAGAATTCTACATCAACGGTATTT
>NC_051400.1:406384-406510 GCF_015228065.2 Penaeus monodon
CGTTTAATTGTTGAAGCTTTCGTCGCAATATGTACCGTACATAATATATTTCAGGAATTTTGAAATGATTTTGGGATATGCAGATATGCATCACGTAAAGTGGTGGTAAGCCAGTAACTATAGCGT
>NC_051400.1:406765-407065 GCF_015228065.2 Penaeus monodon
TTTCTCCCGTCAGCTAGCGGGAGTGAGAAGACCTGAAAAAAAGCGGTTTCATCCACCAGCCTTCGCAAAATGTCCTTGGCATTCAACAAAGCCACGTTATTAGCAGTCTGTTTTTTTTCGGTCAGGGATTTCAGTACAGAGTAGGCCCCACAAAGTGCCATTTTCATTTCGACATTTAAAAAGGTTCCGTGGAAAACCCGCCTTTTTGAGACCACACGCCGCTGCCACCACGGTTAATGCCACGCTGGCTCTCTGTTGCCGACTGTCGGGAGGCCCTTGCTGTGAGGGAATCGGATATAC
>NC_051400.1:407719-407902 GCF_015228065.2 Penaeus monodon
TCCAATAACTGACACGCAAACGCAAGACACATTATTTCATTAATATAGTTTCCCATCCTTATAAGATACCTGTATAACTTCCAAAAAATGCAATCCCTTTAAAATATTCACAAATGCAGTTGCAGTTGAAGCTATCCTCCAGAAGTGAAAAATAACTGCTCTGAGAATCGATTCATCTCTGCG
>NC_051400.1:407929-408218 GCF_015228065.2 Penaeus monodon
ATCTTATCGCAATTTTTAATGCAATTTACAGCTTGTAGACGTTGCATGGGGAATGCGGAAGAAAAAGGTTTTAACTCTTTTTATCCTTTGCGTTGTGATGATAGGATTGAGAACCAGGGAAGAGAAAAAAGAGTGTTATAAGATGAAGTACTGAACTACAGCTGTTATTGTAAGAGATTTAATGGATAGCTACAGAGGCTGATTCTTTTCTCAAAGGAAATGGGATCAAATTTGGTGTTCATTGTATGTACAGTGGCTTGGTGAACTGTTAAACTATGTGATGTGACTT
>NC_051400.1:408490-408853 GCF_015228065.2 Penaeus monodon
CACAACACATCCCTTATTTTCGAATCCAATCCAAACTTTTCGAGAATAACACGTATTCCCTGATATCAAGTGCAAGAAAGAACACACACAGAAAGAAATCCGTAAGGTCAGATCTTTTAAGGTCTATTTTTCTCAAGTGTCAGCTAAGGTAAGCGGCAGACAGTGAATCACTGCCTGGCCTCATCCACTTAGGTTAGAAGTGATACAGGGAAGTTCTGGGTCTTCAGTGAAAGTAAGGTAATTTTTTTATGCTGACTTTTTTCGTTAGGCTGATATACCTATAACTACCTTGTTTTTGGGAAACTTGTATTAATTAAGATGTAAACAAATATATGGTATTTCATAGAAACAAGTTATATGCTT
>NC_051400.1:408889-408992 GCF_015228065.2 Penaeus monodon
TACAGCTATATCTAAAATTACTAAATGTACACTATAGATATACCAATATATACACTATCGTATATCAACAAGTATAAGAAAAATGTTCCAGACATGAAACACA
>NC_051400.1:409268-409498 GCF_015228065.2 Penaeus monodon
CCATCCCCAAGGCCTGCGCGCGTGTTGTCCAGCCAGAGAGGGAAGGCCCGGCGCCCGCGTGTAGGAGGCGGGTCTCCCAGCGCCCCGGTTGGCCTTGGCTCGCCCGCGCTACGCAACGCTGGGTCCTGGCCAAGTGGGGGGGGGAGGGGGAGGTGCTGGTGGCGTCCAGGCAGGTTCTTGGTTTCTAGTGTTTTTTTTTTCTGGGGAATTCAGTAATGTGTCATGGAGGA
>NC_051400.1:409753-410021 GCF_015228065.2 Penaeus monodon
TACAAAGTAGATGCAGCGACGGCCTTGCAACATCCTTTCTGCCATGGGAGTTCCGTCAAAATATCCATTACCAGACTTAGGTGAAAAAAAAAACAATACGGTTATATTAACGAAAGGTCAAGAACACTAATCACGAGATTGAAGATGTAATTAAGGATTATGAAGATCTTTCACTCATAATTAACCGTATTTGAATAATAACGTCTCCGATGCCATCGTATTTCAGACAAATCACGAATTGACGTGTTGTGAAGAGATTTCCAAAGCG
>NC_051400.1:410134-410289 GCF_015228065.2 Penaeus monodon
CGCCTCGGTCGTATTTAAGCATATTTCATCTTGCGATCGTTAAATGTATCAGGGTTATGAAATATGCCAGTAACGGTTGAACAAAAGGATTGGCTGAACTAATTATCCAGAGTGAACAAGAAAAGGTCAGGCAAGGTTGGGCTTTATCGTGGTTC
>NC_051400.1:410747-410912 GCF_015228065.2 Penaeus monodon
TTCCTTTTTCGCTAAGCTTACTCAGAGCGTTGTACTGTATCTTTGCTTCCCTTGCGTGCATGTGCGTGTGCGTGTGTACAGAGAGACCTTCGAACAGCCGCGTACACGACCATGATCTGGCAAAGGCTTCTCGAACATGTCCAAAGCTTAAATCTTTGTGCTATA
>NC_051400.1:411298-411552 GCF_015228065.2 Penaeus monodon
ATATCTTGATCACAAACAACCCAAGACCACAACGATGGTTCACAGGATCTGGTGCGGCGTGGAGGTGTCATAAAACATTAAGATTTTTGTGTGTAATTCCCAGTACCTTTTTCCTTACTACTATATAACTGAGCGCTTATTGGGTCTTAAAGGGATGACCATTGTGAGTTTCATTATGGGGAAGCTCTGAGGCTGATTGTGTTCTATATGTTTCATCTAGATTTCGAAGACTATGTTGTAATAAGAATGAAGTG
>NC_051400.1:411706-412203 GCF_015228065.2 Penaeus monodon
GTGTACTGCTGTCATCTGCGATCTGAAAGGGTACGAGTATATGTATTAAGTATGGTACATATGTTATCTCTTTAGAGAGAAAGCTTATGCAAGACCTCCTTATCTGAAGTAGAAAAAATCCAAAAAAATAGATTTTGTTTTTTATTATAAATTCTAGTGAAAATATAACGGTTGATTGGATGTGATCCCTGTTGTATTTCAGGGCAATCAATGCAATCTAAGATTATATTTTGCATGCACTTAATTAGTTTTACATCAATAGTTACATTTCGCTGTTTATATGGCGACGGGAAACCAACTTTCCAAAACAAGGTGAAAAACTGATAAAACCATGACAAAATCAAGTGCAAAAAGAAAAGAGAAAGCGATAACCAGGAAAGGGGAAATTAATAAAAGGGAAAAAAAGAAATACACTGACCACGGGGGAAAATAAACAGGAAGAGAACAAAGGAAAAAGAAAAACAAGAAAAAAATAAAGCCATAAATCTGAGAAGAAA
>NC_051400.1:412270-412426 GCF_015228065.2 Penaeus monodon
TATATATATATATATATGAATAATAAAAAAAAAAAAACACTGCGCATGGAAATACTTATAAAAAAAAATGGCCAGGGAAAAAAATGGATAAGAAAAAAGAAAAGAAAAAAAGAAGCCATGTACAATACACACAAAAAGGAATGAATGAATTACCCG
>NC_051400.1:412445-412552 GCF_015228065.2 Penaeus monodon
GGGGGGGGGGGGGTCTCAATGCATTAGCAAACGTATACCTATCATGAAGTATCATATCTTGCACGACATGAATTAACTTAATATAAATAGTTATGCCGATTCCTCTA
>NC_051400.1:413273-413484 GCF_015228065.2 Penaeus monodon
AGAAAAACGCTTATTGTAGTTATACTTATGGCACGAAATGATTATAAAAAAATATATATATTATTAAGGACAATAACGAAATTGGGATTGGTGAAATGAATGATAATTTTCGTGTATTTTCCTATTTCGACTCGAGAGATTTCAGGCCCCGTGGTTCTCTGACGTCACGAATTTCTGAAGGAATACTTTGGACGTCTTTGCTATGTGAGAG
>NC_051400.1:413783-415179 GCF_015228065.2 Penaeus monodon
CTCTTTTGACTTAAATGGGCAACGCGGTGGTCCATCTATGAGCTTATCATTTGGAACGTGTAATATGCAATTTACTATATTCAACAAAAGCCTTGTGACACCTTTGTGTACAGGGCTTCGTGCGTAAATAAATGTAATCTCAATCTAATGTAAAAGGAACTGTAATAGGAACTAACTTGTCAATCAAGATGAAAATATCTGAACTGTTAAAGCGATGTACAACCTGCCATCAACAGCAAGCAGAAATATCGTAGCTAATTCCTTTTTGAATGTACTGGCCTCAGCAGTGTGGTGTGGTCGACGAATTTTGCTTTAACTGAGCACAGGAAAAGACTAAAATCGACTGTGTGAAAGCTGCTTGTTCAGTGTCTTACAGTAGTATGGGCTAGTGTAGTAACGGTACAACACAACCGTTACTTCCTAACCGGTGACTGTTACTACTGTAGTAAACCTGTAACCAAAACAAAACCCGTCTTATCAGAAAACCCAAACTACATCAGAAAAATCTAAGCGACGTTATAGAACCCAAACCTTATCACACAAAACAGGTTAAGAGGGGAAAAGAAACGCCATCACAGGACGCAAACAAACGGGAAATGAGAACGAGATTCGAAGCAGACAACACCCGGAGGAAATTCACTCGGCGGAGAGGATGAGAAAGGAAAACACATCGAGCCAGAAAATATTATATTGTTGGATTCGCGAAAACCTTTTAGAAGTCGAAGTCCTCCCATTCTCCCATGTTTCCATGACAGAAACAAAACACAATCCACGTAAGATAGAAAACTGTAAAAGAAAGTTATATGAAGGATTATTATAGAGAAATCATAAAGTAATGGACACAAACAGACGTCTCTAAACCCTGCAGGGACGAGGCACAACCTACCTCAACACAAGGAGCAACTGTAGCCACGTCTATACCCGACGGAGGTGAGGCGATAACAGGGTGAGGGCAGTGACTGCGCTACCTTTATGCCTGAGGTGCTATGGCTGACAGTGATAACGATTAATTACGTATTTTCATGCTTACGATATAAATTGCAATGAGCATTGCTTGTGGTGGGGGCTGTTTGAGGCTTTGAGATAAGAGGAGAGGATCTGATAAGAGGTTTTCAAGGCTATTTAGAAGAGAAAAGAACAGGATAAGGGAGTAATTGTTGTTGATGCTAGCTTCCGTGTGGGTGCTTGCGTGTGGTTATGAATTTCGTATCGCTTCGGTGATTGTGTCATTTTTAGCCTAAATGCGAAGGAAATTCACTTAGTTTTTTCTTGTATCTATACTACAGTTATCATTATCAGTGTGATAAGAAATCTTATATACTTAAAAAGAAAAAAAAAACACTCATTGCTAGATACACAAACGTGCTCAGAGGAACATGTCTTCATAGATACCCAG
>NC_051400.1:415222-415529 GCF_015228065.2 Penaeus monodon
TATCCATCAGGCGCTCATACCTCTACAAACCACATTTCCAACGGTGCTTGTGTCGCTAGGATCTTCCCATAGCGAGACCCCAGTTCCCTAAGACGGGTGTTATTGGATCCGGATGCAATCTATACCATCCCACACCTATCGAGGCACATCACCCAATTAAGCCCCGGCGTCCGAAGCTTTAAGAGGGGACATCCCTCTGACACTCCCGACATCAGCTGAATTAATCTTATGCCTTTAAAAGCATTGACGTCGGATTTTGACGTTGGCGCTTGTGTCGTTTTTGGCTGTAGCGATTTGGTTTGTTGGT
>NC_051400.1:415974-416503 GCF_015228065.2 Penaeus monodon
GACCTTATCTCATGACCTTCAAATCATTCCTTTTCGCACCGTCATTTTCCGCCCAGTCATCTTCAGGATCTCAGCCATCGTTGTCCTCGAAAACATCATCCTTCGAGGCATCCCAACAAAGTCCTCCTCGTCCTCTTTCCTTCTTAAGTTTCTCTCAATGACTAAGTTTTTTTTCAGCTTCGGTCTTCGCCAGATTTTCACGTGCGGAGGTGAAGGCGGCGGTGAGTAAGTCTTCAGTCACCAGCATATAAGTAGTTTTGTTGTTGTTTTAATATTTAATTTTTGTATATTGTGTTTTCTATTTTTTTTATCTATTTTTTTTTCTTCCTTTTCTTTATTTACTTTTTTCTCCTTTTCTTTCTTTTAGTTAATGAGAGGAATCTGAACTGGAGAGCGTGTTGTGTTTGCCGAGGTCGGTTCACTTAAGGGAAAATGGCCTGTTCCGTCTCTTGTGAATTTCGGTGGATTTAGATAAGCACTTTTTTCCGGCTCTTGGGAAGCCACGGTTAATTGGTAAAGATTAGTAGCG
>NC_051400.1:416583-416786 GCF_015228065.2 Penaeus monodon
ACCTTCGCTTGTTTATTCTATCTCTCCTCGTTTCTTCGTGTGCTTTTGTCTTCCGTTTATTCACGTAATTTAAACTCTTCCCTTAATGTCTATTAACTGGTCATGTTTCCTCTCTGATTGTTTGACTAATATTGCGCTTTATTACCTTGATATTCCGTAATTGTTATTTGCCCCCCCCCCCCCTCTGTGTTCCAGTTAGATTG
>NC_051400.1:417561-417782 GCF_015228065.2 Penaeus monodon
CACGTAATTTACCCTACTTATCTTGGATGATGATATGTGTAAGAAAAAGTTTACTAATCAACCCTGAATCATGTAAACTACTAAAGGGTTATCGATTAGGGAAAAGAAGATGGACTGTTATATAAATCAAGCATAATGATAACATTTGAAACGTTGTGTTAACACACTGCTAACAATCTAAACCTTTACCCGCCATATTATCTCTCACTCTTTCTGTATCG
>NC_051400.1:418131-418274 GCF_015228065.2 Penaeus monodon
TATCCTGAAAGTCACGTGACCCGAATGATGAAACGCTTCAGGTCATCACTAAATTACCTGAAACGGACATCACACTTATCTATAATTCGGATAAAAACGATCTCGAAAGCCTCTTGTGATTTCTCAGATGCTGTATTTCGTTT
>NC_051400.1:418315-418953 GCF_015228065.2 Penaeus monodon
TTATTATTATTATTTTTTGCTCTTTCTGGACATGAGGCATTTCTCGTATTTTTTTTTTATACTTAATCATTACCTGAAGCATTTTATATCAAGCTTCATATTATACGTTGTTATCGACATAATTACATTTTCTTGACCATTGGGGGGGTTTCAGGAAGGGGTTGGAGGCTTCAGGGAGAAAGTTGAGGCTTCAGGGAGAAAGGTGAGGCTTCAGGGAATGGGTAAGAGGTTTCAGAGAGAAAGTTGAGGCTTCAGCTAATGGGTAAGAGGGGTAAAAGGTTTCAGGGAGGGGGCAGAGGTTTCTGGGAGATAGTCGAGGCTTCAGGGAGAAAGTTGAAGCTTCAGGGAGAAAGTGGAGGCTTCAGGGGATGGGTCAGAAGGGTAAAAGGTTTCAAGGAAAAGGGGCGGAGGCTTCGGGGAGGAGGTTTCAAGGAGGGGACAGAGACTTCAGGGCGAAAGTCGAGGCTTCAGGGAAGGGTCGGAGGCTTCAAGAAGGGGAAAACCACATTCCGAAGGGAGAGAGGCTTTCGGAAACCTCGTGTGGTGCTGTTCCCGTCTGCCTGAAATCTCCGGTCATAATGATGATGAAGGATATTAGGAAGATAATTCCTTGAGGATGAGGGTAGATATGGCGCTTG
>NC_051400.1:419355-419467 GCF_015228065.2 Penaeus monodon
AGAAAACTAAGTGACTTTTCAGGACTTTTTTGTTATCGTGATTGATAAACCTTCAATAAAATATTTACAAGCTGAAGTCATTTGATTTCGACGAGGAAAATACTGGAGAAAG
>NC_051400.1:419745-419837 GCF_015228065.2 Penaeus monodon
GTCACAATCAGTGAAAACACAACCACCTTGACCCTGGAAACATTACTCCAACTTCTTAATCTAATCTTGAATGAGAGAAGTTTAGCCACGAG
>NC_051400.1:419967-420172 GCF_015228065.2 Penaeus monodon
ATAATCCGGGTGAACCTTTTCCGTGGTGAGAAAGAAAAGGAAAAAAGTCAATAAATGAAAAATGATAGAATGCAATAATAATAAAATATAATAATAATGCAATAAAAATATTCAATAATGGAATAAAATGAAAATAAATAAAAATGTAAGATAATATAACGAACAAACAGCAAAAAAAAAAAAAAAAAAAAAAGAGAGAAGGTAA
>NC_051400.1:420219-420285 GCF_015228065.2 Penaeus monodon
AACATAAATAAATAAAAGTAACAAACGGTTCGATCAAGATGATGCGAACGGCCGAGAAGTTATAAG
>NC_051400.1:420333-420520 GCF_015228065.2 Penaeus monodon
GAAAAACGCAAACTATAAGATTATATTAATAAAAGTTGTGTTAGAAGTGTTAGAGAGGTTTGTTTGGTTTTCACAGTATGGAAGATGTAAAAAAAAGCGTTATTAAGAGTTAAACAAAAAAGCCAAATCGAATGGGAACAGTTCAGAATCTTTCGAAACAGCGAGAGAAGATTAATACCTTGATTAA
>NC_051400.1:420830-421039 GCF_015228065.2 Penaeus monodon
GCCATAAGGACGAAAATGGCATAAGTATCCGCTTTCTGAATCTCATTATTCATCTAAGGAATCTCTTTCACGCTGCTTGATTCAGATTCCAGACCAAAACTAAGTCTTTTACTTCAAGGTCGGGTTTTCATTGTTGTCTTTGGGAACTACTGGGGACTCTGCTGAACAAATTTTGATTCTTCTTTATCCCAGTGACGTCATTCTTTTTT
>NC_051400.1:421357-422341 GCF_015228065.2 Penaeus monodon
AAGTTGCAAATCGAAGAACTTACGTCAATCTACCAGTTGGGATTTCCAGAAACTGAACGGCCTGTCCAGGTATACAATGTGTAATCATCGTAAGAAAAAAAATGCACGAGACAAAGGCATGTCTTGAAGTTATTGATAGTTTGAGAATGCCATGTCTTCTACGCGGCACTTAACGACTCACAGCGAAAGTAGAATGCCCGAGAATGATAAGGGGGCATTAACTGAAACAAGATATGTTTTAGGCTGCCAGTGCCAATTTCTTAGATACACTTTGGCTCTGATGTTAACGCAACTGATTTGCTGGACGTTTGTAAAAAGAATGCAGCAGCAAACTGGATTTCCATGTGCTTCCCTAAAATAGCCAACCCAGAAAGCCGGTCGAACGAGTTAGACGCTATAAGAAGAAACCTTTGGAAACACACGCGTTTTGCCGAGAATCAGAGCGAGTCATAATGCAAACACCATCATAGGATTCTCGGCATTTAAGGTACGCCAATATCTACACGCAATATATCCTTCGCCGTCACCCCAACATCGATCCCAACCCTGACTAGGACGCCAGGATCCTCACACCGGAACTGGAGGAGCAAAGGAAACCTGGTTAGTCGCGCTCCTCAAGGACTTCCAGCACGGAGAAGGGGCGAGACCTTTCACGTGGCAGTCAGCTGGCAGACATCAACTAAGCACCATGTGACCGGATCCAGATCACGTGAGAAGTGAGGCTGGGGATTGCTTGCATGAGAAATTCGGGGATGGAGGCGAGGAGAAGGAAAAAAAACAAAACAAAAAAACTCCCCATTGCACTACACGGATCTTTGCACGTGTTCATAGCCTGTAATCACAAGATGGCAAACTACACTAGCGTAGGAGTATGACTGGGTTAAAGAGCATATTACAGAGTCAAAGGACGGTTGAAAAGACATGCGTGAGATCGGTGGGAACACGATCCTCGCTGAGAGCATGACACGTATGAAATAAAACAAT
>NC_051400.1:422652-422941 GCF_015228065.2 Penaeus monodon
TAACCACGCGTTTCCCTTCCATCCCAGTCTCCGTTGCTCTCCACAAACTCCAGAAGTGAGTTCAACGCCTCATCCAGGGTCCCCGCCAACGCTCAGCCGACCACCAGGACTCAAGGCAGCGGCTGTGAGACGTCTTGAGGCTGTGAGAGGTGCGTGGGCCCTTTTACAGAGGCCGTTCTCGAGGAGGCTCTACAAGGCGAAGTGGTGAAGCAGCTGAAGGTGGAGGATTTTTCTAGCATTCGGTGTCCATGAAATAGATGCTTGTGTAGTGTTTCAGAGATGAGGTCTG
>NC_051400.1:422977-423113 GCF_015228065.2 Penaeus monodon
CTAATGTAGTGCTTATGCTTATGTAGTGTTTCAGGAATGAGGTCTGAGTTTTTTTGTTTTTTTATCTTATTGTGTCTTATTACTGTCTATATTTTTTAACTTTGCTTTTTGATAATTAGAGCTTAAAGATTAAAGG
>NC_051400.1:424435-424532 GCF_015228065.2 Penaeus monodon
GTACATGCACACTCCCTCAGTTTGCATTCATCTCCAAAAAAACAATGACTCTCCCCCTCCCTTCAGTTTGCATTCCATTTCAAATCAAATTCCTCCA
>NC_051400.1:424556-424707 GCF_015228065.2 Penaeus monodon
AAAAAGGCAAAACACTAGTCTTCATGATTATCATTCACAGTGATTTTCGACTGACATGACTCGCAATGAAAACGTAAAGAGGTTAGTTGTGTCTTCTACTTTTTCTTGCCATTTCGAACCGCGCAGTCAGGCATTTTGAAAGCGATGATGA
>NC_051400.1:425291-425551 GCF_015228065.2 Penaeus monodon
GAAAATTCTGATCGAGTCTGAAACAGTATTAAATCTTGGGAGTTTTCCGCTAGCTCGCACGCAGGGCCTTTTACCGCCGCTTATTTAGGTGACAGCAGTGCCCTTCTCCGCCGAAATTTTATGAATGTTTATCGTATTGTCCGCCGTAAACGTAAACAAACAAGATGGCGTCGGTTTTGGGTTCGTATCCCCCCTCGCCGCAATTTAAGGAAAATAAAAAGACGGTTGTATAGTAAATCAAGGCTGTAAAAAAAGGACTA
>NC_051400.1:425868-426171 GCF_015228065.2 Penaeus monodon
CTCAAAACCTATTCGATCCTAAAGCAATAATAACAAAATTTACAACAATACATCAAACCCGCAATGGCCATTCTCAAGTTAAAACGCGAAGAAAAATATATAAACATTATTAGTCGATCACATGTAAAACAAATTTTCATCACAATGTATAAGAAGTCGACAGTAAAAGAGTTGCATGATGTTGCATTCCTTTTACGAGGCAAGTTTTTTTAAGCATTTTGTTACCAAAGCACGTTGTTGGAAAATACCATTGGGTAATTGTAATATACGATGTTTAGAATTGAGGAAAATATGTACAAAAAT
>NC_051400.1:426689-426785 GCF_015228065.2 Penaeus monodon
GCAGCTATGAACCCAAACTAATTAAACTTCTGCTGTTCGATCTTACATGCTTGTGGTCTCAAATCAGTATTTTCATGATACTATTCATAATCATAA
>NC_051400.1:426999-427090 GCF_015228065.2 Penaeus monodon
AAATTATCGAGGACAAAATGTATCATTATTAGGTTTTGTGGTGTTTAAATATCTTTATTTGGTAAGCTTGAATGTGAGAGGGTGAGGTAGT
>NC_051400.1:427305-427504 GCF_015228065.2 Penaeus monodon
CAGTCGACCATACAGAAACACGAACAAACAACGAATCCTTCAGACAGAGAAAGAGAGACAAAGAGAAAGAGAGAAAGAGAAAGGGGGAGAGAGCCAGAGGAAATAAGCAGCGGCGACTCCCCTCGACACGCAGTTAACGAGGAAGGGCAGACATCCCGTTTAGAAAGCTAATTCCAATGATCTCTGCTTGGCCGCCGCC
>NC_051400.1:429294-429367 GCF_015228065.2 Penaeus monodon
GGCTGTGACGTCACGAACGGCCGTCGGCTCTGCTCCCGTGCCCTCATCCGCCCTTCTGCAGGTCTGCACCAAC
>NC_051400.1:430498-430615 GCF_015228065.2 Penaeus monodon
GAAAGAAAAAAATCACCATTTTAACATTGCCTATGACATTAACGTGGCTCCTTCAAGCAAGCGAGCTTGCTTCGCCAAAGCGCAAAAATGTCAACAGCGGAAAAATGTCAACTCGGT
>NC_051400.1:430917-431186 GCF_015228065.2 Penaeus monodon
CCATTCAGGCTGCAAGGAATGTCTCGTGTTCATTTGTCATCGCGTACTTGGCGTGGATCGTTGTGTCATTTCCATGAATGATTATGAGTATAAATTATGGGTATCTTTACGTATAGATATTTATTCACAGAGCGAATCATGTCTGTATAGAAAGGCCAAGGAGAAAGTGACTCGCTAGAAGGAATCACCGAATTAGGAAAATGAAATATTAACAATGACAAATTCATCGAGGAAAATCTAATGTTTTTTTCCTGATTATACACGATATT
>NC_051400.1:431218-431611 GCF_015228065.2 Penaeus monodon
ACGACACATCTTCCTAGCTTACACGAGAGAAAATCAAACCTCTGGCCTCACTGTTTTTTGACAAAAATCGAGATGAAAAACAGACAAACAAAAAAGTGATGGTAAATAAATGTAAACAGGCGAAGAAAACAAAAGAAAGAAAACAGAAGAAAAACAAAAGAAAAGAGAGAACAAAAAAGTAATTGTGAATAAATGTAAACAGGCGAAGAAAAAAAAAAAGAAAACAGAAGAAAAACAAAAGAAAACAGAAAACCAAAAAAGTAAATGTAAATAAATGCAAGCAGGCGAAGTGAAGGGAACACGCCACCCGAGAGTGAAGTTTCGTAAAGAGCATCCTCTTGCGCGTAGCCTTGGCTGAGTCACCTCGTCATTCGTCATGGACAAGCAAGTAGA
>NC_051400.1:432248-432545 GCF_015228065.2 Penaeus monodon
GTTGTCGAGCTGTGCTTTGATTCTCAAGTCTTTGCACATGTCTCTAGAATTAATAGAAGAACCACAAGGCTAAGATAATGGCTTTAGCAATGCAATATGTAACTAACAATGTGAGTGTACAAGTAATCGACCTCTATAGACTCTGATGTGACAGGGATGAGGTAAAAAGCACAGTAAAAGGGCTGTTTTCATCACCAGAACAGTGGCAGTGATAAAGCACAAAGTATATGTGGCTTTGATACTGATGCCGAAATCAATATCGCCGTTGATGTGTTTACTTGTGCAACATTAAAATGA
>NC_051400.1:432595-432694 GCF_015228065.2 Penaeus monodon
TGAGACAAGAATCAGATAAATTAAACATTTTTTAAAGCATGGCTTTGTTAATATCCCATTGCGTCGTTAATATACAGAAGCATTGAGATCACTAACTGG
>NC_051400.1:432747-433005 GCF_015228065.2 Penaeus monodon
CTCCTACAACTATTCATATCAATACAGCGTCCATGCATGCAGTACAGCATATATACGCAGCCCGATGTATTATGCATCCTGGTACAACCCAGCCAGACACATAGCATGTTTCTTACGTCCTCGGGTGTGGGTTTTCTAATCTAAGTAAATGCAGGAGGTATGTATGTTATAGACAGATGTGTGACTATATGGTAAACGATTGGTAGGCCTACGTGATATCTCTACTAAATTCAGGTGTTATATAGAAAGACAAAAGGA
>NC_051400.1:433331-433436 GCF_015228065.2 Penaeus monodon
ATAAACAAACCATTGGCAGTTATCGAGAGTTCGGGAAAGGTAATAAACATGTGTGCTTAGAAAGGTGTTTTCAAGTGGTGGATAGATTCTTTGAAGGTACAAAAC
>NC_051400.1:440050-440844 GCF_015228065.2 Penaeus monodon
AGATAAACATACTTACATTCATATATAAACAGCATGCATGTATAACCACATGCATGTCGATAAGGAAGTAAGTATCTATGTCCGTATTCGCGACATGGCACCGTCCTTCAATTCGTACCCTGGCAACGATAAAATAATTCTCTCCAGACTTTCATAGCACAAAGCACCCGCCCAAACATCGACCAGCATTATCATCTGACCTTCCATTGTAATACATACGGTTAATGAAAATAGTACACTACTATAGTTTTTCATTGTAAACGAAAAGACCTGTGTCACTTGTTGATACGTGTTGCAGTAATTATTAGAGAAAGAAGTGTTGAATAAGATTTTGAAAGGGAATCTATGATGCGAAAAGGTGAGCGTAATAGCCATTGTAGTTGTTAATTACACACACATGCAACGGTGCTGGTTGTGGAGACGGAAACAAAGGTACGGCAGTGATTGTGGATGTGAAAGTGTGATGAGACGAGGATCTGCAGTTGTGGTTTGGAATAAACATCAGGTAGCGGTGAGATGGCCATTGGAATAGTAATAAAGGTAAGTGATGCAGTACAGGCAGTAAAAAAAATGAATAAAAAAATAAACACGAATGGAGAATGATGGTTGACTTTCGAAGTATGACGTGTGTGTATATATTCTTTTTTTCGGATATATGTTCTCGTGCATAAGAAACTAGTAACTAAAACTAGAAGACGTAACAAAAAGTGTTGAGTCAGGAAAGTACCCAAAGATTTACGTAAGAAAAAAGATCTACACCATCGCACGTTTTCTTAAGGCGCTACTTATTTGGA
>NC_051400.1:440888-441080 GCF_015228065.2 Penaeus monodon
AGACATTTGCTATATACTCCACTGGAAACTGACATGGATTTTTTTTTATCAATATTAGAAAAAAATCCACTGTTCTAAGAGTCCAGAGGGGATACTTCATATAGCATATATTCCTGTTATATTACTCCTTTATGTAACAACGACTAAACAGCGTTTAACCTTGACATTTGTGAGTCTTCACATGAACGCACG
>NC_051400.1:441166-442225 GCF_015228065.2 Penaeus monodon
GACGCACATGCTCGTGCACACACCATTCACGACCCGACCTCGTCCTTGGTGAGAGCGAGTGAAGCAGACGAAAAAAAAGACAGCGCTGGGGTGAGCAGGTCGGGGAGGCTACAGGTAAACTCAACACACAGTCTCTCGCGTTCCATGGTTACGCCGACACACAAGGCACCGGCTCACGTGCACTCGAGTTTCGTTAAAGAGAAGCCTTCGTTGTAAGGACTATAGTGATTCCGAGGTGGGCGAAGAGTAGTGACGCGTGGGAAAAGCGAAAGAAAAAGACGGACAGAGTGATTATTTTTTTGCTATTGTTGTTGTTCTGAAGGCAACACGATTGTGAGTGGGCTGTGAGGACCAGGCGAAACACCTGTGACCTGAACATATGACTTGGACACCTGTTGCATGTCTGTCTGTATTAGTACCTGTAGACGAGGCTATGAACTGTAATAATGATGAGTTACACCAGCAAGAATAGTGCCTTTGTTCACATGCATGGAAAGTATTTGGAGATGATCCAGCATGTAAGCTCTCTGGGATAATTAGCATACGAGATCCGAGTCAAGAAAACTGAGTGCTTTTGGTACTGTCACAAAACTCCCAGACAACTTGTGAAGACGGTAAAAAGCACTGTAAGATATGAATTGTTGTTATTCCACACCATATGCAAAAGATATAAAACATTAGTACTAAGTCATGAAACATTTATTATCTCGGTGCCAAACAATATCGTAAGGAGATAACACATATCATCTCTCCTTTCACACTAGCACGAAAACCCCTTAACTCAACGCAAACTTGAAGACACCTAAATATGCAAACATAAAAGTGGAACAGAAATGAAAGCTGTTATCCCTTCCCCACGCAACTTCGCGAACTGCCACGGCCCACTTGCCATAGATCACACATGGATGCCTCTGCAGTTTACAGTACGGCTTGGTGTCACCTTGGGGTTTCTAAAGATTCTCGTTACAGTGCACTCCTTGTGAGAAGCAAAAGTTATTTTCACATTCTGCTAACGCATATTTCGACTTACATATGGGATGTTAATAATTATTATGAACT
>NC_051400.1:448046-448362 GCF_015228065.2 Penaeus monodon
CACACCGTATTTTGCTTGTATTTTGAGGAAACAGGCAAGATAAAGCATGAAAATAACAACAAATATGAGACAACTTATCCGTCTTTTTAATGTTTTTCATAGTGATAATCATCCCTGGAAAATGAACATTAGTGGATGTTGTAACTTAATAAATCTACTTATTTAGTGTAGAAGGAAAAATAAAGAATGAATAATGCAATGAATTTAAATAAAAAAAAGGCAAGACGAATTATGAAATGTAGGAAAATCCGAGTCTCAATTTATTGTAGGAAAATTTTGTTGTTTCAGTTAAGACGTGAAGTTCAGGGAAGAGAGT
>NC_051400.1:448885-449024 GCF_015228065.2 Penaeus monodon
AATACAACTATAATATCACCCGCATGTAAATCACAGTAATGTGTCTTTATCCACGCCGCGCAGTGCTCATTCACTCGGAGGATGGCCTTGAGCAATATCCTCTTGAATATCCCTCCGCACTGAAGGATTTTTATGTCTT
>NC_051400.1:449229-449473 GCF_015228065.2 Penaeus monodon
CAGAATCAGTACTCTTAATATTCGTTGATGATAATTATCATGATTAACATCATTATTATCACCTTTACTAATATCAAATCACCATTTCTCTTATCAGATCACTATTTCCCATATCAAATCAGTAATGATTAATAATTACCATTGTTATTCCCTTTAGTGACGTTATTTCCCTAAACAAAATATTCAACACACACTTTTCGCCAAACACATCTCTTAGGATATATTTTTTTAAAATACACAGCGC
>NC_051400.1:449499-449564 GCF_015228065.2 Penaeus monodon
TCTGTCATACATTACTACACAAAACTGCCAAATCATTAAAAAAATAATATTTAGATCATTTGTAC
>NC_051400.1:450280-450430 GCF_015228065.2 Penaeus monodon
AACTTAAACCAAAAACACGTTAATCTTTGCAAGTGAGTTAATAACAAAGGCGAGACATCAGTTTTTAAATCCCAACTTCGATATCAACTTCGAGTATTATGAGGAAATTTACTTTGTTTTTAAGCACGATGGCTGATAAATAAACGTGTT
>NC_051400.1:451403-451481 GCF_015228065.2 Penaeus monodon
AAAGAGATTAAATCATAAAGATTATGAAATGGAGAGTTTCTAATTATTTCATAATAATGTCAGTGTAAGATTGATAGA
>NC_051400.1:451524-451615 GCF_015228065.2 Penaeus monodon
CACATTTTAAAATAATTTCAGTCGTGATTTTAAATTTCGCACTTGCAAGCTGTTGTTATATTAAGCCTAGTATTATCATAATTTCCAAAAC
>NC_051400.1:451789-451924 GCF_015228065.2 Penaeus monodon
GAGAGAAATAACTTTTTTCTCAAACTAATATCATCAGCGCTTAATAAAAAACAAATCAAAATTCATATCTATCGGCCGATAATCTTCGCATCTACCCACATCTGTCAACGAGAACGGTTAATTACCGTCATGCAT
>NC_051400.1:452425-452697 GCF_015228065.2 Penaeus monodon
AAAGAAGCTATTTAGTGTCCTTGCAACCAGAGTGTTGTAACTTGCAATCCCTGTTCTTTGGTATGTGTGTGTGTGTTCGCGTACCCGCTGACTCTGTGTTGGGGCATTCAAGGTCAAGTGACAGGTTCCTCGTAACTGCAAACACTGGGAAAATTTGCGTCCACGTTCTTGCAGCGTGATGCCAGCGTGGACAAGTCTATCTTTTAGGATATGTGGGTATGTGGATGCCATGTGTGGGAATCTGGGATGTGTGTTCCTTGTGTGGGGGTGAA
>NC_051400.1:453104-453444 GCF_015228065.2 Penaeus monodon
TCAATAACATTTCGTCTACTGACAAAAAATATTTCATGCGCTGTACTGTATACATGAGGGGTATGAAAATACAATGCTAAATTATAAGAATAAACAGTATGGTGCTGTAAGTCATGGAAACAAACAAACCAGTGTATTAAGCTTTTAACAGTAGATGCCGCCACTCATGATCATATACAACTATGCTTTTAGTAATTATTTAAGTTTAAATGGAAAGTGACGTGCATGAAAAGGTGTAAAGATAATACAGTAAATGGATAAAAATACGAAAATGTAAGGGAACAGAACAATGGGAAGAAGAATGAATGTTGAATGAGGAAGAGGGAGAAATAGAAGAGTA
>NC_051400.1:453481-453747 GCF_015228065.2 Penaeus monodon
AGGTTCTACGAATATTACTTCTCACCATTTACAACTAAACAGAGGTAACTGTTTTTCTTTTCTTTTTTAGACGTATTTTTGTTATGAGGCGAAGATGCACTTGACAGGTTGGTGATGAATGATGACAAAGTAACAGATCGGTGATGATAATTACTAGCCCACTGAAAGGTTTATCATGACAACAATTTCAAAAAAATACAAAGTTGTTATGCGGACATTCAGTCAATTGTCTCAAGCTCCAAAATGAATTTCGATTAACTAATTAA
>NC_051400.1:453834-454316 GCF_015228065.2 Penaeus monodon
GTCAGTATACTTTCGGTCTAAAAACAAACCTACATGAATAGCCCAGTAACATTAAACACTCACCACCGATTTATAATAATAATCTGGGCCAGGGTTGAGGTTATGTTCTTCGAAAATGAGAGAGTTTCAGAGTGATCATACTCATCGCCTCGTGTCACCATCTTGTCAATCCGAATGTCTCTTTCGTAATAGACATTTACGTTGTAAAACCACAAATTAAAGGCATTAAACCGTCTGACAACCGAGAGTGTAATGGCTTCCCCCTCCCCCCTACCCCTCGCTGTCGTGCTCCACTTAAACGCGTAATTCTGCCGTTGTTTGCTCTCTCGGACATGTTTCATTAGTCGTAAATGTTTTGGCGAAGGATAGTTTGGTTATTTATACCGTTCGTGAGAAAGTAATTTCACTTGAGCCTTTCTTCCGAGGCAGACCTAATTAAGCTCGTTCTTCCTGAACAAAAGACGAGAATAGGAAACTGACAA
>NC_051400.1:454361-455113 GCF_015228065.2 Penaeus monodon
AAACACCAAACAAGATTTTCCAAATGTCAAAAGCACAGCGGGCAGTACTCCTTCGCCAAATGGTAAATTTCTTCTGACCAGGAAACACCAGTGCCTTCCCACCCCTTTCTTCGTCCGGGTCTACCCTGCTCTGACCAGACAGGATATATTCAGGACCGCAGGAAAATCAGGGATCGAACCAGGCTAAGGTCTTCCAGGAAACCCAAGGGCGGGGTGAAGCCGAGTCATATAAATAACAAAAGTTCTTCTCGGTTTATAAGGGTCTTAAGGTCGCGAGAGGTCAGACGCTCGCCCAGGACAAGGTCAAGAGGCGCTTCTACCGTGACCTTCAAGTGTCACGCCAAGGATGAAATAAATTAGTTTACCCTTTCTTAAGTAATAGGGCAGGTCACTTTCCTTTCAGTATCATGAGTGCGCGTCTCAGCTGAAAGAATTCAGTTCCTGGTCACGCTGTGTTGTTTCTCGCTGCTGTCTGGGGCCGAGAAGGCTTTCAAACCGGTTCATTTAAAGTGCAAAGTGTAAAGGCTTGTGAGTGGAGAGTTAAATTCCTTTGTTTCAGCGATGGAGTGTTTAATATGTTTGTGTGTTTGATGTTGAAGGAAACTCGTGCTAATGGTTATCGATACTTCCATTCCTACTTGTGAAATCCAATATCTACATTTACGTCTCACGGGGTCAAGTGGCGAAGAAGAGTTTCTCTTTTATTGTCTAAGTAACCTCCTACTCAATTCAAGTTCACTGTTATGAATTAG
>NC_051400.1:455137-455441 GCF_015228065.2 Penaeus monodon
CTTCTCAGACTTTCCTTTGCAACTCTTTAACACTTCTTCTCATAGATAACTAGTTTGACGTGGACTTCCTAGATGGCGTTGCTTTTGAGAATGTTGATGGTGACGTGTTCACCTCCAAGACCCGTCCAGGCGCCGCCGTTTCCCCCTAGACACTCACCGCTTCGAGTGTTTGTAGTTTCGTGTCATTATCATAATCAAACTCCCTTAAAGTGAAGAACCAAATGAAAACGAAATGTTGAAAAACCGATATTCATCTTGTCGTTATTATTCGTCATGTCATTTGGGTACATGTCAATTTTCTTAT
>NC_051400.1:455460-455683 GCF_015228065.2 Penaeus monodon
TTTTTATGTCAAATATGAGACTTATATAAAGCCTCGATTCAAGTTTTACCGGTAGCGGTGCCTGGCGTACGACGAGGATCCGCAGCTGTACAACCAGGTCAAGGTGGGCCGCCGGCATCAAGGTGGGCCACTATAAAAGACGATTCCACGTTCATTCTCTCGGCTTCCCCTCCTGTCACTGGGAAATATTCCTTCCCTAAAATGCCACTTGTTATGACTTTAC
>NC_051400.1:455704-455957 GCF_015228065.2 Penaeus monodon
GTAGTTGCGGTTTCTCGCACACACAAAAAAGTAATACAAAGTTTATCCCTTTTCCGCTTCAAAGTTACCTGCGCTGAAAGTCTTGTCATCCGAAATCCAATCCAATATCAAGTTATCTGTAAGTAAGCCGAGCGGAGGCAGAACTTCGGATACAATCTGATTATCCAAAGTATTCGAGGAATCGAGTGCAAAGGAACAGCATAAGTTTGGGTTTTGATTGCTACAGGATACTGTGATTTATCTCCTCTTAGTC
>NC_051400.1:456071-456205 GCF_015228065.2 Penaeus monodon
TTTCCTTCTCCTTCTACCACTTCCCCCCTCTCTCTCCCCGTTTCTTTCTTCCCTTCTTACAAACCTTTTTTTTTTAGCTCTTACCATCTCACTCCCTCTCCTTTAACCTCACTTTCCCTTTCTATATCTTCCAT
>NC_051400.1:456650-456881 GCF_015228065.2 Penaeus monodon
ATCTATATCCCCATATCCTATATAAAACGACGAGCAGGAACTGACATAGAGGTCGCATTGCATCATATTTTACAATTTGCAATTCACCCCTTGCATGGCGGAATTGGATAACGCATTTCGTTCACATACAACAAAAGAGGGAAATATATCCCAGTACAGATAAAACGCATAACTACATGCATTGTGGTCTTATATGAGGTGCATAACAGTGACCTCACACCCGGCATCCCT
>NC_051400.1:457215-457365 GCF_015228065.2 Penaeus monodon
AGACTGATATCCCTTAATGTTATTATAATAAGATTTTCCCTTTTTATTTCCTCCTTTGCTTTTATCCGTCTCCTTTACTCATTTATCCGCTTCTTCTCCTTTTTAGCGTTAAGTTCTCTCTTCCTCTTTCTCTCCCCTCCCTCCCATTTG
>NC_051400.1:457477-458082 GCF_015228065.2 Penaeus monodon
TCCCCCTCTCCCTCCCTCTATTTCTCTCCTTCCTTCCCCTCCCTCTTTCTCTCTCTTCCCTCCCTACAATCTCTTCCTCTTCCTCCCCCTCTCTCCCTCCCTCCCTCCCCCTTTCTTTCTACCCCTTTCTCCCCATCTCTCCCTCTCCCTCCATCTCTTCCTCTCCCTCTCCCTCTTCCTCCCTCTCCCCCATCTCTCTCCCTTCCCCATCTCCCTCCCTCTCCCCCATCGCTCTCTCTCTCCCCCATCTCCCTCTCCCTCCCCATCTTTCTCCCTCTCCCTCATCTCCCTCCCTCTCCCCCATCTCTCCATCTCCCCCCATCTCTCTCTCTCTCCCCCATCTCCCTCCCTCTCCCCCATCTCCCTCCCTCTCCCCCATCTCTCCATCTCCCCCATCTCCCTCCCTCTCCCTTATCCCCCCCTCCCCCCCGAGAATTTCAACCCTCGTGTGTGCATCAGCGCCTCGGCCATTCAGTATTCGCGGATGCTGGTGTAATATTCGTTAGCTGCAGTGCTTGCGAAACGGATATGCTTGCGGGGACATTTATCACGTGTTGGAATATATGTGTGATTGTTTGCTTGTGTCTCTGGTTGGTGTGTGTGTG
>NC_051400.1:458559-458893 GCF_015228065.2 Penaeus monodon
GTCTTAGGAATTATCAATCTTATTTCCCAGCAAATAGTGATAAAAATTGATTAATAAACCGACTCTTACAGAACGAGTGACAATTCCAGTGGAGATTTCATAACGAACGAAAACGGTGTCTTTGGTGTGAATTTCTGACATACGAAAATAAAAGCTGTGGTTTAAAGAACAGACAAACATTACGAAGAACGAAGATACGAAAAATGTAAAGTTGAATATGTGATACTTCCTATTTTATAATCTCTAGTGTCATACCTGGTATGGCCTAATATCGTGAGGCACAAGTACATTCACTCATTGTAAAAGATAAATAAAACGTATATATTACTAAGCG
>NC_051400.1:458920-460259 GCF_015228065.2 Penaeus monodon
TGAAATACTGAAATACCTTAAAAAACAATATGAAATCAATGGAATCCTAATCATCCAGATTCAACTAGACTCGAGCTTACTCATCCCTACAGAAAAAAGGCTCACTTGTTTGTGGTGAGCTTCTGACCCTTTTCGCCCCGGCCCCTCTTAGCCATGGCGGCCGAAATTGCAGTCAACTTCGGCACTCTGGCGGCCACGGTGCTTCCCAAACTCGGCGAAGCTAATGGCTCCCTCTATGATGACGTGCTGCTCGTCTTTCCCGCCTCGCCCGACTCCGACACCGACGGCAGCACGATCGGAATCTCGGGATTCGGGCAGATCTACGAAGGCCAGGTGCGCGTCGGCGTCGGGAGGCCGCCGGTCACCATGGGCGCCGGCGGGGAAGGAGGCCTGCACGGGAACCACGGGGCGGGGCAGGTGCCGAGTCCCAAGCCCTTCGGAGCGGAGGAGGTGAGTAAGAGATTCATTGAGTTTAGCGAATAAGGAGTTCCCGATGCACTCCCGCTGAAACACGCGCGCGCGCATCTGCTTATGCATGGTTTCGTGGAATTACAATATCCATGGCATTTATATTTGATTTTTTATCTATCCTTGAAGAGTATATCCATCACGTAAAGTGCTTGACCTATCAAATTAGTATTAAAACCTAGGTATAGTTAAGACTTGGCACCATCAAATTTAGCATTAGTAGAAAATATCGTCTTGTATTTTAGATGATATAATACGAGCGCAGGCGACCACATTAATCCATAGTGTCCCCTGCAATTAGCACAGGACGCCCCAAAGAGAACGTATCATAGAAAACGTGGGTTATGCTTCTTAGGGGTGACTGAAGCGTTTGAGTAATATTCACGATGAATATAAGTCAAGTGTTCTACTTGAACGTCAGAACATAATACAAATCTTATTGTTCTGCAGATATATGATAGATACGTTTGATTTTCTTAAATTGTCATTACTGATATACTCACAGGAAAGTTTATTCATGTTAGCAGTACTTTCGTATAATCCCTCTGAAAATATTAAAAAAAAAATTATCGTCGATTGCGATTTCTAAGTGTGAGTGCGAGGGGCTAGTTAAGAGTATATGTCACAAAAGAAAATATTCAACAAATTACTGTTAGGTGAAGTGCAGCCCAATAACACGTTTTTCCCTTCGTAAATCTAGTTATCAAATCTAAGTGTGCCTTCTTGCAGCTTGCGGTCTTAAGTTGCTTTTCAAGTTTTTGCAGTTTTTTATTTGCTGATGAGAGGAAAATGTTACATCAGGCTTGAATTCTAGGTCTCATTTTCCTCATAGAAATACAAGGCTGTCTTTTTGTATGTTATAACTTTTCGA
>NC_051400.1:460320-460780 GCF_015228065.2 Penaeus monodon
GTAAATAACTATTTTTCTATAAGTACTTTTGTCTTGCAGGTTCGTTTTAGACTTATATAAGACATGAATATTATACTTGCAACATTAATCAACATGTATCAGTGTGCAATACTATCTAGAAGTATAATAATCTAGGCCACACAATGATTTATCTACGTTATCTATAATCAGTGATACCAATCATGATACTAACACTGCCTAACGAACTCGAGCGAAGGCAGAGAGAGTTGGCAAGTCAGGGATCGGCGAAAACGAGACGTTCCTCAGTTGACCTTTCGTAAAAGGAGGTGTCTTGGAAGGAGGAATAAGGGGAAGGATGAGAGCAGTGTCAAGGAAGAAAGGCGCTGTCATATTCGAGAGCCAGGTGACGTATTGTGACACTTGATCTCACCGCGGTGCTTGGCGGCGCGGGGCAGTATGTGTCCTCCAGATAACCTTCTCTTCCTCTCTGATGGCTTTC
>NC_051400.1:460932-461270 GCF_015228065.2 Penaeus monodon
AATTACAATTTTGTACCAATTCATTAAAATTTGGGAATAATTTCTCCATGATTGTAGGAGATAAAAGATAAATAAGAACAGAAGCTGTACTGTCGGTCCTGTTCATGTCCTTAGAGATTGCAGTTGTGAACTTTCTCTTCTCTTGTCAATTTATTCCCACTAGTTTGTGACGCAAGCAAGTGTATTCCATTATTTCACCAAAAGGCTTATCAGTTTATCATGTACTTCAAATCTTTTTCCTCTTAATCTCATGTGAAAATTACTTTAAACATAAATATTCTGTATTCATGATTTCTACACATCTGTGTAATTCAGGAAGGCGTTTCTAGATATTCTGT
>NC_051400.1:461555-462794 GCF_015228065.2 Penaeus monodon
GCATCCATCTTAAATGTTATATGATACCGTGCCAATGCACTCGATGTAGCACAAGTCTCAACCAGTTCTGATGTAAGATTTTCTTGTCTAAGCCTCCTTCTCTTGGCACCAGATTGGCTCCTTCATGACCTACTTCCTTCTAACTGATCCATTTCAGCTGTTGTAGATGATTATACACGTATTTGCTATTGTACAGGTCAGCTGAGGTGTTCCGTAGGGATGTGTGCTTTCTCCGACTAATTTTGGTCTTTTTAAATGCCTCTGTTCCACTCCACCCCATTCAGCGACTCGCTTTCATATTCTAATGAATGTCTTCAGCATATATGATTGACTTTCACTTCTAAATGTTCCTTTTCATACTTCATCAGTTTCTCATAATGATAGGTTTGCGATATCACAAGAGGCATCGATAGGGCTGTTTCAAACGAAATTAGGTCAAGTACGAAATACTGTTATCTTAAACTCGAATTGTTTTGGTTTCTTTCAGACCCACTCATTCACATTACTGCAATGTCATTTTCGTTTTATGAACCACACACAAAAAAGAAATATATGTATATATTTCTAGGAAGTTTCTCTCTTATTCCTTATTTGCCAGAAACTTCTCCCACGTGAAATGATAAGCTCAGCTGTAGTGAAACTTTCTTAGTAAATTGAAATGGTGTTCCACTACCGCACTGTACTTTCTCCGGACGGGGGTCTAACGAAGCTTTTCTTGAATACTCATTAAGTTCACACACACCTAACGTTCACATAAATGGAACCCAGTCATAGAACAGTTGGTCTACATCCACACTAAGTATATGAGATGGAGCTTTTCCCTTTCTCTTGGTGTGACATTCTCGTCGTTTACGTTCTACGGCACGCGTAAATGTGTAGGCTTAGTGTGCGTTGGAATTTCACTCTCAGGATCCGGACACGCGTGCTTAGCAACCGCGTCGAAACGGACCCAAGTAACCGACTTGGCAAGACTTTCGCAAAAAAAAAAAAGATCTTGCATTTCATTCTGCAGCTTCAATGTGAAATTCCTTTTCATCTGCATTACCCGTTTGTCATCGATTCATTTCCTTACCGCGTGGGAGTGACGAGGCTGTATTCACACTCTGAATGGTGAATTATGACTTTAATGATTGTGGCGAAGTGCTCGATGTTCTGCGGTGTGCATTCACTTCCTCCTCTTCGTCGCCATGTGACTGAAAGTACTGTGCGCCCGTGTGTGTGTGTGTAGATGGGTGACTG
>NC_051400.1:463026-463275 GCF_015228065.2 Penaeus monodon
CCCCAGCGCCCCACCACACGAAAACATTCCGCCTTCCCCACATCTCACACGAACACAGCTTTCCCCACATCTCCCCAGGGAAATGAAACATTGAAACCCACACCGGCAAGAGCCCACGCAAACCGCACGTCGGCACCGCAGCTGAACCGCCTCCGCGTGCAGGTTGACAGATATATTTCCTCGGCGCCTGTGTTGCGAAAATTCCTTGGGGGAAACTTTTACTTTATATGCACACATTATATACGCACG
>NC_051400.1:463622-463826 GCF_015228065.2 Penaeus monodon
AGAATAAAGTGAGAGTAATCAAACGAGAGTGGCTTAGGACTACTGTGACCTGCTTACGTCGCTCCTCGCCTACTCTGCACAACCGTCATGACCAGGGCAAGAGAAAGTGGACTGGCGTTTGTTTATGATTCGCGAGCCTCTGGATTTCGGACTCTTCGCCTCCGCCTCTCTGCGGCCACGAAGGATGGGTCTGCGTGTGTACCC
>NC_051400.1:464672-464905 GCF_015228065.2 Penaeus monodon
TTTTTCAACGAAGTGGATAAAAAAATATGCGAACACTGATTCACACATTTTTAGCGGTATGTAGGCAGGCTGTTTCAACTCTTCCGTTTTATAAATTTCTTATTGGATAAAACTATCGCAAACATGCATGTCATTTGCGCGAATACATCATGCATATAACAAAAATCAGCAGTGATTCTCACATGCACTGCCCAGATGACTAGGGCACTTTTATCTTGTTGGCAAGAACCGCC
>NC_051400.1:465501-465617 GCF_015228065.2 Penaeus monodon
GTCGACGGGTCAGTTCTTATTTCTTCTCCAATTTCTTTTCGGCAAAACCCAAGTCACATCTCAGCAACAGCGTTTTAGAGTGGTACCTGCGGCCGTTTTTTTAATTTAACTATTTA
>NC_051400.1:466069-466395 GCF_015228065.2 Penaeus monodon
GTCACTGGTGAAATTAAAGAAAGCTGCATAGGTCAGCGGGTCTGTTTACTCTGAGTTTCAACTAGGAGCCTGAAGGAGTTCGATGTCAGTCCAGACTTCTCTTTCCTGTGTTTTGAAGTCTAGCTGGGTCAGTTATCTGGGTAGTAGAAATCGCCGTGACATGTGATATCAGTAGCGATGCAATGAAAGTTTTTTTATATGTGGGAAAAAAAACAAACAATGTGAGTGTCTCAGTTCACTTTCATGTGTTTTTCTTTGGGCCAAACATCCGGGGGATTGGACTCGCAAAAACGAGGTATTCGTAGAAAGTGTGAGAAGACTGGGCC
>NC_051400.1:466423-466771 GCF_015228065.2 Penaeus monodon
AAGTCTCCACGAGGTCAGACGCTTTACCCATTCACAAATACGCGAATTGAATTGCATGAAATCTTGACCAAGCAGCCTTTCCTTAACACACGCAAATTCAGGAAGACACAGTCGAGTTCGGAGATGCCCGGCGCAGAGCCTGACCCACATCGGGGCAGTGAGATTATACAGCTACTCGTACATACCAAACTGGTTTCGCCGAAAGCCACTGCGGGCGCCGGAGCTGTGCGGCTGCGGTAACGAGCGGCGCACGGAGTCGAATGCATGACGATTGAAGATTGAGAGTCATCCTCGAGAAAGCTTGTGCATGACGAGTGCTTGTGCGAGTTCTACTTTGCTCGTCGACGC
>NC_051400.1:466846-466989 GCF_015228065.2 Penaeus monodon
ACGGTCCTCTCATTTATTGTCGAAAGAAATATGATTAATGTATTTTTAGTGGTATGGACATTTTCCCTTAGTTTCTCCCTCCATTATTATTAGCTTCCTCACATTTATTGTTTCTTTACGCACGTCGAGAGAAATCTATTTCA
>NC_051400.1:467018-467406 GCF_015228065.2 Penaeus monodon
GTTAAACTTCCCCTCTTTTATCTAATCTTTACGCACGTCGAGAGAAACACAATAACCCATTCACGTAAAACCTCATAGGACAGTCCCCATCGCAAGAGCATGGACAACATGGTGCTTTCTGAGCGCACAGAAACCCCCCAAGCTAGCATTAACGTTGGCCATTATAAACCAGGACGAGGGCCATTTCGACGAGATATGGAGCTCCCTTCAGTCCAGCCTCAGTAGGGAGGGATATTACCCGGAAGGATTCGTGTCTGACAGGTGGCTGGATGCATGTCATGGAGATTATGACGAAGTGGAGTAGAAGAGAGAGAGAGGCAGGGAAGAGAGGACGCGTGCATGGTCGTGAGGAAGGTTGTGGAAACGTAGGAAAATGTCATGGAGAACC
>NC_051400.1:467597-468030 GCF_015228065.2 Penaeus monodon
AGGTTGCTACTTTCAATCGTCAAGCCTAGTTGCAGTTCTTCATATATCACCCCAGGTCGCTCCGAGGCAAATCTGGGTCACCTTTGCGTTTCCTCCTCTCTCTCTCTCGTTCCAGCACCTTTATCATGGGTAGCCCTGTGTCGCAAAATTACACAGTGACTCCGAAAATATTGCAGAGACTCACTAAGGTGTCCAGAAGAAGAAGTTGAAGGAGATGTCACCGTAACATTGAAATAGTCAGACTTACCCCGTACCTCAGTGAAACAAGATATAATTTATTTACCACACGGGGAGCAACGTAATGCTATACGTTCTCTGACCTAGCAGTCTCATGACACACCAAAATTCAAGATCATGAGTCAGACTCAGGCACCACAACTCGACTCAGATACAGAAGAACGAGAATTACTGCGGTTAAACCTACGTGCACCAC
>NC_051400.1:468202-468971 GCF_015228065.2 Penaeus monodon
AAGGAAGACGGTTGTAATCTCCTCATTTCCTTGTTCCGCTCAGACGATGGCAAATAAGCGCTTGAAATAAACTTGTCATGGGATTCAAGTGTTCCGATTTCACTCTGGGCCCCGCCCGTGCCTTCGATGACGCCCGCCCCGTCTTCCGGCCGTGCTTTCTACGCCCGTGTCTGCAGCGCCCCTCCCCTCTCCCCCTCTTACGTCCGTGCTTTCTACGCCCGTGTCTGCAACGCCCAGCAATCTTACGCCCCTGCTTTCTACGCCTGTGCTTTCAACGCCCAGCCATCTTACGTTCGGACTTTCTACGTCTGTGCTTTCAACGCCCTCCCCCCCCATCTTACGCCATATACAGCCATTCTTCGTTTTCTCCTCCCGTTACATTCCAGCACCTCTGTTTACAACACGCTTGCTTTCCACGTGCCTTCTACACCCATTGTCTCAACGCCCGCCTCCCCCCCCCCCCACGCCCTTGCTTTCTACGGCCGTCCCTTCAGGCAGACATAACGGGGATTTGTTTACCTCTGCATAGACTCCTATTGTACTGTGGGATGTGTACAAGGAAGAGCCTAGTGGTCTTTGTATATACAGCGGTTGGTAAGAATGATTAGTAATCAAATAATGTTAGGTAGTATTGGTAATGAGAGATGATATACGGTAATAAGTATGACAATTACTATGATTGTGCTAAAACGGTTTGCAAGTATTGTATCTATTAAGGAATGATGATACTGAGAACGTGTGGGATAATGTGTAAAATATCAGCATAATT
>NC_051400.1:469254-469444 GCF_015228065.2 Penaeus monodon
CCAATCAGCCGGGCGTAAAACAAAGCAAAAGATCTTAGTCATGTGCACACAAGGAGGTCGTGAGTGAATTAAGGTGAACATCCTGTGACACGCTGAGGATCGACTGAGGAAATGATCCCATGGAGAGGAAAGCTGGCGAAAGCAGTATCCTCTTTCTTAGCGTTGTTCGGCGACACACATTCGCCCATCA
>NC_051400.1:469793-469907 GCF_015228065.2 Penaeus monodon
AGAAAATAGAACCGACTCACATCCTACAAAAAAAAGGTCATGAGGAATCGTTATCCAGAGGAGCACACATCAGCTTGCAAAGATAAAGACACTGCAACAAAAGGCCGAGACTCC
>NC_051400.1:470122-470896 GCF_015228065.2 Penaeus monodon
TCGCCTCCTCTCCTCCCCTACTCGCTCCCTCCAACATCCAGTCAGTATATTGCACCTTCTCGCTCGAACATGTGGGTTCCCTCCTTCGCCTCTTTCCTCCGTGACTTAGGAGTGCTTTTAAGGCGGTTTTGTGCTTTCGTGTGCTTTCTGTGATCAGCTGAGGGTCCTCCGTTGGGCGTGTTTACGTTTGAAGTTCTTTGTTTCGTTTACATGGTGATTGTTTGACCTTGACTTCTAGGTCATGTGTGTTAAAGGTGCATTGAAAAAGGATGTCAGTGAAGTGCAGGGACGTAAGGGATATGTGATAAGTGCGATAATTGGTGATCGTTTTCAGAAATAAGTGAGAGGTTCTTCCTGAATGAATCCTGTGAGAGAGAAAAAAATATGCAAAATCTGTTATAGATTTAGAAAAAAAATACATATATAATCACGACCTTCAGACAAACATTCTGAAGTTCACGTCGACAAACTGTGTCAGTTAACCAGATCATTTTTTTTAAACATATAATGGCGGTGACAGCATTGAAGTCAGCTGACCCGTGCGATGCCCAAATGCCAGGCAATGACGTCGACGGACTAGCATGGGCAGTGTCTCATGTAACGCTAGGTTTTACACTCGGAAAAATGACACCAACTCGGCAACAAAGGTCAAAGGTAAAAGAAAGGAAAATGGCCAATGACTAGACACGATTATGACGGAAAAAGCAGCGATTGCGAGCCTGCGATTGGGAGCCAGCGGATAGCAGGCGCTTGGGCAAAAGGAGGGTAGTGATA
>NC_051400.1:471011-471409 GCF_015228065.2 Penaeus monodon
GCAGATTGTTTCTTCAGAAGCTCTCGCTTTTTCTCATTGTCTGTTTCTCTGTATTTTCATCCCTCCCTCTTTCCACCTTATTTTCTCTCCCTCCATTTCCTCCCATCCTCCTCTCTCCGTTCCTTAATTTCGCTTTTTTCAATGTTTCTCCCTCCTCCTCACCCTAACCTTTACCCTGAGACCTAACCTAACTTCAGCAATTCCCCAAAAATGCTATTATTGATCTTAATTAAAGCTGTAGTAATATTTTCTATTTATTTATTTAGTACTGTAGGAAATCCCTGAGTTTATCGAGGTGTGTGCTGTTATCCTCTCCGCGCTTCCCCTACCCCCTATACTTTCTTACTCCCCTCCCCCTTTCCTCTTTCTAATCTTCCTATACCCAAAATTTAACCTTA
>NC_051400.1:471691-471844 GCF_015228065.2 Penaeus monodon
GTGTTATCGGATTTCGCATTCATCCCCGGGATTAGCTCAGGTGTGTAATGGTTTGACCTCGGCGCTCGTAAATTGCAAGAATGCGCGGTCATAAGTAGAGCGTTTCGCGCGCTCACTGTGTCGTTGGCTTTATTGAATGGTTCTTATCGTGTA
>NC_051400.1:471964-472408 GCF_015228065.2 Penaeus monodon
AGCTGTGTTTCGGTGTGTGCCCATTTTTTCTCTCTTTTTTTTTAGACGATAAGAGCAGCGCTGTGACGAAAATAAAATACGGCGCAAAGAGAAAGGCTTCAAAGAAAATCACAGGAACTTATTAAAGGGAATGTAATCTTCACAGTTCAATGCGCTCAAACCGAATTACCGAGAGTGAGGATCAAGTTCAGGGTATTACTGGTACAGATGGGGGGGTCCAACGTTCATAATACCTAAGTGTACCCTGCGCAGACAATCACAGAAAACGGGCTCGGCTGTAATTATTATAAATGACGCCCTTATTATCTCTTCACATAGATGCTATTTTCAGAAATGCCGAGAGTAAAGTACCCTGGGCGGTTAGTGGCGTAAATGTATTGTAATTAATAGATTTAAGGATTATTAGTCTAAGGTATGGGTTTGATTCTGTTATCTTTTAAAGAT
>NC_051400.1:472814-473315 GCF_015228065.2 Penaeus monodon
TTTTGGGTGACGTGGTACATTCGTGATAAAATGAGATTGTTCTATATGGGTAGTTGCGAGGGGAAGGGGGAGGGGGAGGGGGGAGGTTGTTGAGATTAGGTGGAAAAAAGGTGGAGGGGGGGGGGGAGATGGTAGGTGAAATAAGGTGGGGGGGTGAGGATAGGTGATGAAAGGGGGGGGGTGGCTTTGAAGCTTGGTGAATAAAAAGGTGGGGGTGAAGGTAGGTGAAAAAGATGTGTGTGTGGGGGGGAGGAGGAAGGTTGAAGAATAGGTGAAATAGGTGAGGGGAGGGGTTGAAGTTAGGTGAAGAAGTGAGGTTGAAGTCAGTGAAAAGGGTAGAAGGGTGGGGGGGGTGGAGGGAGGGGATGAAGTTAGGCGAAAAAAGACAGCGTAGGGGTAGAGGCCAGGCGAAGAAAGGGTGACGAAGCTAGGTCAAAAAAAGGCTGACTGAGGGGGGAAGGGGGGGAGGGGGTGACGAAGCCAGGTCAAAAAACCGCAGCC
>NC_051400.1:473345-473622 GCF_015228065.2 Penaeus monodon
TGCAAAATGACTCGCAAACTATGGGGGTTGCATTGCGAGGTTGAATTGAAATGTTGCATTACGAGATTTAAAGTGTACGTTCGAATTATAAAGCCAGGGTTACGAGGCTAAAATGTGTCGTTATGATAAGAATTTCGAATGTAAAATAGTTTTGTTTATAATGGGGGGAGGGGGAGATTTGGGTAGGTTTTGTGACTGATGTTGTTAGTACATCTGTGTAGTTAGTCACCGATTAATGGCTGAACACTATGAAAAAAAGGAAAAATTATAAATACAT
>NC_051400.1:473773-474069 GCF_015228065.2 Penaeus monodon
CGAGCGAGACAGCGAGAGTTTGATATCATAGAATCCAACCTGATAAATCTCGATCTATTGGCCTCAAAAATACGAATAGATAGAAAGCGGCGCTGCTTTCACATCACCTAACACAGATTTCGATTTTTATCATCATTATTATCATTTTTTCCTTTTTCGTGCGGTTTTGATTGGTTCTCGGGAGGCAGCGTCACCGGGAAAGACAAATGCGCTTTTGGAAATGCTTCCGTGCTTGCGGGCGCGTCTCTGCTTGTTGATTTGTGTTGTTGTTTGTTGAGGTTGAACTGAGGGATTGA
>NC_051400.1:474259-474399 GCF_015228065.2 Penaeus monodon
CCAGGTAAGAAAGCACGGCCATTAGACTGACATCAAAAAGCTTTTTCACGTGCCTTGATGCACAGGTGATGTCAGCGCTGGATGTCAGAGGATGTCCAGGATGTGGGATGGCCCGTTACTCACGTGACCTCAAAATGGCA
>NC_051400.1:474540-474784 GCF_015228065.2 Penaeus monodon
GTGACCTTGATTCCCGCGCCTAAACCGGAGTCCATAAGGTAAAAGATCCTGTAGCGGCATAGGTGAGTACCGCCCTTAGCCACTGCCAACCCCGGTCATGTAAACGGTCTCGCCCCTGCATGGCAACTTGCTCTCCTCTCCGCCTGTCTTGCCTCGCTCTGACCCACATTTTCGCGACTACCCTGTGCATGGCAAAACCTTACGGTAACTGTAAGACAGGACTTTGCTTGGAATTAGAAAGCTT
>NC_051400.1:475223-475454 GCF_015228065.2 Penaeus monodon
CATCTATCACTATCTACCCATAGACACACATATTCCCTTTTTTTCTCTCTTTATATACCGAAAAAGGCCAAGCGTACGTTGCACTACGTGAGAATACGCAAGTTATGTGTTTTGCAAGGGACTTTTACCATTTCTTGAATGACGAAGGAAATACCGATACGCACATATTCGAAAGGCAAAAGCGTAAAAAAATGTAAATACTAAAAAAAAATCTGTAACCGATTCCTTATA
>NC_051400.1:475596-476006 GCF_015228065.2 Penaeus monodon
CCCCTTAATTCTAGACTTTGCGGCAGAAGCAGCAAAACGTATTATATGTACAGTAGGAAAAATGAAACGGGGGAACAGGGAGTATAAAACAGAAAAAGAATATCACCGGAAGACTCGAACGTCAGATAGTTAACGATTTTTTATATTTTTTATATACGATCGGTAGAAGAAAGTTAAAAGATCTCTTCTCATGCTCAGCTTCTCAGCTTCTTACCGTCCGTGCTCCTTAACGACAAAATTCAACAACAACAATAACCTGTGTTTCTTGGCAACGAAATACAACAACGAAGTACAACTGATGCATTGTAAAGACAATACAACAACAGCAGATGCTTTTTAATGATGAAATACATCGGATGCTTCTAAAAGACAAAATACAACAACAGTAGCTACTACTTTACGACAAAATG
>NC_051400.1:476059-476838 GCF_015228065.2 Penaeus monodon
GCGACGAAAGAGGTAAAACAAAAAGCTGATAGAATAATAACCATTTCCCTTTCAACTCGTCCAATGTGATTCGTTTGCCTTTTACGAATCATTGAACCTTAGCTCGATCTCTGTGTTTTGTTTCCCTGAACAGTACGTGTATACGAATCATACTCTCTGTTATGGACACACAAAGGCTGCTTTCCTTGCCTGAAGGTGATTAAAAAACGTTATATACTTTTTTAGGTTCCATTGTCTCGTATCAAACTGCATTGAATTCAGGGCGAAGGTACGAAGAAGAAATTGGTGAAAATATGTAGATTGATAATGAAGATAATAGCAATGATTTAATTGAAATTTCCTGCGTTCAAGAGTGATGTGTATCTTGGGAAAAGGAGGTGGATTGACAATGAAAAATAATAGCAATACTAAGATAGAGTTATAGATATTTCCTACGTAAAATAAGTATCATAAAGGCGGATTAATAATGAAGATAACAGCATTAATAGAATAAGATTTCTAGAGATTTTCCATTGCAAGTCCCTTCCCCCTCTTTCATTCTTACTATGTACCTTACACCCACTTCTGAAGGTCACGCGACGTGGTGAACGTGTGGCTATCGAAGTAGACGCATTCGTAGCCTTGTTTGCAGACGTGTTATTTTAGAAGAACTCGGTGCCCCTGGAACATTTTTTTTTTCATTTTTAAACTATTATCATCAATACTCGAATAAAAGTCGACATCCTGAGGTACATTTACGAAGGAAGAGAAAAATGATTCTTAGTTTGAGAGGGACGTGA
>NC_051400.1:476868-477211 GCF_015228065.2 Penaeus monodon
GAAATAAATGTAGTAGATATTCTACAAGCTAGTTTTTGCTTCTGCGATTGGGAAAGCAAGCACATAATTGCCTATGCCCGAGCAATGCAAAGCGTGTATGATATCGATCCAGTGTACTAAAGAGGCTGTAGACCAAGGGGAAAGGGATAGAGAGCGTGTGCTTGGAAGGAAGAGAAAAGGGAAAGGGGAGAGGATTTAAAGGAACATGGAAAAGGGGAAAGAATTTAAGGGAAAAGGAAAAGGATATAAAGGAAAAGGGAAGGATATTAAAAGGGGAAAAGTATTTAAACGAAAAGGGAAAAGAGAAATGAATTAAGTTGAAAAGGGAAAAAAAGTTTAGGGG
>NC_051400.1:477346-477624 GCF_015228065.2 Penaeus monodon
CGACCTTCTAAATCAGGGCAGAGGAGTTCTGTGTGGGTGTCAGTCGAAGGCCATCGGAAAGTTGAAGTTATCGTCAAGTTACATAATGGGGATTATTGTTACCTGAATTTGGTACCTGAATTTGGTACCCGAATTTGGTACCTGAATTTGGTACCTGAATTTGGTACATGAATTTGGTACATGAATATGGTACCTGGATTTGGTACCCGAATTTGGTACCTGAATTTGGTACATGAATTTCACGCTGGGAAAGCGCGGCTTAGAGCTTGTCCCCTCAC
>NC_051400.1:477749-477981 GCF_015228065.2 Penaeus monodon
CACGTCTTAGGATCTTGATAACGCCCACACGTTGTATTTTCGGACCACCGAGAGAAAAGCACGTGATCCTAACAACTTCACGGTACGTTGTGTGTTTTCATTTTTTTTTTTCAAGAAGTGAGCGTGTAGGAATTGTCCGAATGCGTCTCTTCCGCGCACTGACGCTCGACTTCGGCTTCGCTATTTAATGCTAGACTTCAGCCTGGAGAAAGACGCACCCGATGACCTCTGG
>NC_051400.1:479459-480785 GCF_015228065.2 Penaeus monodon
TCCTAACACTTCCTTCGTTTGTTTTGTCTTCTTTGTAACTAAGTGAATTATTTTCTCATTTGCTCCTTGACCTGTGATGAAAATAATGTGTAGTTTCAGTCGAGGCAACAGTATTTTTTAAAAGCTTTTTTCGACTTTTTTTTCTCTCTTTGTCTTGTTTTGAGGCAAATTATGCATTTCCTCGTATTGTTTAGAAAAAAGGATTTGTTTTCTAGTAATCATAATAATTTTCTTTGAAGTGAAAACGTAACTAGTCTCTTGATTTTATAACTATTTTCTGTGAAGTGAAAACGGAACTAATCCCTAGAAATTATAGCTATTTTCTGTGAAGTGAAATAAATACTATTTTCTAGAAATGATATCTATGATCTTGGAATGATAAGTATTTTCTAGAAAGCATAACTATGACCAAGACATTGTGATTATTTTCTAGAAGTGATAACTATTTTCTCTAAATCATACCTGTGACCTAAATATTATAAAATGGTTTCTAGAAATTATAAATAACTAATTTCTAGTAGGGATAACTTTTCTCTAGAACCTTTATTTAAATTCCATTTCATCGAATCTTTATTAACCGGCTTCCCTTTGCTTTACTATTTATCATAATGATCTTCATCGTAATTGTTATGATTTCCTTGCCAAGGTTGCCTCGTGGCCGGGGTCGCACCTTGAGATTTGCGACTCCAGTGCCATCTGTTGTCGGTAAGCTGCACCTTTCATGGAATCTTTATTAACCGGCTTCCCCTGCTTTACTATTTATCATAATGATCTTTATCGTAAGTGTTATGACTTTCTTGCCAAGGTTGTCACGTGGCACCTTGATACTCGCGACTCCAGTGCCATCTATTGTCGGTAAGCTGCACCTTTCATGGAATCTTTATCAACTTTTACTTATTTCCACCTTTCATCGAATCTTTATGAACCGGTTTCCCTTGCTTTACTATTTATCATAATGATCTTTATCTTAATTGTTATGCTTTTACCCGCCAAGGTTGTCGCGTGGCACCTTGATACTCGCGACTCCAGTGCCATCTATTGTCGGTAAGCTGCACTGACCGCGGAAACTTTACCTTCTGGACTGTGACTCAATGATTAAGGTTCATTTAACCTTCTGTTTACCTCCTCAGATCTACTTTTTATTTCCTTTTTTCTCATTTTTTTCTTCTTATTTTTTTTCTCTCTCAATTACATTCTCGATCATTTTTTTTTGTACACATGTAAGCGGGGGAAAAAAATTACTTGCACTGAAAAATTGTGTATTAACCTTCGAGAAATGTAATTTACAACAAAGGAAATTTCACCTTTTTGCCGAAGTATTTAGGT
>NC_051400.1:481216-481397 GCF_015228065.2 Penaeus monodon
CGCCCGTTTCCCTCCAACCAAAATGGCGGCGCTGACTGTCCGTCTCCTCTTTGACTTGTAAGATATTCGAAAAATCGCGAAAAAAATAAACTCATTGGTCTTATCTCGAGCGCCGGCCATTGTGCTGACTGTCAGCAGAGATTAAGAACTTCTCATCAAGATTATGTTAAGGAGGAAGAAA
>NC_051400.1:481791-481915 GCF_015228065.2 Penaeus monodon
GAAACGTAAGAAATCAACGAAGAAGAGACTTAGAAAAAGGAACAATAAAAACGAGGTTAAAGAAGACATGATAATTATGATATTGTGCTGAATACTGAATTAGTTATCGCTAGTATGCATAGTA
>NC_051400.1:482099-482192 GCF_015228065.2 Penaeus monodon
CAAGTTTGACGTATGGCTATGGCAGGAATAGGGGGAGGGGTGAGGGGGGGAAGCTTCCAGAACAACTTTTTACACGCGAGGCTCCTTCTGCGC
>NC_051400.1:482596-482706 GCF_015228065.2 Penaeus monodon
AAACCAGTGTTCTAATCACCTCATATCCACCCCTGTTTACACACTATTTTCCAGATAGAAATACAAAAGCTTTATCATCTTACGCCACAGAATCTCCCATTCAGAGATTC
>NC_051400.1:482742-482953 GCF_015228065.2 Penaeus monodon
TGCACACACCCACACACCACACGTTGAGCAATCGTATAGCCTTCAAGCGGTTGTTTACAAAATTCCTGTGTCTGTTTTTGCTTTTACCAGCTATCTGTTTGTAGAATTTACCTGCTGTCTGTCTTATAGAAATTCGCTGCTATCTGTCTTTAGAATTAATCTGCTATCGAGCTATGTAAGTTACCTGCTATGTATGTATGAAAGTGAACTG
>NC_051400.1:483309-483398 GCF_015228065.2 Penaeus monodon
GCTGGGAAGTTGCACATATCAAGGGGGTTGATCTCTGCAATGGTCTATGGTATTTATTATTGCTAGCACCGTATGAATACTGATGAGGT
>NC_051400.1:483925-485128 GCF_015228065.2 Penaeus monodon
ACCTAAAATGGCGTTTATCACCCGCGCCAACACCTGAGCAATTATAACCTTGGTCATTTTCTTCCTTGTCAACCTCACGGCGCCGCAGAACAAAGACGGAGTCGCAGTGCGAGGAACAAATATTAATAATAGTCCATCTTTCCTACTATTCAGCCGAGAAATTTCGTTGTGTTTGTTGTAAATGATCGTCGAGAGTTTCACAAGGTTTGAAAAACGGAGAGAGAAACACTAAGGGAGATTCAGAGAGGAGAAAGCAAAAGGAAAATAAACAAACGGGTAAATGAGGCTTGAGAATTAAGAGCAAAACACTGATTCGAGAAAAAGAGGAAATAAATAAATAGTAATAAAGAGAGAGAAAAAAACAATAATAGAATAAAGAGAAAATGAAATAAACGGTAATAGAATAAAAGAAAAAGAAAAAAAAGAAAAGGAAATAAACAGCAATAGAATAAAAAAGAAAAAGAAATTAAAAGTGAAATACTATCAGCGAGAAGGCGGCCGACCCCCTCAGCGCCCATAGCCGAGAGCGTCGAGCGAAAAGGAACTCTCGCTGCAACTCAGTTTTCAGGCGAGTGTAGGCAACCTGAGTAGCATGGCGTCCTTGAAGGGCCGGAGTCTCTTTACCTCGCGTCCTCACACTCTCGCCGAGTAGCTTCGAGCGACACCTGCGCCATCCCCGAACGTCTTGGTGCAAATCGTGGTGGATAGTATGAAAGCAGGAGGGCCAACGATCCCTTTGCACGCGGACGACAGTGGTTTTCGGTGTGTCTGTTTAGCGGGATATGATCCCATGGCCACAGGTAGTCCAGCGACGCACGAGGAGAGGGTACGGCCGGCCTCATAGTCGCAGGTAGGCTTAGGCCGAAGTGTTACCACATCCCACGGACTTTTTTTTCTCTCTCTCGCAACTGGATCTCTGCGCGAGGAAGGACTGGCAACTGTACGTGGAACGAGGGACTTCAAAACACCGCCAACATGTTACCGACACTCGACTTGGAGGTAAGCATGGAACAGTGCAATGCAATCTTGTGCTATTTATTTCCTTTGGCTCTTTGTTGATAATTTAAGAGGGACAAACTGAGAAGGTTGATGTCCTGGATACCGGCATTCTTGAATTCCATGGCATCTGATTCAAAGAAAAAAATGTTACAAAAGTCGCTTGGGTTTATTGTCTATCATTTTATTGTATACATCATCAGCTTG
>NC_051400.1:485285-485585 GCF_015228065.2 Penaeus monodon
CAAACACACACACACACTTGAATGCTCTCCTCTGCGTTGATTTAATATAGGTATTATCATTCTCACAGATTTAAACAAACATTGTACAGGAAACAAACAAGTAATAACAGCATAAACGCTCAGAGCTTTATACTTCACCGAAACACGTAATCAGACACACTAATGCCTCAACAAACAAGTCAGTTATTCAATATGTCTCTTCATACATACTGGTTCTGGCAGCCAATGTTTTATTTTTTTTCTCTGGTATACCGTGTTCACCTACTAGGGCAATGACCTTTTACTACTGCATATCCCTCT
>NC_051400.1:486675-487144 GCF_015228065.2 Penaeus monodon
GAGGAGGAGGAGAACCAAGGGGACACGAGGTAGACCAGACAGCCAGACGTACAGAAGACATACCCACGTAGTAAATGAGGGATTATAATGCAAGACAGGTAGTGAGCGGAGGAAAGGGTAGGACGGGGTGGGGGTGGATGGGGAGGGGGGGAGGAGATGGGGGAGAAGGGAAGGAGAGGAAGAGGAGTGGGAGAGAATGAAGAAGGGGAGGAGTAAGAGAGACGGGAGGAGAGAGGGAGGGAGGGAGGGAGAGAGGAGAGGGGGAAGAGAGGGAGAGGAAGCGAGAGGGAGAGAGGAGAGGGGTGGGAGATAGGGAGAAGGAGAGGAGGAAAGTGTAGACGGAGAGGAAGAGGGAAAGGAAAGGGGAGAGAGAGGAGGAGGAGGGAGAGAGTGAGACGAGGCACTAGGTAAAGAGAGAGGAATCAGATTTTTAGCACAAAGACAGCCCTTGATTTCGCCCAAGGCTCGT
>NC_051400.1:487371-487955 GCF_015228065.2 Penaeus monodon
AACCGACCCACCAAATCCACCTAAACCCACCGAAATCCCACCCACCCAGAAGTCGGCAGTGAAAGTTGACCCAATGACACACCTGTAGCATCCCGTGCGGACAGGTGTGTTGTGAAAGAAAATAGTGTTTGTATTATAGGATGGGAGGATAGGAGGAATGAGAAGAGAGGTGAGAGGAGGGATGAGAGGGGAGGATAGGAGATATGAGAGAGGAGGACAGGAGAGATAAGAGAGAGGATAAGAGGAGGGGTGAGAGGAGAGAGGAGAGGAGGGATGAGAGAGGAGGATAGTAGAGAGGAAGACAGGAGGAATGAGAGAGGATGAGAGGAGAGATGAGAGGGGACGGGAGGAGAGGGGAGGAAAGAAGGATGGGGGATGGGAATGAAGGAAGGGTTAAGGGGGGATAGAAAGAGGAGGAGAGAGAGAGAAAGGGAGTAAGGGAAGGGGCAAGGTGGGTGGGTGGGTTGAGATAAAATGTCATGGGGCAGGATGGGTGGGGAAAGGACGTGGAACAAGGTGGGCGGGTGGGCAAAGGACGTGCAGCAAGGTGGGTGGGTGGGCAAATGCAAAAGCGCATGGAGCGA
>NC_051400.1:487977-488184 GCF_015228065.2 Penaeus monodon
CATCCCTAAGCAAGCGTGGGCGACTGGAGGCAACTAGTACATGTCATTCTCATGTCTACAAGTCACGATGACTTGCAACTCTCGCTGTTTAATCTACACTGCTTTTGTTTTTCATGAACGCGGGACACTCACTCCTTCCGATTTTTATAATATCACAGACTTTCGTTTCTCCTTGAAGAATTGATTGTTGCAAAACGATAATCGTGT
>NC_051400.1:488602-488818 GCF_015228065.2 Penaeus monodon
AACCCACAATGCACAAACCACGCATTAAAGAGAAAAAAAAGAACTAAATGATTAATATGATAGAGCTTTATATAGTATATATGACTAATATAATATAACAATATTAGTACTAATATAGTACTAATATAAAACAAATATAGTACAACTACAATAAATAAAACAGCATTGGCAAGTAACCACAAAAAAAGCCTGTGTTAAGTGGATGACCTTCGTAAG
>NC_051400.1:488886-488993 GCF_015228065.2 Penaeus monodon
AGAAATGAGTGATAATAAGTATGTATTTTTCTTCTTAATCAGCCAAAGGTCTGTGTGATAATAAACTTTATCTTAACTTGAGGGGCGGATGACACATTCAATCAGCA
>NC_051400.1:489263-489515 GCF_015228065.2 Penaeus monodon
CACACAGAAAACGGCCCTTGTCTCCGACGCTGACTCTTGGCACTCTGAACGAAGTCCAACAGCCTTAACAGAATCCGTCACTCGTCCATACCAAGTTATCTTATCAAACTACTTTGTAATTGATAATGATTCTAGAGTTTTTGAATGTCTGTTACATCAATAGCGAATGAAAGTAATGCTCCATGACAGCGACTTCCGCGTTTCTTCAGCTTCATGTAACTCAAGAGAATAGGTTACGTGTTCTTGCAAGCT
>NC_051400.1:490421-490495 GCF_015228065.2 Penaeus monodon
GACGACATAAAAAGACTTGCATCTTATATGTCGTCAGGTACGGAGAATGTGGTAATCGTCTAGAATAAATCCGT
>NC_051400.1:491058-491137 GCF_015228065.2 Penaeus monodon
CGTGGCAGCGCCATTACGTCAAAGGGAGATCGTTTGGATGAGATCCTGTTTGCTTGATATTTATTCTGTGTATTTAATC
>NC_051400.1:491195-491572 GCF_015228065.2 Penaeus monodon
ACTTCTCTATATATTCACTGATGGTGTTATTTCTGATACCGCTCACTGATATGTGTAAAACGGATATAAAGAGTTAATTTTTGATGTCTAATACCTATTTGAACGTACGTTAATTCATGCGATGTTTTTATTTACGATTTGATTTTTAACAAGGACTATGATATCATGCCATTCTCAGTATCTGCTATACACAACAGCTCATTATGCGGAAATGAAATTCAAATAAGATCAGTGATAATGAGAGGAATTGGTCATAACTGTGCAAAAAATGATGATAAAAGCTCACCTCTGCAGGTAATGAAAGTCAAACTGCTTCGCTATCTGCTGGTCAGTAACAACTCTTGCCAGTAAATTTGTTAGATGATTATAATTCTTAT
>NC_051400.1:492817-493012 GCF_015228065.2 Penaeus monodon
CCATCCAACGCGAAACATTACTCATGTGAGGCGCGTTTACCTCATATCAGCTGTTATCTCTCTGCCAGACCCTTGGACACAGAGGTTGGGAGGTTACATTGCGTCATTCGCCTTCGTTTGAGTCGTTTTAAGTGTGACATCAGCTGATTGCCTTGTGTTACATGAGAGTGTGTGACACAGTGGCGAGAGTAGGGA
>NC_051400.1:493354-493648 GCF_015228065.2 Penaeus monodon
AGACAAAGACATGCAGACAAAGAGATAATGAGTTGAAAAAAGTGCGACAAGGAAAGACAAAGAAATACAAAGCGATAAAAACATAGACAGACAAGTAATCAAAAAGCAACGTAAACAGAGTGAAAAGCCGATGCCAATAATGTTATTTTGTCTTTTTTTTTGTCAAAGGGAAAAAGAACTTATTAATAATTTCCTCATATCTCCTATTTTATTTGTAAACAGGAAATAAAGGAAGTGATAACAAAGATAATGATAAACCAAGTGTGGAAAAGTAAGAGACCAGATTACCATATA
>NC_051400.1:493730-493859 GCF_015228065.2 Penaeus monodon
GTGTCCCTATCCTTCCGTCTTCATTTATCTGCTGCGTTTTTTCAATGTCATCTGAGAACCCAATTTAATCTCTCGTAAATCACGCGGGACAGGAAAATGCAGACGAATATTTCTCACGACGAAGAAGGG
>NC_051400.1:494231-494349 GCF_015228065.2 Penaeus monodon
ACCTGTACCCTATGAACCTAGCCCGAATGGTGCCAATAGCATACGGCGGCTTTTCCTTTCTATTATTTAACTATCGACCAAAAAGCTCAATTATGACTGTTTTTATTTTCCTGCCTGA
>NC_051400.1:494389-494683 GCF_015228065.2 Penaeus monodon
ACGAATATCATTTTCTTTTTCTCTTAGCAATTATTCATTCAGAGAGAAAGAACTTTCGATTTGCGGAAACCCAATCCCTATTAACAACAGTAAGTCGATTCTGGTTAACACCAAACCGGCAGAACCTCAATCGCCTCGATAGATAGCATTACCAACGAACCTGTTATGAATCAATAAATATAAAAACAAAACAAAAGCGAATCTGCCAACCCCACTGCTATAGTCACTGTGTCTTTTATGAAATGAGTGAACGTACGTCGAGCTGTTGTTGTTAGTGGATGACCTTGAGGGATG
>NC_051400.1:494875-495045 GCF_015228065.2 Penaeus monodon
ACGCATTCCTGATGCTATGACCTCTCCCCACGCACGTCTGAGATATCCCTTGCGTATATTTTAATTAAGGTTGTCACGGGTATAAGATAAGTAAGAGATATTATCCGTTGTATGTTGTATGTTGGTATATTGGGTTGCAACAAAATACAATATTAGAATTTTCCCGACCT
>NC_051400.1:495459-495678 GCF_015228065.2 Penaeus monodon
TTAAAATTTTCCCGACCTTTGCCCCTCACCGCTGAACACACAGGTAGTGACGTCACACACTTGTCCGACCTGAGTGCGTGCGTATGTACAAGGCCTTGTTATCTGTGCCATTTTCCGGTTGAGTTTATCGAGTTGCTAGCACGCTTTCAGTTCCTTGGGTCATAAGTGCGATAGACGCGGTCGTGGTCAGATCTGTAGCTGTTGTGGTGGAGAAAAATC
>NC_051400.1:495920-496186 GCF_015228065.2 Penaeus monodon
GGAAACGCAAGGAATGAAATATGCAAACACCATAACCCGGAATCTGACGAAAGGAAATTTCCCAATTCCCAGGAAAGACAGCCTAACAGCCTCCCACGTGACGGAGGTGTTCAACCTGGACCAAAACGGTCTCTCCAGGACAGACATCACCCACGACATGTTTGTGAGTACGACTGCCAGCACAGACCGCATGTGGCACCTTTAGGGCGGCAGCTGCCCTCTTGTTTACTTGTGGGCCATACTTCAGGTGGAGCGGGCGAGGGGTC
>NC_051400.1:496560-496747 GCF_015228065.2 Penaeus monodon
AATAAAGAGGGAAGAGATAATACTGGAGAGAGAGAGAAAGAGGGGAGAGGGAAAGAGGAAGAAGAAAAGAGGTGGAAAGACAGAGAGCAAAAGAGAGAGACTTACATGTTTGTTACGACACCATCAATTATATTTAATTTTGCATATGTACAAAATACCTGTTTTGAATCTCTCGCCCTTCCCCCTA
>NC_051400.1:497139-497263 GCF_015228065.2 Penaeus monodon
AAATCACCCCCACCCCAAAAGATAAAAACTCTACGGAAATCCCTCTCCCCATTTCAAAACACTCGTGACCATGGTCTCTGTCGAGGCTGGGTAACTGTTTTTCATGCTTTCTGTACAGTTTTTT
>NC_051400.1:497294-497373 GCF_015228065.2 Penaeus monodon
TACGTAAAAAGAGGAATTTGGTTGAGCGTGACACATCTAATAATGAAATTAGCGGAAAACATGTAAACATTGTTGCTTA
>NC_051400.1:497407-497718 GCF_015228065.2 Penaeus monodon
CGTTGCACTGCCATTGTGATTATTGCGAAACGGTAACGAGGTGAAACCGAACCTTGTATTTATAACAAGGTACAGAGAGGAATTTAAACAGACAAAAGATACGTGTGAACATTTTAAATCTTTACACTGAAACAAAAGTATTATCCATACATTATCTCAAGGGATTTCCAGCATCGAAATTACTGTAGATTAATCGCCACTATACTTCACCATCTGGACACTATACCCTGGCACTTTACCCTCATACTGTAGGCAGAGACATCTGTGCCTTCATGCAGTCATTCAAGCAGTATATCTGGGAGGGAGGGAGG
>NC_051400.1:498050-498167 GCF_015228065.2 Penaeus monodon
GCTATTCCTGTGTTCTTCGCAACCCAGTGATATTGAATATATTTGTTCAGAAAACTCCAGTGCTGTCAACCTCTCACAATACTGGCTGGCGACCGGGAAAAAGGCCGAAGACAGGAA
>NC_051400.1:498975-499547 GCF_015228065.2 Penaeus monodon
GCCGTAGCTTTAGATAGGGATAGGAGTATAAAACTGAGTGACAGACAGATACAGAAAGATAAATGAACACAGATGTAACACGAAAGCAACCTCCGTTTTCTTTCTCAGTCTACTTAGCTGCCGTTTTCGTTTTCTTTCTCGGTCCTCTGAGCTAAAGTTCTCGTTTTCTTTCTCGGGCCTATGAGCTACCGTTCCCATTTTCTTTCTCGGTCCACTGTTTTTTTTCATCCCGTTTTCTTTCTCTGTCCTCTGAGCTACCGTTCCCATTTTCTTTCTCGGTCCACTGTTTTTTTATCCCGTTTTCTTTCTGGGTCCTCTGATTTTCCCCATCCCGTTTTCTCTCTCGGTCCGCTGACCTACCGATCTCGCTTTCTTTCTGGGTCCTCCTCTGAGCTTGAGCATCGAATGTAAACAGAGTAATGCGAATTTCTCCCTCTTTTCTCTCGAGGAAGCGATCCCTTTTGTGCCGAAACCCCTGAGCCAAAACTGCCTGACTGAAAATTGGCAGGGAATATTGGAGGCACTGTCTGCCAGCCCAGACCATGTGAAAGTTTTGATGTTCTTATTTTCAG
>NC_051400.1:500590-500856 GCF_015228065.2 Penaeus monodon
CGAGAGGAAAGAGGTGACGAGAGGTCAAGCGACCGTAGTGGGCGGGGCATAGGTGGCACGCTTATCGACCTCTCAGAAGCAGATGGGCACGGTGACGGAGTGCCACTGTCTATCGGCTCTCTTCGATGGCACAATATTCAAGAGAAGGAACAGCTCTTGGCTTTTACCCTTACTGGCGTTCGGGATGGCAGTCGCGTGTTTGGGAAGTAAAGGGAGTTGTATCGACAGAGGGGAAGATAAATACCAAACTTGGTAGAATGTTAAGG
>NC_051400.1:501010-501092 GCF_015228065.2 Penaeus monodon
CTTTATGTATAAGACCTGGGCAGCTTCCCAAGGAACAGATAATCCAGGTCCTTACAGTCCGGTAGTTTCCCAGAACGCCGCG
>NC_051400.1:501823-501990 GCF_015228065.2 Penaeus monodon
ACACACACACACAGCTTCACTCTGAAACAACATTGCACGCTGTTTTGTTCGATTTGGACCTTCTGTTGTTATGTCATTTTCGGATTTCTCTTTTACTGTTTACTATCACAACAAAGGCCCCTCTACTTCACTTGTTTCCGAACCAATGGCGTTGTGGAAAGGTTGCG
>NC_051400.1:502442-502519 GCF_015228065.2 Penaeus monodon
CTTCGCCTCTTCTCTTCCCTTTGAAAAAACATACAAACAAACAAAAACACACATAAACACCCCCTCCCTCCCCCCCC
>NC_051400.1:502581-502773 GCF_015228065.2 Penaeus monodon
CGACCAGTGAAGGGAAAAAAACACACACACACGACGTAGATAGACTACTTTCGCCATGTAGACAATCGATCGCCATGATTAATATGTTTTCGAAGTGACAACGATGTAGTGATGTTGAAGGGTCATACATCACTAAACGAAGGCGATTTGAAACTTACATCCACGAGGATAAATGCAACGAAATATGGGATT
>NC_051400.1:503325-503593 GCF_015228065.2 Penaeus monodon
AACCTCTTTACATCTCTAACGAAAACATTATGAAAATGAAAATATTCTAATACGATGAAAATCAATCCCTTAAAGCTCATAGAAAACGGGATGTAAATATATGAGGGTAGACTAAAAAAAAGAGAGACCCCTTACGTTGTTTTAATTATTTTTGAGAAACGGGACGCATTTTCGTAATCAAGTAATTAAGACTTTGCACTTGTAAGATATTTATTAACCCATTTTCGTTTTCCTCCTCCTTTTCTTCTTGTTTTTTTATGATAGAAAA
>NC_051400.1:503773-503900 GCF_015228065.2 Penaeus monodon
CAGTATTTACTATGTACCAAAACTTTTTCCCGCTTGACTGGTTGATAATATAAACAGTTCTGAATATCTAACGAATTAATAAAGACACTTTTTGCTTTCTCAAAACTTCTTAAAGAATATCCGTAAG
>NC_051400.1:504060-504275 GCF_015228065.2 Penaeus monodon
TTCCCGCCAGAATTTTCCCGCCAGGAATTTCCCGCCAAAATTACCTGTAATTATCTCACAAGCACGCTTTATATTCGGGCTAATTAGCCCACCTGTTTATATGATTACCCTAATTAACAGAGCGGCTAGAATTGATATTTCTCGTGTTTAATCGGTGGGCAATTTATTAATGCGCGCCTCTAGCAAGCAATCTAATATATTACGCTAAACTCATT
>NC_051400.1:504305-504411 GCF_015228065.2 Penaeus monodon
GATAATTTCTCACGGCTGGTCTGCGTGGAAGCTGGCATGCAATCGCGACGCATTTATATGGTCTTTTCATTAACTTGATGAGCTGCAATTGTCGATTTTAATGAAG
>NC_051400.1:504656-504860 GCF_015228065.2 Penaeus monodon
TGTTTCTCCTGAAGTGGAATATCTCGATATGTGGTCCAAAGTGGATGAATTTAGTGGATAATCTCCTGCAGAGCGGTAAATGGTGCTATGCGGGCAGTTGAATGGTAGTTTATGGGAGGATGGTAGGAGATATGGTGGCGGCGGTTGTGGTGAAGTGGTAGATAGGGGATGGTTGCGACAGGAAATGAGGCTGTTGCGGGGGGA
>NC_051400.1:505309-505614 GCF_015228065.2 Penaeus monodon
AACGTAATCGGCCAAACCTGCACCGAAGTAAACCACAGAGATGAACGCGTGACTGCTAATTCGCCGCCGTTTTCTTTAAGCAGGTGTCAGACGAGGCACATAATCTGTTCATACTAATTTGCCGGTTGATCATTAGCCGGCATAATGGGACAGGTCACAGGCACTCATTATGACGGCGTTGGGTTGCCTGTGTCTGGTTCTTTAGGGCGAAATTCATGCACGTGGCGGTCTCTGTGTACGTTGTTCTCTGTTTGCTTATGTGTAGCTTTGTTTACCTGTAGGTAGCAGTAAACATTAGGGCCTTA
>NC_051400.1:506197-506275 GCF_015228065.2 Penaeus monodon
GTCCTGGACATCTCTCCTCTGCCTGTATTTTCGTAACATCTCCAACAAGTTCATCTCAGTCATTACACTTTCACTGTT
>NC_051400.1:506299-506481 GCF_015228065.2 Penaeus monodon
ATCATTCATTCTGACCCCTCGCCACGTCACTGGAATGATCAATACCACAATTTTCCAAACCCGACTCATCACGCTGCTATGGGTAACACAGGTAACTGCTAAGACGAAGAGGGTTCCAGCCGCCCCCCGTCTCCCCCCCCCCCCCAGATATTGACGGTGAGGGCGGAGCTGGCACGGGAGGT
>NC_051400.1:506516-506640 GCF_015228065.2 Penaeus monodon
TTCGCGTACATATAGCCAGCCAAGTTGGTGGCGCCAGAGACCGCCTCCGTTGCTGCTGCTTCCCTCAGCGTGGCACCCGAGCGGGCACCGTGCCAGCAATCCCAGTGCCACTTGTTTACCTGCT
>NC_051400.1:506683-506944 GCF_015228065.2 Penaeus monodon
TCAGCGTGCTATGAGGGACAGCAGCCGGACAGCGGAACCGCAGCTGCATCTCGCGACTCGAGTCTGTTGTTGTTGTGATTTGTGATCTTACGTGGGGAGTGCGTGGGGGAAGGCACAGGCACGAGGCAGCGTGAGAGAATCGGAGTCGGCGTGGGAAAGTAAGCGACAGCGTGGGAAAAAAGGCGAGTGACAGCGTGGGGAAGGAGGGCGCTGCGTGGGAAAGTCGACGGCGGCGTGGGAAAGAAAGAGACAGCGTGGAAA
>NC_051400.1:507016-508176 GCF_015228065.2 Penaeus monodon
CCTCGCCGTGGGCCAGGCAGCGGAGGCGAGGACGGGCCAGCGGCCTGGGGGCCAAGGAGGCGGCGTGGGAGAGGAAGAGGAAGAGCGCAGAGGGCAGCGCCGCCGAGGGCCCGGAGGCGACGCAGGCGAGGAAGAAGCGCCACAAGGCCAGCAGAGGTGAGACGGGCAGAGGCGCGGCCGAGGGGGGGCGCCGGCCGGAGCGAGGGGCGGCCGGAAGCCAGGGCACACGGCGGAGGCGCGTCGAGGGCGGCGGCGGGGGCACGGCGGGGGAGGGCGCGGCGCGGCGGGGCGGCAGCAGGCAGCCCGGGCCAGCAGAAGGGCGCCGGGGCGAGGACGCGTCGTGGGGCGGCGAGGCCGGGCGAGGGCGAGGCGGCATGTGGCTGGCGGCGCCATATGGCAACGTGGGGGGGGAGGGGGGCCGGGGCTTGTGACCAGCGCTCCGCGGAAGGACTATGGCAGCGCACAGGCTGGCACTGCTGCCCACGCACGCCCCGCCCGCGGCCGCCGCCATGTGGTACGCCCACAACTACGCCCAGAGGAGGACGCAGGCAAGGAACTTCTCCCGAAGCTTCTACGCCCACGACTACAGCCATGACATGGCTACGCCCAGCGAGTACGCCCACGCCTCCGCCCCCGTGCTCTACGCCCACAGCCACAACCCGTACCACGTGTGTCAGGACAGGGCCTTCTCTCACGCCGCCTTCGCCGACGCTGAGTACCCCGGCGCCCACCGCGAGTACGCGGCCGAGTACGCCCACGCGAATGCTCAAACTCATGCCCACATCGCCAATCACGCCCACAATGCCACCTACGCCCACACGACTGCTCATGTTCATGCTGCCAATCATGCTCACACGACGTCCCACGCTCACTCCGCCGGCCACGCCCACGCTGCTCACATCCCTGCTCAAAACCCCGCCCACCTGAGCGACGTGGAGGTGAGCCGCCACTACAGCGGTCCCACATACGCCCAGGAGTGGCAGTTCGGGCGCGAGGAGCCCGCCCGCGCGCGGTCCGCGGGCGCGAGGCGGCACGAGCAGCCGAGCCGAGTCCGCCCGCGCGTGCAGGAACGAACGCGGCAGCGCGCCCAGAGCCAGACGGCGCGGGCGCGGGCGGCCGACAGCTGCGCCTTCTACGCGGAGTTCCCGAGGGCGAGCCCC
>NC_051400.1:508313-508466 GCF_015228065.2 Penaeus monodon
CGACGCCCACGCGCACAGCCGCAGCGAGCACATCATCCGCAGGTTCGAGGACACGGGCGAGGCGTGCGAGGAGGACGGCGAGGTCAGCACCGTCGGCCTCTCGTACCAGCAGCGCGCCGACGCCTGCATCAGCCAGGGGCACCACCGCGCCTC
>NC_051400.1:508506-508710 GCF_015228065.2 Penaeus monodon
CGGCGCGGCGGCCTCCTGCTGCGGGAAGGCCTCGTCCGCGAGTGGGTGCGGGCGGTGGGCGTGGTGGCCGCCTCGGGCACGCTGGTCACCCTCGTCGTCCTGGGCTTCGGGGTGAGTCGCCGCGGGAAGGGCGGCCTGCATGTGGGCGGAGGCGGCCCTCTCGCCTCCCTTTTGCACTTTCGAAACACAAGCTGCGACCGGTGT
>NC_051400.1:509482-510186 GCF_015228065.2 Penaeus monodon
CACATTGCATATTCATTATCCATGCAAACCTCTCTTATTTTAGCATATATCGTATTCTCTTTCCATTCCCTCTTGTATTCTGAGCTTTGTAAAATTGCTCTCCTTAAATAGAATAGTTTTTTATTATTTTATTATTATGGTGTTTGTCTTTTTCTCTCTGTCTTTCTTTAATAATAAACTTGTTGCTTTTCTGTGCTTGTAAAATGTGGCCTAGATTCGCTTGTGATATTCTGAAGTGTCATCAAAGTGCTTTTATTTGTACTTTTATGCAGCTATATGAAAATATTACCCAGTGTTTTAGATCGTATTTTTGTACTGCATTATCTTAAATGTTATTATTAGATGAAAAGCCTGTATTTTTTTAAATATATGATATTCAAATGCAACATATATAGTAATACTCGTGTGTATGTATGTGCATTTATACATATGAAATGAAACTGTCAGGATTAAAACATTTTTCCCTGTTTCTAGTATACCAGTGTTAATTTCATTTGTACTTACACGTTACAGTCCTCGATTTTTTATTCATATGCATGTATATACAGTATACATGTGATATACCCTGTACCCTGTTCTTAGTGTATTACTGTACACAACAAATGGTATTACTTCTCGAAACATATATTTCTGTGTAGATAAAACTGAAATGCAAAGATGCTGATATTTTTTTTTTTTATATAATTAAGAGTACGATATATACA
>NC_051400.1:510276-510760 GCF_015228065.2 Penaeus monodon
TAGAAGGAGGTGATAGGGGAGATGATAAATGAATAAATAAACAAATGAATAAATGAGTGAATAGAGTACAAGATAAACAGGTAAATAAATAAACAAAACAAAGGAGCAAACAAATATAGAGATAAATGGACGAAAAGATGAATAAATGAACAGATAATTCGATAACTCATTAAATAAAGAAATAAGCCAAGAAAGAATATAAACAGACGGTCTTATAAAACGACAAATTAACAAACACACATAAAAAAAACAGAAAATTTTAGAAAAACGAGACGAGTGAAACCTCATTACTCGTGAAACCTACATAGCTGACCAATGAAAGACCGGAAACCTAATCACTTAAATCCAGAAACTCGATTACAGAAGATTTCCGAATTGTGCGTTGCGATTACCTAATCAACAGAGAGGAAAAAGGACCGCAAGTTGGTGCATTGCAAGATGAAAACGTGAAGCAAAATTATTGGGGGGAAATGATTTTAAAAAA
>NC_051400.1:511177-511568 GCF_015228065.2 Penaeus monodon
CAACTTTACATAACTTGATGCATTTACGTAACGCTAAACAAGTTATAAGATGCGGATATCGATTACCTTTGAACATTTATTTTTTCTTTAGCTGTTCATCGTTGTTCAATGTTCTGTCAGTCGTTCAGTGAGGGTTAAACGAAGCACTAGATTGGAGGAGTTTAAAGAAATATTATTGTCATTTTTCCTTTTTTTTTTAGAGGGGGGAGGGGGGGAGCGTTTATGAAAAAAAAAAGTTATTACGAAAACAATATATAAATGCAATCTTTTTCGTGATTCATACCCTCCGAGATACATTGACACGCAAAACATACATTAGTCGAACCTTTATTTAAACACAAAATGATAATAACAACAACCCCTCCTCCCTCCCCCCCTAAAAAAAAAAGCT
>NC_051400.1:511625-511839 GCF_015228065.2 Penaeus monodon
TTCTCGTATTCCCTGCAACGCCATTGGTCCCCGAAACGCGCTGATCCTCCCAAGCTCAATGCTGATTGGTCAACCCGGGCTCAGCCTATCTCGGCACTGAATGGACGGGCCCCTTAGAGTGACCAAAGATTAATTAAGCGTGAATGTAATTAGCGTGTGACCTTCACCTTCATTTACCTGATTAAAGGACTTACGAGGCGAATTGATGAAACCT
>NC_051400.1:511881-511951 GCF_015228065.2 Penaeus monodon
TGACAGCCACTTTGGAGCTTGCAATTTGGGTCGTCCTGGTCGCTATTGCAAGGTTTGGTGCAGAGGGGGA
>NC_051400.1:512206-512309 GCF_015228065.2 Penaeus monodon
TACATTTATTCGGAAACTGCATCACACCAATGCGAATTTTTTTTTCCAACACAACATACTCGTTTGTATAAATCTGTTATCTTATGCAATTAATCGCCTCAGT
>NC_051400.1:512728-512825 GCF_015228065.2 Penaeus monodon
ACCTAATTATGCGAGTCAAGGTTTCTCCATACCTGAACACGTCGTGAAAAGTCTGTATTCTTCGCCAGTTCCCTCGCTTCTGAAGGATTTCGGAGAG
>NC_051400.1:513278-514191 GCF_015228065.2 Penaeus monodon
ATAAAGAAAAATAGGAAAAACGAAGATATAGAAAGGGGGAAATAGGAAAGGAGGGAGAAGACGAAGAGGGGAAAGAGAAAAGAAAGAAAGGGATGATAAGATAAAGGAGAATGATAGAAAGACGGAGAGAAGGGGAAAGAAAGATAAATAAGGGGAGAAGTTGGAGGTGGAGATAGAAGAATAACAGAATGGGAAGAGGAAAGATAGGAGAAGAAAAGACGAAATAAAAAGAAGAAGAATGGGAAGAGGGAAGATGGGAGGAGAAGAAGGGACGAAATAAAGAGAAGAAGAATGAAAATTATAGAAAAATAAGGAAATGCGAAAATGGGGATGAAGCGACAGGGAAAAAGGAAAAAAAGATAGAAAGAAGAAAGAAAAAAGAGAGAGAGAAAAAAGGAAAAGGATAGAAAGAAAAAAGGGAAAAAAGAAAGAAAGATAAAAGGGGAAAAATAGAAAAAAATAAAAAAATAAGACAAAGAGAGAGAGAGAGAGAAAAAAAAAACACAAATAAAGAGAGAAAGAGGAAGACAAAAAAAAAAAAAGGATGGAGAGAGAAAAAAAACAAAAATAAAGCGAGAAAGAGGGAGAAAGAAGAAGAAAAAAAACAGACAAAGAGGGAGAAAAAAAAGGACAAAAATAAAAGAAAGAAAAAAATCAAAACCAAAAAACGAAAAAAAAGAAAACAAAAGCGATCAGAAAAAGAAGAAGAGAGAGGGGAAAGAGAAAGAGGGGAAAAAGAGAGAGGGGAAAGAGAAAGAGGGGAAAAAGAGAGAGGGGAAAGAGAGAGAGAGGGGAAAGAGAGAGAGAGGGGAAAAGGCAGTATCTCACGTAGAAGAGATTTAGGGCGTCCCTCTGTCTCTCGAACTCACAGCGGGCGAGGCTCTTACGTAACACGAAGCCGCACATTTACTAC
>NC_051400.1:514590-514832 GCF_015228065.2 Penaeus monodon
GAGGAAATCCGAACGTGGTTTTAGAGGGGAAAAGAGTGAGGGGAAAAAGAACAGTACCCTCGGAAAGTGGGGTAAAAGTGGGGGGGAGAATAGGGGTATGGGGAGAATGGGTCAGTAGGTAGGTGGGGGGGGGGTGAAGGGAAGGGCCGACCGAGGGGAGAAAGCGATGTGTGGAGAACGCTTCTGAACTATCGAACAGGGAAACAGACTCACTTCCTAAAACAGTACGGCTAAAACAGACC
>NC_051400.1:514931-515005 GCF_015228065.2 Penaeus monodon
GGGAGGAACGTCTGACCTACATACACGCTCGTAATCTCTCCCCCGTCTTCAACAACCTATGATATCGATGTCCG
>NC_051400.1:515028-515261 GCF_015228065.2 Penaeus monodon
AGATACTTTTTCTCGTGACTATCGATCGCAGTTTTGAACACTTCGGATGATATTTTCAAGCTGAATTGTTCAGTTTTTTTTTTTTCGTTTAGTATGAATCGTTCAGCTCATATATTTTTTTTATGATTCGTTCAAATTGCATTTTTTTTGTTAAGTATCGTGGCTTTCGTTCAGATTGAATCGTTTAAATTGCATTTATTCGTTCAGTCTGAATAGTTTAAATTGTGCGTGTG
>NC_051400.1:515338-515947 GCF_015228065.2 Penaeus monodon
TTTTTTTTTTTTAGTTTGATTCGTTCAAATCATATCCTTTCGTCCAGTATGAATAGTTCAAATCCTATGATTCGTTCCTGTATGAGTCGTTCATGTCATATTTCGTCGTTCAAAATGGATCGTCCGAATCACATTTATGCGTTCAGTATGAAAACTTCAAGTCCTATTTATCGTTCAGTATAAATGCAAGATACAAACACAACTCGAATTATTTTTAAAAAGTTGATCTGTTGACTTGCTGACATACTGATTCGCTGACTCACTGTCTCGCTTACTTACTGACTTACTGACTCGCTGACTCACTGTCTCGCTGACTTACTGTCTCGCTTACTTACTGAGTCGTTGACTCACTGACTCATTGTCTCACTGACTTACTGACTCACTGACTTGTTGATTCACTGACTCACTGACTTAATGATTCACTGACTCACTGACTCACTGACTCGCTGATGCTTGCGGGGATAAAATAATTGACTAGAAGACCCGATAGTTGCGTTACATTTTATAATCGTTAAATTTGGTTATATCAACATATTTTCTGATTCATCGTGTTTGTTTTGTGATATCTATCTATTGCATTTATTTTATCATTATGTATATCGTCATATA
>NC_051400.1:516189-516279 GCF_015228065.2 Penaeus monodon
ATGAATGGGATTTTTTCAAAATACCGTTTTGAAATCGAATAGGAAACAGAATTAGTTCCTAAAACAGTACGGCTAAAACGGACCGACAGT
>NC_051400.1:516818-516908 GCF_015228065.2 Penaeus monodon
GCGTCACAAGAGGAGTGGCATGTGCGAAATATTGGGATCCAATCCCACATATTGCCGCGTTGGATTCGATTAGCTACAGATGTGTCTCGC
>NC_051400.1:516930-517060 GCF_015228065.2 Penaeus monodon
GGGGGGGGGTTATTTTTGGATGATTTTTTTTTGCGGTGGGAGAGGGAGGGGAGGAAGGGGGGGGATTGTTTGTCTTTGTTTTGTCTGTTTCTTGTTTCTCTTCTTTCGTCCATTTGTTTCTCTTTCCCCC
>NC_051400.1:517376-517506 GCF_015228065.2 Penaeus monodon
TGATGTTTGCATTCCGATTAAGTCTTATCGAATCATGTCTTAAACTTGGAAAGAAAATGAGGGAATGTCAGTTAGACTTTTCCCTTTTGTCAAATGAATTAGCCGTATGCGCGTCGAGATTAGTTTCAGC
>NC_051400.1:517544-517753 GCF_015228065.2 Penaeus monodon
CACTGACGTGTACACATCACAAATGGGATTTTCTGCATTCCAACTTCGGCTGTTAATGTTTCACTGAAGTCTGTCATTACTCGGAAGCTAAGTGTGTTCGGGCAGTGTGCTGAATCTTGGGCTTTTATGGTCGTATCTATGTTCTGTTGTTAGTGAATTTTAAAATCTTTTTTTTTCTCGTTTATTTCATTACTTGATGTTTCGCTTGG
>NC_051400.1:518123-518486 GCF_015228065.2 Penaeus monodon
AGCTGACAACCCACCCAGCTATGAAACCCACCCCGAAGCCCCTTTAACGCCCCTTTAATCCTCCCTCACAACCCACACTCGCAACCCACCCCAGGGGCCACCCCACCGCCCACCCTCCACCTCCACAAACCACCTTGGCAACCCACCTCTGCACCCCACTCCTACATCCCACAACCCACCCCCACCCACGCCCCAAACCCTCCCCTATAAGCCACCCTCACAACCCACCCATGCCCCAAACCCTCCCCCTACAACCCACCCTCACAACCCACGCTTGTAATATCCCAAGCAATAAACTTCATAAAAAGGAAGATCATAATTAATTCTTTACAATTCCAAGAATCACATAGACGTCACTTCACG
>NC_051400.1:518517-518597 GCF_015228065.2 Penaeus monodon
ATCCTCGCGCTCTCTAAGTAAGAAAAAATTACCTTCACTAAAGCCTAAGTGATCCTGAAGAGCCACTGAGTGATTCCTGA
>NC_051400.1:518892-519044 GCF_015228065.2 Penaeus monodon
GTCGACGACAGTGAAATAATCAGCGTAATGTATATATTACGGATTGGACGAAATGTGTTTACTTGATTTTCTTTCGAAATTGGAATAAGGATAGGTGGATAACAGCATCAGAACAAAGAAAGAGAAGAGTGATGAGGCTTCGAAAATGAATA
>NC_051400.1:519156-519273 GCF_015228065.2 Penaeus monodon
GGGGGGGGAGACCCTGAACAGGAGGCATGGTCAGGGTCCCAAAAGTCCTCCTCAGGGTACGGTGTCTTACCCACAGTACGCAGCCACTTTGGTATCTCCTCTTTATCATCCCGTATC
>NC_051400.1:519470-519811 GCF_015228065.2 Penaeus monodon
TTGCTTTTCTCCGCGGATACACCGACTGCCCGGCTCGGCGAGTGGCGTCAGAGTGTCCTCGGGTTTTGCGTTCGGGCCCTTTACATTGTAAATCTTTGCCCTACCTTTCACCCTCCCCCCCCCCCCATCGCCAACGAAGGAATCCCTCCCTCTCCTGCTTCTCTCTCCCTCCTCCCTGGATGAATCTCTTCTCCCTTTTCCTCCTCTCTTTCATTCCCTCTCCCTCTGTCTTCTCTCCCTTTCTTTCTCTCTCTTTCTTCTTCTCCTCCTTCCTCTTTCGTCTTTCTTCTTCCCCGTCTTCTCCCTCTTTCTTCTCTCCCTTTCTTTTCCTTCTTCTTCTT
>NC_051400.1:520093-520164 GCF_015228065.2 Penaeus monodon
CTGGCAAAGGCTCTTAGCCGGGGGCATTCAAGTACCCTGCCAGCTGGGTTCCGTCGCGACAACTTGCCTTG
>NC_051400.1:521392-521517 GCF_015228065.2 Penaeus monodon
TGAGGATCAGCCTTCTCTCCTCGGGTATTCGGGCGAAGGGGCAAGATTGAAGGAAATTGAACAGGCAAGATTTACGGTGAACTCGCCTGAAGCGGAAACTGAAGTCTGTCTGTTTACACTCTTTA
>NC_051400.1:521815-521883 GCF_015228065.2 Penaeus monodon
ATGAAAGGAATCTTGTTCATCTTGTTCACGAGGCCCGGTTCTTGCGGACGGATTTCGGCTCATGAGGC
>NC_051400.1:522058-522166 GCF_015228065.2 Penaeus monodon
TCCGCGATTTAGGAGAGCAAATTGCGCCGCTGGAGTTCGCCTTGCATTTCCATGGTGATGCGATATTTTCGGATTTACTGGATGTACTGGATGTTTGGATTTAGTGCT
>NC_051400.1:522520-522669 GCF_015228065.2 Penaeus monodon
TCCTCGTCATTAGGCTAAGAGACCGCGAGCACTAAATTCCTAATGGCCCGGGACGCCAGCGGCAGCGAGGGCCTCACTCCGACCCTGCAAACTTAGCCGTTCAATTTTCATTAGTCGCCGAAACTCATGCGGTGTCATCATCGTCTTGA
>NC_051400.1:523058-523164 GCF_015228065.2 Penaeus monodon
TTTAACTCCGCTGGCGTCTGTTCTTCTCGTTCTGCGGCGCTGTTCTTCGGTTCTCTGCTTTAACTTCGAGGGCGCGTGTCTGTGGCGTCGCTTGCCCGTCTGCTTC
>NC_051400.1:523617-523766 GCF_015228065.2 Penaeus monodon
CCACTCCGCCCAAAAAGCATGGAAAGGTTGTAAAAAGAATGTGCTTTGGAACCCAACCGGAACACCTATCTTACTTCGCCACAAACATCTCGCTGACACACGCTAGCTGGCCGGGCACACGCGTTTGTCGAGAGGAAGGAACGGGAAAT
>NC_051400.1:524113-524314 GCF_015228065.2 Penaeus monodon
GAAAATAATTACAGTTACGTCGTTTTACTGTAACTTACTGTATTATGTACTTTAGTTAAGAGTACAGAAATACAACAACACATAAAGTATCCTACATTTTTTCCGTTTTTTTTTTTATTTTGCTGTAAAAAAAAGAACTCAACTCGTATTTTTCTCGTACTCATGGCGAAGATTAGGGAAGCTGGGGGGGGGGGGAAGAGG
>NC_051400.1:524905-525254 GCF_015228065.2 Penaeus monodon
CCAAAGGAAGAGACAAGGACATCGAATAAAGAAAGAATAAATCCAACACGAAGATAGACTTAGGAAAAAACAATAAAAAAAGGGAAGAAGGAGAAGGAAAGAGAGAGAGAGTGAGGAGGAGGGACAAGGGGAAAAAATAGGGGAGGTGGAAGAAGGAGGAGGAAAGAGAGAGGAGGAGAAGGAGGGAAAGAAAGAAAAAAGGGGAGGTGGAAGGAGGAGGAAAGAGAGAGGAGGAGAAAGAGGGACAGGGAAAAAAAGAAGAAAAGGGGACCAGTTGAGGAATCAATGTTGGAGGCGGCGAATTCTCACCCACACACACGCCCCCGACGCCCATTTTCCAATCGCCTCC
>NC_051400.1:525272-525348 GCF_015228065.2 Penaeus monodon
CACTTTCGTCTTATTCTTCCTCATCGGTTGACGCTTGTTTTAAAACATTTTTCCAGTCCCACTGAACCCGAGATGA
>NC_051400.1:525580-525656 GCF_015228065.2 Penaeus monodon
GTGGGGGGCGGTTGGGAGAGAGAACGGGGCCAAAGTGTGTTTTCCTTGTGGCTTTTTGAGGCGGTTTCTTTTCCTA
>NC_051400.1:525684-525888 GCF_015228065.2 Penaeus monodon
TTGGGATTTAATTCTCTCTCTTTCTTTTGCGTTTGCTGATTTTTTCTTCGTTGTTTTCTTGACATCAGCTCTTCTTTTTCAATTTCCTCTTTTTTCCCCCTCTCTCTTCTTTCACTTCCACTTCCTCCTCCCTTTCTCTATCTTTTTCTTCCCGTCTCTTACCCCATCCCCTCCTCTCTTCTCTCTCATTTTATTCCTTCTCGT
>NC_051400.1:525984-526079 GCF_015228065.2 Penaeus monodon
GGCAGCGAAAAACGTCTCCGGTTGGTCGTTTTTGGCTGATCCCAAATATCCGCAGTTACAGGGATTCGTTTCTCAAAACCTGGCTTGTCTGGCGT
>NC_051400.1:526456-526703 GCF_015228065.2 Penaeus monodon
TCGTTTATCCCTCTATCTCTCTTCCTCATTTCCATTTCTAATCGTCGCAGTTAGTCAAGAAGCAGCGTAGAAAAGATAAGTTCCCTCTGACTGATGACATTACGCGAATAAGTTAAACAAATTATGTCATTATGTGAGTGAATTTGCGAAGAGGAGAGCAAGACGAAACGGGAATAAAAGTGGCGAAAAGGAAAGATAGGGGAAAAAGAGGAATATGAAAAAGATATAAAGAAAAATAAGGTCAGTG
>NC_051400.1:526743-526834 GCF_015228065.2 Penaeus monodon
ACGAAGGACTTAGGCTAAAGTCTTGCTGTCAGTTTCCTTGGGTTATTAATTATGGGGATTTACCTCCTGAAGACGGTGCGGGGGAACAGAT
>NC_051400.1:527037-527376 GCF_015228065.2 Penaeus monodon
ATATATGAAGGGGAGAAAAAGAAGTAAAGGAAAGAGAAAGAAGGGAAAGGACGCAAGTGTAGGAATCGAAAAAAAGGATAGAAAGGGGAAGAGAAGGAAGATGAGATGAGCAGACGAGAAGAAAGAGAGGAAGAGGAGCAGACAAGAAGAAAGAGAGGAAGAGAAGCAGACGAGAAAAAGACTGTTAATACAGCCTCCCTCAAAGACAAACGAACAAACAATAAGAACATAAAAAATGGAACAAGAAAGAAGAGAGAACACACAAAGGAAAGCGAACTCGAAGGAGAATTCCATTAAAAGAGAAACGCCCATTTTTGGAAATCGAGAAAATCAAAGAAT
>NC_051400.1:527865-529497 GCF_015228065.2 Penaeus monodon
CGTAGATCGCATTTATCCTCGCTCGTCAGGTGGGTCGCAGCCATGTTGACTCGTCGGCCGGAAGCTCAGCCGCTGATGCAGGTGTGTGGTTGAGGGAGGGGGAGGGAGGAGGGGAAAGGGAGAGGGAGGGAGAGGGAGGGGGAGGGGGGGAGGGAGGGAGGGGGAAAGGGAGGGAGGGGGAGGGAGGGAGGAGGGGAAAGGGAGGGAGGGGGAGGGAGGGGGGAGGGAGGAGGGAGGGAAAGGGAGGGGGAGGGAGGGGGGAGGGGGAAGGGAGGAAGGAGGAAGGGAGGGAGGGGGAGGGAGGGAAAGGGAGGGAGGAGGGGGACGGGAAAGAGAGGGGGAAGGAGAGAAATAGAAGGAGATGGGAATGAGGATGGGGAATGGAAAACATTTGAGGAGGTGGAATAGAGGAAGAGATGGAGGAAGAGGAGGTGGAGGAAGAGAGGGAATAGGATAAGGAGAGATAGAAGAGGAGGGAAGAAGGGGAAATGGAAGGAATCTAAACGAGAGGTGGGAGAGAAGGAGAGATGGAAGGAGAGGAGGAGGTGGGAAGGAAAAAGGGAGAGAAGGAAGGGAAAGAGATGGCAGAATAGGTGAGAAGGGAAGGAGAAGAGATGGAAGAAGAGGAGAAGATGGGGAAGGAGAAGAGGAGAGAAGGAGGGAAAGGAAAAAGCAGAAGCAAAAGTGACGAAAGAAGAAAGAGAAAGTGGTAGCACAAAGAAGATGAAGAAGAAGAAGAAAGAAGAGACGAAAAAAGAATAAACCAAGGACCTGATAACGAAGAGGAGAAAGAGGAAGACAAAGAGAGTCCCCCCCCCTCCCTGCAAGAGTCTGGGGGAGGGAATCGGGCAGAACGAAGAGGAGATAAGGACACGACCGAAGAGAGGACAAGACAAGTCGCTCTGGTCGTTACAGCCATGTCATGACCTGGAAGCCGAGGTCACCGTCTTGGGGTGAGAGAGGTCGTGGGGGGGAGGAGGGAGAGAGGAAGGAGGAGGAAGAGGGGAGGAGGAGGAAGAAGAAGGGGGGAGAAGGAGGAGGAGGGAGGAAGAGGGGGAAGGTGGGAGAGGAAGAGGAGGAGGAGGAAGGAGGTGGGGAGACGAGGAGGGGGAGTGGAGAGGAGGGCAAAGATGATGAGGATGAGGAAGAAAGGAAGGAAGGAAGGAAAGAGAGAGGAGGAGGGGGTGGGGAGGGAGGACAAAGAGCAGGAGAAGGAGGAAGAGGAGGAGGAGGAAGAGGAGGAGGAGGAAGAAGGAGGAATGGGGAAGGGGAGGAGGATGGTCATTGGAAAAGGGAGAAGGAAGGGAAGGATTAGGTGAGAGGAAAGGGAGGAGAGGGAAGGAGGAAAGGGAAATAAAGAGGAGAAAAAAAAGAAAAAAATGAAGGAGAGCGAGAGGGGAGAGAGGGGAAAGGATGGAAGAGAAAGAATAGGAGAAAGGAGAGGAGAAAGCAGAAAGAGGGGAAAGGGAAAGAGAGAAGAGAGGAAAGAGGAGAAAAGGGAGGACAAAGGAAACAAACCAAAGAAGCAGGAAAGGAGAAAGAGAGAGGAGAGAATAACAAAAAGGGAAGAGAGAGGACCTGAAAACATTTAGAAAAGAGAAGAGCAAGGGGGTTAGAAACAAAGCTGGAATT
>NC_051400.1:529749-530271 GCF_015228065.2 Penaeus monodon
GGTGTAAAACGTCAAGATGAAAAAAATGGGATGTTAAGAGATAAGGAAGACGGGTTAAGAAAAAGCGATAAAAAGGGGGAAAGGGCAAACGAAGAAAGGAGAAACAAAACAAAGGGTGAAGGATGGAGAAAGTTGAAATAAAGAGGGGAAGGGGCAGAGGAGGATAAAAAGAGAGGGGAGACGAGAGAAAAGAATGTATATAGAGAGGGAGAAGAAAAGGAGAAGATTAAAAAAAAGGAAAGGATGAGAAAACGATGAAAAGAGAGAAGGGAAGAGGAAGGAGAATAAAAAACAAAGATGGGAAAAGAAAAGGGTATAGAAAATATAAAAGAGAGAGGGGGAGATGGAGAGAAAAAACTAAGAGAAGGAAGAAGAGAAACGATAAAAACGAAGATATGTAGAGAGAAAGAGAGAAAGTAATAAAAGAAGGTAAAGAGGAAGGTTTTAAAGAAGAGAAAGGTAGAGAAATATTAAATAGAGAGATAAAGATAGTCAAAAAGAAAAAGGTAGAAATAAAAGTAA
>NC_051400.1:530388-531332 GCF_015228065.2 Penaeus monodon
AGTGGAAAGTCTAGTTTTAAAGGAGAGAGAAAGGTGGAGAGAAACTTAAAAAAAACGAGAGAGAAAGGTAGAAAGAAACTTTAAAAAGAGAGAGAAAAGTAGAAAGTTTAAAAAAACAAAAGAAACGTATAAAGAAAGTTAAAAAACCGAGGAAAAGGTAGATTTTTTTAAGTTTAAAAGGCGAGAGAAAGGTAGAAAAAAGTAAAAAAAAAGTAAAAAAAAAAGGAGAGAGAAAGGCAGAAAGATTAAAGAGCAAGAGAAAGGTAGAAAAAAACGAGAAAGATGGAAAGAAAGTTCAAAAAGCGAGAGAAAGATAGAAAGTTCAAAACAACAAAAGAAAGATAGAAACAAACTTAAAAACACGAAATGCGAAAGATAGAAAGAAAGAAATAAAACGAAAGAAAGATAGATAGAAACTAAAAAAAAAAAAAAAAAAAATTAGAAATAAAGTAAAAAAAAAAAACGAAAAAAAAAAAAAAAATCCAAAAGCGAGAGAAAGGAGGGCGAGAGGCCGTGCGAGCCCCCCCCCCCGATGCCTGGCTCGCCATGTGCCCGATCGGCCGACGACGGAAACGCCCCGTGGATCGGAAAAGGAAAGATTCTTTGGCCGAAACGCAATTTATCGCCGCCGCAGGAAAGAGGCGAAGTGCGGGCGCTTGCGGGGGGGGGGGGGGCGGGAAGGCAGGCGGCGGTAAAAAGTGGGCGTGGGGGAGGTGAGGGTGGAAGTGAGGGTGGAAGTGAGGGTGGAAGTGAGGGTGGAAGTGAGGGTGGAAGTGAGGGTGGAAGTGAGGGTGGAAGTGAGGGTGGAAGTGAGGGTGGAAGTGAGGGTGGAAGTGAGGGTGGAAGTGAGGGTGGAAGTGAGGGTGGGAGATGAGGGGGAGGAGAGCGGGGTGAGGGTGATGGTGTGCGGGTTTGTTTGTGTGTGTGTTTGAGGGTGAGGGGGA
>NC_051400.1:531413-531788 GCF_015228065.2 Penaeus monodon
TTGTTTGTTACGCATGTGTGTACGCATTGAGGTTGGTGCATCGAAATGTGTATGTGTATGTGCAGAATTATTCCCGCGTCCAAACAATAGGTTTTGTGTACGTGTTTCAGCGGTGGGCGTGTCCTTTGTGTACGTGTTTCAGCGGTGGGCGTGTCCTTTGTGTACGTGTTTCAGCGGTGGGCGTGTCCTTTGTGTACGTGTTTCAGCGGTGGGCGTGTCCTTTGTGTACGTGTTTCAGCGGTGGGCGTGTCCTTTGTGTACGTGTTTCAGCGGTGGGCGTGTCCGAGACGCGGTGATCCTCCCCAATATAACCTTGCCCCACTTCCCTTTATCCTTTGTAAATGATGGTTCGTCCTCTACAAGCCTCCTTTCTTA
>NC_051400.1:532192-532415 GCF_015228065.2 Penaeus monodon
ACCCACGCGCTTTTCGCCCCAGTTCTCCACCGAGCTCTCATTCCTTCTCCGTCTCTCCTATTCCTCCTCCTTTTGTTTCTCCCTCTTACTACGCCTTCCGTGCCTTCATTCACCCTCTCTCCTTCTCTCATTGTCACCTCTGCCTCTTCTGTTCATTCCTGTCGACTTCCATTATTGATCCTTCTCTCTCTCTCCTCTGCCGTCTGAACACCAACAACATCGT
>NC_051400.1:532512-532628 GCF_015228065.2 Penaeus monodon
GAAAATGGAATAGCAAGGACGAGGCTATGCTATCTGAGCTGGGAGGATCTCTTTGCAAAGGGAGTTGGACCCAAGACGAGACTTAACCTCGCGTTCGGACAGTCCTTTCTGGCTTC
>NC_051400.1:532672-532774 GCF_015228065.2 Penaeus monodon
AACGTCTCTTTCTCTATCTCTCTCTGTGGGGGTGAGTGGGGAAGGGGGGGGGGCGGGAGGGAGGAGGGGGTAGAAAGGAGGAAACATTTATACACAGAGAGA
>NC_051400.1:532948-533074 GCF_015228065.2 Penaeus monodon
ACCTCTTCCCTTTTCCTGTCTTTCCCTCTACGCCCTCTCTCCTCTCTTTTTCTCTTCTCTTTTCTCTCTTTCTCTGTCTCTACTTCTTTCTTTGTCTGTGCCTCTGTTTCTGTTTCTCTTTCTTTG
>NC_051400.1:534357-534494 GCF_015228065.2 Penaeus monodon
GTGCGTGCGCGCGCGCGAGAGGGAGAGAGAACAAGATAAGAGCAATAAAGATAAGGCCAAAATAACGAGAGGAGGAAGCCATTGGAAGGAGAGACTTCATATGGCAAGAAAATGGGAACATATGGAAGGGAAGAAGA
>NC_051400.1:534783-535009 GCF_015228065.2 Penaeus monodon
AGCAGGAGTAAAGCAGGACAGAAGGAATATAGGAAATAAGAAGTGGGGGAAAAGAGGAAACAAAGAAGAAAAAAATAGCAAACCACAATAACGGAAGGAGAGAAAAGAGGAAAACGGAGAAGGAAGGTGAGAGAGAATGAAAGAGAAAAAGGGAGAGGAGAGGAGAAAAGGCGAAAGAGAATGAGAGAGAAATCAGATGAGAAATAGAGGGAATAGCATAATGAGA
>NC_051400.1:535807-535918 GCF_015228065.2 Penaeus monodon
GCATGCCGATCCATACGAACCAAGCCGAGAATCCAAAGTACAAGTCACTTAGTAAATCCAAAGCGAGGGAGGGATGCCGAAAGGGGGGGGGGCGAGGTAGGTCTTCTTTGT
>NC_051400.1:536242-536625 GCF_015228065.2 Penaeus monodon
TCGCGCAGTTTCCCCACGAAACAGTAGCTATTCATGCTAGCTATAAGTTCCGACGCCCCCCCCCCCCCCCTGAACCCACTCCGAGCGCTGTTGCCATATCGATATTTGCCAGAAGCACTTGGCAACCATGTGCGAGCGTCCCCGAGGTTCAACAGGTGGACCCGTCTATGATCAATAATGGATATAATTGGCTTATTTACTACCCAGTCTCGGGTCTTCTTCAGTCTACCTCTTCACCGGAAAAAAGTCTGCTCGCCCGACGGATAAATCTCCCGCCTGGGTAGCGACGCCCGCGCCGATCTCTCCGCGGCGAAATTCCGACGAGATCGCGGGGCCATATTTTTCCCTTCCAGTCTCCCAGCTCCTGCTCAGGTAGCAAGCAA
>NC_051400.1:536652-537450 GCF_015228065.2 Penaeus monodon
CTGAGGGCGGGAGAGAGAGTGAAGGATCGAGCGAGCAGAGTGAAGACACCACCAGGATCCATAAAGAGTAACCTCAGATGGAAAGCTCAAGCTCTCTTCTCTCCTCGCGGATTTTTATCGGGGAGTGACGGACAGCTTCCCGGACGTAAAGAGCCCCTGTTGGTTGTCTAGCGGCGAGAGATGACCTGGAAGAGACTCGGCGCTCTGAACGGCAGCTTTAAGAGTCATAAATCAGGTCGAAAAATTACGTTTTTTTTTTTTTTTTAAGGGAGAGAGAGAGATAAAGGGGGGGCGGCGTAAGGCATTGTCGCTTGGTGCTAAAGCCTTTGTGTGGATATGTCGTTGGCGGAATTTCCCAAGCTAAGCGGAGATATTATGGGGTTTAATAGAGAGAGGAGAAATGCGTTAGCGCTGGCACACATATACGTCGCCAGCGCCATTTTGCCTTCTCATCTTCGGCGTCCCTCGGTCCCGCGCGATCACCGACTCGACGTAAACTTTGCCGAGATAAATGGCGCTCGTTTGTCAGACTCTCCTGTCGGTTTCGCTGTTTTTCTTTCTTTGTTTGGTGATATTTATTTGTTTATGATCATTTTTTTTTTTAGTTTGAGTATCATCCGTGCAGAAACTGAAGAGGTATTTGCGAAATCAGCTTCCACTCGCTTTGTTTACTCTACCTGTTCATGCTGTTGCGCGCTGTATCAGCATGCATGGATACTCGCATGCAACACGCAGATTATTATCATAGTCACAGTCGATTAATTGCCGCTGTGCATGCTGATAGCAAATACGCTACTA
>NC_051400.1:538487-538589 GCF_015228065.2 Penaeus monodon
AAATTACATAAGCGAGACTTTATTTTACTGTGATATTTTCAATAGTATTTTGCTCCTACGCTCAGATATGTTTATGTGTTTATGCTCGTGTGTAATTGTTCA
>NC_051400.1:538727-539049 GCF_015228065.2 Penaeus monodon
TTACCGTTTGTCTGTGTATGTGTGCGCGTGCGATTATATTTGAACCTATTCACATATATGTTTGTTTGTGATACTGGGTGTGCTCTGAAATTTGAAAGACTGCGAACGGAGTAACACTGATCTCTTCGCAAAATTTAGCCACTGAATTCGTTCTCAGATTGGTCTTCGTAATAAAATAATCACTGACATACGAAACCTAGATTGGACAGATATGTTTTCTTAAACATCAGGTGTAACGCATATTAAGAAATGGGAAATTCACATAGATATGCAATACAGTACATGAATACATACATGTGTACCTTAAAGTTTAATAGTATCT
>NC_051400.1:539231-539710 GCF_015228065.2 Penaeus monodon
AACGGTAATTACAAATATAGATACATTGTATCTAAACACGCACCTATTGGCAATAAACAGATGTCTGGATAGATACGCGCTTAATTGATTAAATCCATTTTATCCCTTGTATTAAGCCCTCCCCCCCTCTCCCTCCCCAACACACACACAAAAAAAAAAATTACAGAATCTACTTTTTTGCTAATAATTGCACAGAAACGAAGGGGATGTGATATGATTACCAATAACAATTTCAATCATTTTACCTGCTGGCTCCGGGAAAACCAGATCTGACAGGTAAATTATACAAACATTATTGTATTGGTGTGTTTTTTTCTATCTCTCTTTATCATCTTTTTTTCCATCTCTCTTCAGATGTTTTTTCTTGGTAATCCTTGGGGTGGAAAAACTGTTAGAAATATATATATATCGCACATCCGCGTCGGGAAGAAATGAAGCCTTCAGGAGCTTGTTTTTACGGGGATGTACACGTGTTGGGG
>NC_051400.1:540177-540577 GCF_015228065.2 Penaeus monodon
CCCTCCCCTCCTCCGACATACAGCCCCCACCCCGTTACACAATATCCCCCCCTCTTTACACACGCGCGCACGCACATGCAAATCTCGCCTCCTTCCTGGTTTACTCATCCTCGTCGTCAAATTTTCTCCGCCATTAAGCTCTTAGCGAGAAACTGTTTACCGAGTTTATGTTTACCTTTTTCATTCATGTGAAAAATCTATCTGAACATAAAGGTCGTATCTTATATATTAGAAATTCGGTTCTTTTTAAAGGGAGAGAGAGATAGAGCGAAAAAAGAGAAGTAGATATTCTTTCGCTTGGCAGAAAATATCATTATTAAAATTTTGTTGAAAACGTGACGCCCGCGTTGGAGCAACAGGAAACGGAGTTAAAAAATATTCGAGTAAAATGGTTTTCGTG
>NC_051400.1:540638-540771 GCF_015228065.2 Penaeus monodon
CTCACCCTTTACCATCATCGCATCGTGCTGGGTTGGATGACTTTTTGTCGAGTCTCCACAAAAATGTTTAATCTCGTAGGCCTTGAAACCCTTTCGTCAACATTTTTTTTCCTTCACTTTTTATACAGTAATT
>NC_051400.1:541770-541836 GCF_015228065.2 Penaeus monodon
AAAAAGTCCCTAAGCTTTTTTTTTTTTTTCGTACAGATTAAAGAGAAACGAAATGTCAAATGGTGA
>NC_051400.1:541854-542020 GCF_015228065.2 Penaeus monodon
CGTGGGGGTCCATTCTCTTGTCTTTTAAATCGTGGGGACAGAAAAGGAAAATAAAGGGCAGGGAAATGGAAAGAACGATAGAGAGAAAAAGAATACGGGAAAATTGTTCTTTGAAAGAATACGAAATCGTTCGATAATCTCTACAACGAACTGTATAACCAAGGAT
>NC_051400.1:542294-542549 GCF_015228065.2 Penaeus monodon
TTCTTTGGTAACATTCACAAAACAATTAAAGCGGGATGTTTTCGGGAGAAAAAATCTAAAATGCGTTTATTTGGGCCGTTGGGGAGGAGAGGGGGAGGGGGAGGGGGGGAGAGGAGGAGGAGGAGAGGGGGAGGGGGAGGGGAAAGGGGAGGGAGGGGAAGGAGGGAGGGGGAGGGAGGGAGAAGGAGGGTGGAAGGGGAGGGCAAGGAGGGGAGGGGAGGGAGGGGAAAAGAGGGAGGGAAAGAGATGGTGGGA
>NC_051400.1:542783-542875 GCF_015228065.2 Penaeus monodon
CCATGCACTTTCATTCATACGCAAATGGCTCGCTTTACTTGTGGTCGCCATTGTTGTTATGCGCTGCCATTTATACTGCGTGTATATACGAA
>NC_051400.1:543579-543772 GCF_015228065.2 Penaeus monodon
TGTTTGCAACGTGCACCCCCCCCCCCCCGCCCACGGACATTTCAACCGGTGCAGAGGCAGAGGCAGATCAACACAGCCTCTGTCACATTTCAGCAGCAGCAAACACACACTCGGACGTGCGGACTCCTCAGCTGCAAGTCGGTAAACAGCTGAGAGAGAGAGAGACACACCGACACTGACGATCGCAGCAGGT
>NC_051400.1:544589-544891 GCF_015228065.2 Penaeus monodon
CACTAACAACAGACAGAGTAATGCGCCAAGCACTCCCATAGCAATAATAATAATAATCACAAAACTCTGACAGCCGCTTTCAGGACAGAATTATGCTGTGCAAAAGAGAGCATAATCGGTGCTGTTAACAAGGGCGAAAGTATATTGCTGATAAATGAGGAATGGAAAGGGAGACGATATCGGGTTAAATGATGAATTGTGATAGTCGGTCGTAAGGCGATAAAGATCGGTGATAAGCAAGAATGAGATTGATTAATGGTGACGGGGAATCGTTGCTAAAATGGCGGTTTTATTTAGGATTT
>NC_051400.1:545170-545918 GCF_015228065.2 Penaeus monodon
ACAAAGCGGATATATGATATAATAATAACATCCTTTTTTTATTAATGTCGTAAAGGAACATATTCTTTATCTACTGTCGTCAAGGATGATCTTGAGATTTAACAACCGTCATATGAGGATAAATATCACGATAAGAGAAACATTTACAATAACAAAAAACAAAAACAGAAAACAACAGAAAAAAAAAATCTATATATATCAATAAAAACAATTTGACAACAACATAAAAAAAAAGAAGTAAAAAAAGAGAAGAAAAAAAGAAGCAAAAAAGAAAAGAAAAAAAGAAAAGACAAGAAAAAAAACAGTAAAAAAGAAAAAAAAAGTAAAAAAGAAAAGAAAATAAGAAAAAAAACAGTAAAAAAAGTCAAAAAAAGAAAAAGAAAATAAGAAAAAAAAATAATAATAAAAAATAAAAGAGCGTGGGAGCGGCAGCCTCTTCGCCTCCCGCCTTCGTCTTACCGCCAATAATCCTCTTAAATTCCCTCCGAAAACTGGCTGAGGGGAAGACGAGGGGAAGAGGGAAGGAAGGGGAGGATGAAGAGGTTGGGGAAGGGGAAGAGGGAAGAGGGGGGGAAGAGGGGAGGAAGGGGAGGAGGGGGGAAGAGGGAAGAGGGAAAGAGGGGGGGGAGAGGGGAGGAGGGAGGGGGGGAAGAGGAAGGGAAGAGGGGGGAAGGGAAAGGGGGGAGGTGGGGGAAAAGGTGGGAGGAGAGGGAAGGGGGGGGAAGGGAGGGAGAGAAGGGGAGAGGGG
>NC_051400.1:546018-546266 GCF_015228065.2 Penaeus monodon
ACGAATGACAGACAGAAAAATAGGTAAGGATATCCAGATAAGTCGTCCCTTCCTGTAAGTCGTCCTTCCTGCTCGAAAACGACCCTTCAGACGACTCCACTTCAGCCTCAACTTGCATTACACAATCCCAATCAATCATAAAAGATCTCTCCAACATCAATATTTACCGGAGCGAAAGGTCACACGAGGCGACATCCTCACAAGAATATCACAAGCCTCGGTAATTCTGGGAATCGAAAACAAGCAGG
>NC_051400.1:546662-546924 GCF_015228065.2 Penaeus monodon
TATTTTTCGCTTAAACAAACGTCTCTCTCAGACGGAAGCTGATGTTCTGAGAGATCGAGGATGTTGTTAATGTCAAGCTTCAAAAGCGTCCAGAGCTTAACATTCGGGTTTAAGATAATGCTAAGGCTGGAATCGATCTGCATCTTTGTCCTTTCGAATTGGTTTTTGGGTCTATTAGTCTGTTAGAATGAATTAGATTCCTTTGGATTTCGCTGGGTATTTTTTTGGTTCATTTAATTCGTTAAGTTTTTGGGTCTATTAG
>NC_051400.1:546961-547295 GCF_015228065.2 Penaeus monodon
TTAAGGATTAAATTGGGGATAAGTATAGGATGTTGATTTGTATACGATGAAGTGTTCTTGATTTAGGTGTTCTATGGATATAAGGAAGTTTGAAATCACGTTTAAAAATTATATTAAAATATGAAGTGCTTGTATGTATATGACGATGCTTTCTGAAATAAGTTTTTGGGTGATGACACTTACATGAACCAAAAAAAAAAAAAAATAATCATGGTAAAAAAATTGGACGTTAACACGTTTATGAGGACGTTACATGAAATATATATTATATAAGAATTGATACTAAGGCGCTGGCATATATATATAAGAGAGCACTTTATAAAATAGCCTTGAG
>NC_051400.1:547330-547596 GCF_015228065.2 Penaeus monodon
TGACGTATGTGAGGAAACCATGAAAATAGTTTAAAAAATAATGAGGAAAAAAAATCTGGTCTTGGCACGTTTATGAAGCGTAAATTATCTAACATACATAAGATTTATGGATATTGCAAGATTGCACACAAGGTCCTCGTACTTGGTTTAGTTAAAGCAGTCAAAGGCTAACTAAATACGACCTTGGGTATAAAGGTTATTAGTATAGCACTTTCTTGGTCCCGGGACTCCACTAAAAGGTAGTAATTAAATTCCATATGTGTGCT
>NC_051400.1:548093-548544 GCF_015228065.2 Penaeus monodon
AATGAAAATATGTATGTATGCAAAAATGAATGATACTTGTGACTGACCCCTGTTATTTCTCCAACTGCAGTTCTTCCCTTTCTCATCTCCTCTCTCCCTCTTCTCTTTTATCGCCCCTCACCCATTATCTCCTTGATTTACCCGACAGCATTTGGCAATTGTTTGTACGTCTGTTTTAAAATGTGTTCCTCTTTCATACCGTTTTCTAAATGAAATATTTTTTTCTTTTAGTATAACACAGTTGGTTTCATTTTATATTAAATGAGCCAATTGTAAAGGTATTATGATAAAAAAGTTTGTGTTTTGGGTTAAATGAAATCGGTGGTTTCAGGAATTAATTTCTTTAATCAGAGAATTTACTTGTGCTGTGTAATAACTCGGTTTTAATTTCTAAAAGTTAATATGTTCCCTTTTCCCCGAAGCTACCTAAAATAAAAATTAATACCGTAGT
>NC_051400.1:548627-548890 GCF_015228065.2 Penaeus monodon
TCACGAATGTATGTATGAATCCATTCCCGCCCATAGCACAACCCATGGTCCCCCCAACCCGCCCTCATTCCGCCCATCCTCCCAACCCGCCCTCATTACGGCCCGCCCATCCTCACAACCTCATTCCATACCCGCCCTCGGACGAAACATCTCTACACCCATCACGGCATAACCCTCCGGCCCAATCACGCGCCACTCGTCAACCGTGCTGTAAATCTGTCCCAAACAACGGCCCAATTTCGGTTCCAATTACGGTTACGGCG
>NC_051400.1:549120-550274 GCF_015228065.2 Penaeus monodon
TCCGCCATGACCGCCCTTGCTCCCCGTAACGGGATCTCTCCAACGTCCCGGCCGCTCGATTCTGTTGTTATAATTAGAAATTAGTTGTCGGGGGAGCAATGTTAAGCATTCATAGGAAAGGGGATGTTGCAAGGGGGTTACGGGGGTGGGGATGTTGCAAGGGGGATGTAGGGGTGGGGATGTTGCAATGGGGTGCAGGGGGTGGGGATATTGCATGTGGGATGTAGGGGGTGGGGATATTGCATGTGGGATGTAGGGGGTGGGGATGTTGCAATGGGGTGCAAGGGAGGGGGATGTTGCAATGGGGTGCAAAGGAGGGGGGAACTGCAGGGGAGAGAGTTTTTCAAGATGGGGGTGTTGCAAAGGGGAGGGTGCAGGGAAGGGTATTTTCAAGAGAGATTACAGGAGAGATGGGTGTTGCAAGGTAGGGTTGCAAGGTAGGGTTACATTATAGGGGAGGTTGGCGAAAGAGAGGGGGTGGGGGGCAAGGTAAAGGGATTAATGGTATCGATATTAATGGTATCGATATTGCATACTATTAATGATACTAGTATGCATAGATGGCGATGGCGTGGCTGCAGCTCCGTTGTTGCAGTAGTAATAGCTATTTGAATAAAGATAATGGTTATGTCAGTTTGTTGCAACGATAAAGGTTTCAGCTGTTTGGCAATGATCGTGAAAATGTTTATTCTGACTGCAGCACCGATTGTATTGCTTTTGATAGCGCTGGCTTTGATGATGTGAAGTCGAGTGCGTGTGTTATTTGTGGTACTGAGAGGCATGATGTGATGTTTAAACATATATTCAGAGATTAATGCTTAAAATTGCATTGACCTCGACAGTAATCGCTTATTCAATGGACGTGGCAATGGTAATAATGCAAAATTATAAAGTCGGGATATTGCCAGCGTGATATTACATTGAAGGAGATGATAATAACGCGTATATTTTGGAATTAGCCATAGGTACAGGAGCGCAAAGTTATTACAAAAAGTCTGCGGAATTCTGTTGCCACGTTTCACTACGGTTGACTCGGTCGGTGGGGCCGATCGTAAAAATTTTATTCCCAAAATATTGAATTTTCTTCTGGAATTCTTCCTGACTTATAAAGAATATTGTTCCAAACGAGTTACTCCGTTGTTCAACACTTTCAT
>NC_051400.1:550513-550720 GCF_015228065.2 Penaeus monodon
AGGCATCTCTGACCACGCAAAGACCTCCGGAAGTCACTGTAACTTCTCAACCTTTTATTTCTTAAAAAAAAAATGCCTATTCGCTATTCACACTCTCTCCTATTCTCCTCTTTCGCTTCCTCTTCCTCTGTCTCTTTCGTCTACCTCATCCTTACCTTATATTCCTCTTCTGAAAAATAACTATTCTCCGTTTACAATCTACCTTAT
>NC_051400.1:550775-551081 GCF_015228065.2 Penaeus monodon
ACCTATCCCCCATCCTTCAGTTTGGGTTTCAGCCTCCACGTCTATCCTTACCTCTCTGTACGTCAACCTCAACCTGTCCTCTATAACTCTTTTTTTTTCCACTTTTATCTTTTCTTCTGTTTCTCTCTTTCGCTCGATGTCTGTTCTGTTTTCTGCTTCTTCCCATATCCTTCATTTTACCTCATTCCTCATTATGCGGTTCGCCTCGTATTCTACCCTTTCCTCTGCCTTATCCATCATTCTCCTTTCTATCTCAATTTCTATCCTTCCCTCTGCTTCTTTCCCTTTTCTTCCCACCACCTCACT
>NC_051400.1:551127-551509 GCF_015228065.2 Penaeus monodon
TATTTCGCATTCTTCTCTCATTTTTTATCCCTTCTTCTTCTCCCCATTCTTCCTTCTTCCTTCTCCCTCATTCTTCCCCATTCCCTCCCACATCTCCTTCTCCCTCATTTCCTATCCTTTCCTCTTCCCTCTGTCCTTCCTCCTTCCTTCTCCCTCATTCTTCCTCATTTCCTCCTCCATCTCCTTCTCCCTCATTTTCTATCCTTCCCTCTTCCCCATCCCCTCTCCGCCCCATCTCCTTCTCCCTCAATCCTCTCCCTCCTTTCTCAGTCCCGAAATGTGAAACTCCCGATATTTTTATGAGGGTTCCGAGGGCCTCTCAGATCCCGACTGATGTCATCTGTCAGAGGCTGCAGGAAATTAGGTATCCGATAGGGACTAC
>NC_051400.1:551906-552065 GCF_015228065.2 Penaeus monodon
GACCGATGCCAGATTATTCTTAGAAAGAGGGGAGAGATAGAGAAGAGGTAGGGGAAGAGAAGAGAGAGAGAGAAAGAAGAGGAGGAAGAGGGTTGAGGAGGGAGGATAAAGGATGATGGGGGGGAGAAGGGGAGATAAATAGATAAGATAATGATAGAC
>NC_051400.1:552094-552447 GCF_015228065.2 Penaeus monodon
GCGATATACTGACACTAAGAACATATATATGGTACTAAAAAATAGCAAAACAAATATTATACTTGCTACTACTGATATGACAAATTAAAATCATTTTCAGTAATGAGAAAAAATAATGATAAAGCACTTATATATTCATGTACTCATAATAGATATCACATTTAGTGTCTGATTCAGAGCTACTCTTAATCTTGGAAAATTTATATTTATTCAGACGCCATTACAATTCGAAAAAAAGTATATTACACCCTTTATTTTTCTTTTTCTAGGCTAATTATAAAAAAATGCAATTTGCATATCATTATAAAAATGACGGAATTAATTGGTTAGATACCTGGATTTTTTTTACCGGT
>NC_051400.1:553773-553887 GCF_015228065.2 Penaeus monodon
AAAACTTTCGTCATATTTCTCAGAGTTTCTGGTACTTTCCTGTCTTGAGAATATCTTGTAAAAAGACTTGCTATTTTCAAAGACAAACGTTAAAGAAACTTTGGATGAAAAATG
>NC_051400.1:554630-554759 GCF_015228065.2 Penaeus monodon
GAGACGGAGGCCAGAATTTTCCCAGAAAAGCAGAGATTTTGGCGACTATGATAACGATGGAATTAAAATGGAAGGAGATATGAAGTAAATGACGCTGGGAAGTTGCCAGGGCGGTGATAAGGGAGATAA
>NC_051400.1:555347-555413 GCF_015228065.2 Penaeus monodon
AGATAAATGTGAACCAGCGAAGACCGAGAATATTAACCTCCCTCATCACCCCCTTTTTCTTTCTTC
>NC_051400.1:555535-555752 GCF_015228065.2 Penaeus monodon
TTGAGAGGCAGACGCGATGCAAACAAAAGGCATTAAGCTAAATATGAGAACAGAACCGCCCTTTTGTTTGGGTCCAATAAACAGGGCTCAGGGTAGTGCGAAAGGGTTCGAAAACAAAAGACTGAAATCGTGAAGGTTTTCATCCTTCTGTACATTTGGAAATTTGTTGGTCGGTTCTGATGATGGATTCATGGTTAGCACATTTTGGAAAAGGGTT
>NC_051400.1:556027-556344 GCF_015228065.2 Penaeus monodon
GGCTAGGGTTCTGAAGATTTAAAGTTGAAAAGGGTTAAGGAGACTTCGTGAAAACCAATGTTGAAGAGGTTTTAGGAGAGAAAAGGTTAGATTAGGGCTGAATAAATCTATTTTTTTTTAAATTCTTATTCATATTTCGCTACAGGTCTTTCGAATAACGTGGCTTGTTTCTGGAGTTGGAATAATTGAAAAGGGATCAAACGTGGTTCTTGGAAACATGATGTTGAAAAAATAACAAAATAATTCAGTAACGGACTGATATTAATGCTACGTCCTCGAGTCTTCAGAATTACGTGACTGAATGTGTGATATCGGGA
>NC_051400.1:556390-556833 GCF_015228065.2 Penaeus monodon
ATCCTTGACAAAGTTCCAAAGATTATGAATACAAAAACTCACTTTATATCTTTACAATTTTGACTTGATACTGGGATAAGCTTGGTTCATTGTAACATGTGTTTGAAAGGACAAGAAATGGAAAGAATAAATAGAAACAAGTATAGAAAAAAGAATAAAATAAAGAATAAAACAAGAATAGAAAGTGATAACTTCAAAATACAGGGTTATGTAATTCATATTTTGTACTTACATCTTACTTCAGGATTACGTGACGATTCTGAAAATTATATAACGTGGAATTAGTGATTACATGTGTGGAAATATTAATACTATTACTCCTAAACAGAAATACTGTTGATTATGGTAATGTTTATAAAGAAAGGAAAAATGAAGTATAGAAAGGTGGAAATGCAATATAAAACAGACCTTCGATTTTGCTAAAGTAAAAAATGAACAGTGAG
>NC_051400.1:557030-557331 GCF_015228065.2 Penaeus monodon
ACGTTGTCTTTACATTTTATGAGGAGAGACTCGCTTATCCGGCCAGAGGGAAAAGGAAATTCCTGACAACTTTATTTTTCACACAATGCATCAGGTTCGGACAGTAAATAAGGCGAAAGGCCTCTATAACTATCCCTTTTCTCTCGTTCTGTAAAGAGGCTCATCTGTCTTGGCGTCTGTGTTAAATCTTTACTGCTAAATCTTATACGCTGTCTATTCAATACAACTTCTATCTCTCCTTTTCTCCATGTGAATTGTTATCATCCTCTGTCTCTGTTTCGTTCTTTATATTTTCGTTGAA
>NC_051400.1:557554-557707 GCF_015228065.2 Penaeus monodon
TCGTTACGACTCTCTTCGTTCTTTTGATCGAATTTCTTCTTTTTCTCCTACTCTTCACATGATCAATATCTCAATATCTATCTCCTTTTTTATTTCGTTTAATCTCTCTTTACAATATCATCGCTCCTTCATCTCTATCTTCCTTTTCATCTT
>NC_051400.1:557783-557957 GCF_015228065.2 Penaeus monodon
TCCCAATATCATCCTTTATCTCTACCTCTTTCTTTTCATTTCATCTTCTCTGTCTCTCTCTCCCATTCGTTATGATCCTCCTTTTTCTTCTTCTATTCATATCGTATCATTTATCTCTCTCTCTTCCACAATACAAACCCCTTTCTCTATCTCCTTTTCAGTTCGACTAATCTT
>NC_051400.1:558156-558423 GCF_015228065.2 Penaeus monodon
TTCTCTCTTTCATCCACTCCGATTCTCTCGCTTCATTCCTCACGATCTTATTTCCTTCACTCCTTCTTTCTCTCTCCCTCACATCCTTCTCACTCCTCTTCTATCTCTTGTCTCTTCCTCTGGGCCGCTGAGAGACGTGTGTCGACGTGGCCTTTGCAATTAGTCTTTATACCTGAGGTTCTATAGTGACCTGCTCGGCCGGTATTGATCAGCGAGAGTGAGTGACACGTGACTTGATCTTCCGATGACGTCAAGTAACAGACAGAC
>NC_051400.1:558802-558909 GCF_015228065.2 Penaeus monodon
AAGAGGAGCCATGAACATCCTGGTGAGCTTTCGTGGAGCGCTAACGAAAGGCGAAGGAAAGTTAAGCTCTCGGGGTTACTCCTCGTAGACACACGACCGCGGTCACC
>NC_051400.1:559291-559415 GCF_015228065.2 Penaeus monodon
AGAGCAATAAAAACGATCTATGAATTATCAAATAATATTGTATATTTTTAAATATCATTATGAAAGTTTTTGTCAAATTTAGAGAGAAACAAAGAATATCTTTATGTTATTATTCTATGTATAC
>NC_051400.1:559598-559677 GCF_015228065.2 Penaeus monodon
CACTAATCTTTCAATATATATGAAAAGACCAAAATACGAAATAGGAAAGGCAGTGAAGGATATTACTTATTAACAGTTC
>NC_051400.1:559870-560290 GCF_015228065.2 Penaeus monodon
TAGTGGTTTTGTCCGAATAACATTTTTTTCGAAGTTTGGTTTTGTCCGAATAACATTTTTTTCGAAGTTTGGTTTTGTCCGAATAACATTTTTTTCGAAGTTTGGTTTTGTCCGAATTACATTTATTTTAAAGCTCGGTTTTGTCCGAATAACATTTATTTCGAAGCTTGTTGTTGTCCGAATAACATATATTTCAAACGATTATCCTCACCATCCCGTTAATTGTGCAATTATTATCCTCGCCGAACTTTATTCATAAATTGCATTTCTATTACTGTTACTTGTCTTCATATTTCTGTTTTATTGTCAGTATTTATATTAATATTTGCTGTGCAGTTTCGAATCAACATACTGCAATATAGAAAAGGTTCGGTTAAAATTATTTAATTCCGTTAAAAGTTGATTTTGGGGGAATAGATT
>NC_051400.1:560533-560605 GCF_015228065.2 Penaeus monodon
ACGATAATGTAGATTCATGCTAATTACTCCTGCTAATGAGATAAACTGAACTTTATCTGACTTTTTCCCAGG
>NC_051400.1:560802-562463 GCF_015228065.2 Penaeus monodon
CGTTTCTCCACTAACCCCCTCCTCTCTCCCCCTCAGGGCGCCCACATCCCCTACCTGACGGAGACGCACGGCATCGTAGTCAAAAAGTGGATGAAGGACTCCCCCCCGCCTTACGAGTCCCCCCCCGAGTACTCCAGCCTCTCCCCCGAGCTCATCATGGACGCCAAGACGCTGCAGGAACTCGTGAACACTTCTCAGACGTCTTCGTCGCCAGGTATCCCCGTCGGTGTCCACGATTCCCACCATTCCCAGACGTCCTCCGCGTCGTGCCAGGGACGTTCGGCCTCCCCCCTGTGCACCACGCCCCTCTTCAGCAGCGCCAACTTCTGCGATACCCCTAGGAGCCTCACGCCCACGGGGACGCTGCAGGAGATGGGCAAGGCGCGGGCGGGCGTCTACGATCGGCCGCCGTCACCCATCTTCACCTCGTGTCAGTACCAGCTGTCGTCATCCTCCGCGAACGTCCTGCATCTTCCGGCTTCGAACGCCTTCGTAGCAGCATCGCCCACGACCACGGCTGCGTCAGATACCGTGCCTTCCTCGGCGTACGCACAGCACGTACCGCCCCCGCCGACGTACGAGAGCCTGCGGATACACTCGCACGGCGGAGGCAGAAGAAAAGACGACAATCACTGATACTTTCCCAGCGCCGTCGCTAGAGGAAACCGAAGGCTCTGTCAACTCCTCCGTAGGCCTAGTCCCGGTGTAGCGTGTAGAACATGACGAGGAAGTAATTATGCTTTGTCAATCATAACGTAGTTTGGATTAGTTCCAAGAGTAACATTTAGGATTATGGTCTTAAGAGGAAGTATCGAAATATGGTCCCGATGATGTCCCTTTGAAAGAGGAACTTTAAATCCTAAAACTTGATTAAGGAAAGTCAGACAAACGTAGGCGAGATGAAGACTACTTGTAGAATCCTAAGGGAGCCTAATCTACCTCCCGAATCCTTGATCTAAATTCTCTTCCCTTGGCTTACCGTAGTTAGTCACAGCTCATCTAAAACCCATGTATTTGTAGTGCTATCAGTAGTAGTGAAGTAGGAAAATAAGTGCAGATCATTGCGGCAGGTACACTTGTAGAATTTTTATTTATACTGCGTAAATTATTCGAGTGCTGCATTAGATACACTATATTGCATTCATTACAAAGCAGTGTTTACAAGCTTTGTTACAAACTACTGCTATACAGCATATAAACTACCCAAAGACTTAGCACACGAGAAATAACATAACATAACACGTAGTGATGAGAAATAGTAAACATTTTTTATAAAGTTCTGTCACTTCTATTCACCTCTTCTTCTGATTAAGAAAAAAGAGAGAGAGAAAAAAAAAAACGAAAGGCACCATATTTCGATAATTTTCCATACATGAACTTCCGTCCACGAGTATGAAGCATAATGTTTGAATTTCTTCCCGCGTGTACTTTGTATGTGTGTGATGTACCGGCGCCATTTTGTGTACCCGTAACTTTGATGTTTCTCTAAAGGTTATTCAAAGACTAGAAGGAAAAAAAGATATAATCGTTTGCTGATGTAATTTTTTTTTTTTTTACATATACATAAGGAGGAGCGGGCGTTTGCATCGCCTCGCAGTTTCCCTTTTCTTTTATAATGTGTAGGGAAGAAAAGACTTGGTGTTCTAAAGTGTTATCATGAC
>NC_051400.1:562496-562723 GCF_015228065.2 Penaeus monodon
TGAACTGCAGTGTCTGTTGACAATCAGCTGGAAGTCCGGATATCGATTGTCTTTTGTCTGGGTGTCTCGCACATGCCCCGTTTCGCGTTTCCTTGTCTGTTGCTGAAGGCCGTTAACGGTTAATATAACGCCTCACTCTGTTTACTGGGCGGTGTGATCGCAACATCCTTTCATTTAACGGTTTTTTGTAATAGGGTTATATGTAAAAAAAAGGGGGTAGTTAGGGC
>NC_051400.1:562827-562968 GCF_015228065.2 Penaeus monodon
GTAATAAACGTTCTATTTATTCTTTTGTGAGTTGTAACTGCAGGAGTCGAAGAATTGTGTTTATGATAACATACCATTTTAAAAGGGTTTACAGGAGGGAAGATCCGACAGGAAAACTCAGTAAACCGTAAAAGTGGTTCC
>NC_051400.1:563359-563543 GCF_015228065.2 Penaeus monodon
CGTAACTGTCAGACCTGCTCATTGGCACCAAGATAAACCCGGTGCCACTATCTAATTTCAGATCGGTTATGACAAACGCCAGCATAACTGTCTTCTTCATATCAAGTGTATAATAATATACATCATCCGGTAACGTCGGTGTTTACAGGAGTCTAGTCAAGGGAATGTATTATATGTGTGCATT
>NC_051400.1:563714-563812 GCF_015228065.2 Penaeus monodon
ACTGACGTAGTATTTGGTATGAGGGTGCTTCTGTATGCAAAGGGGGGGGAGGGGGGGAGTCAAGGGTTGGTGGAGTTGTCATGCCAGGGTTTAGGGTG
>NC_051400.1:563885-564003 GCF_015228065.2 Penaeus monodon
TCGATCCGCCAACAGACATTGTTCTCAATCCCTTAATCTAATCTCTTGTCTCCTTGTGTTTCCTTTCATCCGATATTGATATTTGATATAGAAAAAACGGAAAAGAAAATCTGGATAA
>NC_051400.1:564029-564318 GCF_015228065.2 Penaeus monodon
TCCTTTTGAGATGAAGTGAAAGAGAGAACGAAAAAAATAAATGTATATATACAAAATGCCTCCTGAAAATAAATGGTTTTGAAACTTACTCGTCGAGATACAATGTTAACTTAGCAGCGTGTGACATTTAAAGGTAAAAGGATCCGCGAAATTATGTACAGGTAATCGACTTGTATGACGTCATCAGGTTATATAATTCACAGTCATAAAGATAGCTTCGATGACGTAATATCGCCCACCCCCGCCCCCATCCCCCACCCTGTCCTTTCCTTCACCTTTCGTCGACTGG
>NC_051400.1:564534-564831 GCF_015228065.2 Penaeus monodon
CTAAGTGGAATTACAAGCTTTGGAATCTTACGCGCTACCCACTTTCCCTCTCTGCCCCCCGGGGGAAAAAAAATTGACTCATAAGGCGATAATCCCACACATGCGCTTCGAGATGTGACCTTTATGATGTTGGGCTTCGAGACTTGATCGATATGTATGAATATTTATGGTGATGAGGCCCGTTGGCTGAGGGTTACCGGGTGACCTAAATATGAATTATTCGCGAAGTGGAAGCGCTGTCTCTCTTGGTTATGTAATGTGTGTTTAACTATGTGTAATGATAAGTGGTTCTGTGTC
>NC_051400.1:565161-565253 GCF_015228065.2 Penaeus monodon
TTTTTTCTCATTTTCTCAAGACGAACGCCTCAGTTAGAGTAACGCAAATAAAAATATCGTTGCCATTATAAGGACGTGCTCGATGGAACGTG
>NC_051400.1:565529-565613 GCF_015228065.2 Penaeus monodon
AACACTCAAGGGAAATACTTCTACGTCTCCTGGACCCTCGGCGTAGAGCGGCCTAATTGCACGGGCGTCGTGGGGACAAAAAAT
>NC_051400.1:565896-565968 GCF_015228065.2 Penaeus monodon
AGGTTCCCTAAAATCTCGAGGACGGCGCTGAAGACGTAGCCTTCGTGGGGCGTTGCTGGTATCCGTGGGGGA
>NC_051400.1:566276-566646 GCF_015228065.2 Penaeus monodon
GAAAAGTAGAGAAAAGAAAAGAGAAAAAAGGAAGACAAAAAAAAGAAAGAAAGGAGGAAGCAGAATAAAAGAAAAACGACACGACGAAGACAAAAAAAAAAGGAGAGAGAAAGAGGGATAGGAGGAAGCCAGAGAGGAAGAGAAAGAAGGGAAAAGATATAATGCCGAAGCTGTGACTCGTTCAGAGGAGTAAAAGCTTGCAAGATGAACATGTTGCAGAACTTCCCGTAGCGTGTACCTACGCGCACAGAGCTAGCAACGACCTAGAACTGTGTGTACATGTTTATATATTTGTATTGGGTCTACAAGTGTGCGTGAGTGTAACAGTGCAACATTTTTATCCTATTCATTTGCGCTGTTTTGGTAGGAA
>NC_051400.1:566677-566871 GCF_015228065.2 Penaeus monodon
GTAAATATACTCCATTAACATTATTAATTGTTCAATCTTTACTATGCAGCCTATCAGTTGCCAAATGCTTGTTTAAAAGGCGTCAACTACGTGCAACATTTAGCAAGGCGGAGTAGGCTGCGGCCGGGCAAGGAGACGGTGTTGCAGATGTTGCAAGAGGAGATGCAACACAGGACCCTTAAGAGGCGTCTTTG
>NC_051400.1:567479-567550 GCF_015228065.2 Penaeus monodon
TAATTTTCAGAAAACCCAAAAAAAACTTGAGGGGTACATCAAACCCCCGTGAGTGAAAATTTTATGTTTGT
>NC_051400.1:568203-568288 GCF_015228065.2 Penaeus monodon
CGGTTACAATGCGCTAAAATCAATTCTCATTTTCTACAGACTCCCTTGACAAAGACGCGGAACAAGAGGGTGGAGAGAAATGGGG
>NC_051400.1:568329-568630 GCF_015228065.2 Penaeus monodon
AAGAATTTGCAATTAGCTAATGGACATTGCTGAAATGGCCAATACAGGATGCAACATTGGAAATATGATTGACTTGGTTGAAAAGAAAAAAAAAACCGGAAAACCTGGTATCTGCTCTTTGTATTTGTGTTTTTTTTAATGTATTTATCTGTTTATCTATTTATTTCTTGATTCATTGATTTGTCTATTTTTTTATATATTTATTTTTAATATATTTATTCACTCAATCATTCACCTCTCTATTTGTCTACTTCTTTATTACTGAAAAAATATGTTTCCTGAAAAAAAATTCAACCCTCAC
>NC_051400.1:568667-569372 GCF_015228065.2 Penaeus monodon
AGATAATGTACCCTAATTAAAAATGATAATCAGTCACCGAATCATTTACCTGTTCATCTATTTCTTTATTAATGAATGAATGAGGCGCTTAATTCAAAAACTCGATAAGAGCCACATAAAAAAAATGAAAAAAATCTGAGAATATAACCACACGATTTTGATGGATTATGCATGGAAAGGCAACTGAATATCTTGACTTGAGTTTAATAAAAAAAGGCTGCGTTTTATCAGTAAGTGGCACCCATGGCGTCCAGAGTGAAAAAGGCCACATTTTATCAGTAAGTGGCACCCATGGCGTCCAGACTGAGCCCACGAGATTCTATGTTTTATCAGTAAGCGGCACCCATGGCGTCCAGAGTGAAAAAAGGCCACATTTTATGAGTAAGCGGCACCCATGGCGTCCAGACTGAGCCCACGAAAAAAAAGGCAACATTTTATCAATAAAGTTACGCTCATCGACTTCCTGCTCTCTTAGAACGCGATATCCTCTCTCAGTAAGGCATTAAGGCTCAACAATACTCGTGGATAAGCGGAATTTCGACCACTTAGGCACTTCCTAAGAGGTGGAAATGGTGTGGGATGGTTTGGGGAATACAGTGGTATGCACACCTCGAATATGACCCCTAATTTTATAAAATTCTGAAGAAAATTGAATTTACTTTTGATAGGCAAATCTAATATAACAGTTTCCTCACGCCTCAAATA
>NC_051400.1:569646-569735 GCF_015228065.2 Penaeus monodon
CCCTCTCTAGGCATGTTGCCAACCGAGGACAAAGATGAAATATCGGAAATATTTCCAATAAGAGGAAGACAAACGAGAATAAACGAAGG
>NC_051400.1:570413-570529 GCF_015228065.2 Penaeus monodon
CACTCATCTACCCGAAAGCCAATCGAACTAACAATCTAATAAGGTAAATCGAGGTAAATAAAACTTAAAATAGGACCGATAACCAAGAACTGCTGCTGTTAAACGCTCCCGCAATG
>NC_051400.1:571889-572118 GCF_015228065.2 Penaeus monodon
TTATCTCCGTCAACCGCGTCGCGTATTAAGGCATCTCTGTTACGCTAACAGTGCTTTCGTAATAGAAAAAATGAAAAAAATAAAATATTGACGAGCGGTTTGCTAAGAAAATGTAATACGTCCGTAATTGAAAAAAAAAAAAAATTGTGACGAGTGGTATGCGTTTATACTTGAAATGAAGGATCGTTTGTTTTCAGAAAAAATGCAACTACGAATGCGCGTTGCATAC
>NC_051400.1:572747-573044 GCF_015228065.2 Penaeus monodon
TGACGATCGAAATGCGCGCGACGGAGGAACGACTCCCCGTATAGATCCCATGACATGTTCTGATTAGACGAAAGAGCATCGGATTAAGGATATTGTCGCTGGTTTCAATACCTTGTTGTGGTTTCAGATTATTTTCGGGATGGAATAGAGGGTTGATGGAATCCATTGTGTTTGCTGAAATGTGTTGGGAGGAAAATTGTGATTTCTATTGTTGGTGGAATAATATTTGTGAAATTTCGTATTTGATTAAAATTGATTGAGATGATGATGATGAGACTTGATTTTGGGGAATTCGTT
>NC_051400.1:573645-573873 GCF_015228065.2 Penaeus monodon
ACATAAAATTATTCACAGATCAACGTTATCACTTTCCTCGAGATAACAGGCCATCAGTCCATCGATCTAAGAATTATGAATTTGCCTTTCCTCTCGTGCTCTAAGAATGAGGGCAAGATCCATAATTCTTGAGATAAGGATAAGGTAATAAGGCAAGTGTCTCTTTAATGTGGAAGGAGAGAAGATGGATAGAGAGGGAGAGGGTAAAAAAGAAAGAGGAAATTATGA
>NC_051400.1:574508-574765 GCF_015228065.2 Penaeus monodon
TTTAAGTTGCAAGCGTGAAATATCAACCTTTAAAGTTGACAAGTAAAGTTAAGACTCAAGTTTTGAAAGTATTTCGGATTTTATTTCGTCTGTTTTTATATTCTATTTGGGAAGATTAGTCTGTTTTTTTATTATCTTTTTTCTTATTCATTTATTCGTTTATTTATTTTAATATTTTTATCCTATTTTGAAAATTTATTCTATTCTATTTATCTATTTTTTTTTGAGGGGGGGGGAGAGATGAATAGATGAATGAT
>NC_051400.1:575784-576223 GCF_015228065.2 Penaeus monodon
TTGCGTTCTATCGACGTTCGTAAAGGGAGGATGTTTATACCAGACGTTATAGGGAATGTTATATGGTAATATTATGCAAATAAGGAAACGTTATGTAAATAGGATAATGCCATGTGTATAAAAGTAACATTATCTATATAAGATTATGCAAATGTGTTGATGTTATGGATATAAAAGTAATATGTAAATAGAATAATGTTATGCAAATGCAGTGACGATGTTTATAGAAGGGAATGTAATGTTATTTAAATATGGTAACTTTACTAAAATAATGTAATGCTAATAACGTTATGTCGCTTCGGAAGCTAATTAACTGCAAAGTTAATTACAGATTTATTTACACTTCAGAGATTGAATGAGATGATGATAAGGAGAAATATATCGTGATGGAGATGATAATCAATAATCAAAACTTGAAAAATAAGAATGAGGAAGATAG
>NC_051400.1:576399-576623 GCF_015228065.2 Penaeus monodon
AAATAACTATAACTTGAAAAGTAACAATGATGAAGATAACAACAACATCGCCATCAACAACAATATAATTTAAGAAATAACAATAACAAAGATAGCAACAACAACCATACCTTAAAAATTAAGATAATAATTACCACAATAAAAAATAACAAAATCAACAACAACAACAACAACAACCATACCTTAAAAAAATAACAAAACTACAACAATTACACCTTTAAATA
>NC_051400.1:576715-576902 GCF_015228065.2 Penaeus monodon
ATAAATTGCAAAACCCCTTTCGCTCTCTGGCCTGTAACCCCCCCCCCCAGGCAGCCACTCCCCCCCCCCTCGCTGCCGAAGGACCATTAGGAACGGCCATTTAAACCGGGGGGGGGGGGAGGGTCGGGCGCTTTCGTAGACGGGAAACTGTCGGTGTAAGTGAGCTGTTAATATTCAGGGTTTTTAC
>NC_051400.1:577742-577819 GCF_015228065.2 Penaeus monodon
GTTTTGCGAAAAGTTTGTCGAACTTTCCGCTGGCAATAATGGCGTCCATTTTTATACCTTTGATCCGACTTCACTCG
>NC_051400.1:578338-578414 GCF_015228065.2 Penaeus monodon
TGCAACACGCCTCTCGTCTCAAATGCATAATTGCATCTCTTGGCACTTAATAGCATGGAAGGTCGGAATATAATAA
>NC_051400.1:578865-578996 GCF_015228065.2 Penaeus monodon
TCATATCACATTTTGATATTAATGTTTTTGAATAATAAAAGAGGTTCTCACCTTACATGCTCATTATAAAGAGATCGCTTTTCCATTAAACGAAGTAAATTGTGTAAATGATCATAATGAATGAGAGAGGA
>NC_051400.1:579788-580477 GCF_015228065.2 Penaeus monodon
CCCACAAACATAAATGTATGTACACAAAGAAACACAGAGATATTGCGTATGAAGAAGAATGAAAGTGACATCAACTGTTTGTGTAATAAAATGCGTCTTTTCGTTCGCGATATGAGGCGTGAATTCTTGTAATAAACAAAATGGCAAGTAAACATTACAGAGATTATCGGTGCCTATTTAAATGTTCGGCTCATTGTATTTTCACTCTTTTCAACAAAGGATTTCCTATATACGACAAACGAAATGGACGACAAGACAAATGAACATCTTATTCGCGAGACATTATATAGAAATGATCATCACTACGTATGAAAATATAGATACCATATAGGAGAAAAAACAAAAACAAAGAAACAAAAGAGCATCAATCCGAACAAAAAAGAGCACCGAGCATAAGGATTCGGATAAAGAGATCAAACGCTCTTCCCTGTTCCTCGCAGCGGAGACGTGTGAGCCTCGATCCCCTCTTCGCAGGCCGAGTTACATGTCTCTCCTGGGACTTGGAAAACGACCTTCAGAGGGACGTAAGCTCGCGAAGATCAGACGAAAGAATCCACTGGTCTGTTCAGCGCCGACGAGGGGAGAGGAGAGAGAGAAAAGGAGGGTCTTGCAGGATCGGGGATGTTGATTCTTGTCTCGTCGGTTGTAAAGTATTAAAGGGATCTGGAGGCCGGGAAAGGGAGACGGAC
>NC_051400.1:580551-580682 GCF_015228065.2 Penaeus monodon
ATGTATCTATGTATTTGTATAGTTTTTTCCAGTGATGACGAAGTGACTGTACAATATCCGTACGTACAACAGATATATAAATAGAATAACGTGAGAAATCATGAAATAATGAATAGTCGCAACAGCAAATG
>NC_051400.1:580739-581044 GCF_015228065.2 Penaeus monodon
TCAGCGAAGTTCCAAAACAGAATTTGATTTCCGACTCGAAAATTAAAAAAACAATTTTTTGTCTTATTTCACGACCTTCTATAGTATTTTTTTCCCCTCATTCAACTTCCCACAGCTGTCGTTAAGCCATTAAGTATCAGCCGCAAAGATACTCAAAGAAGATCACACACGGCTTCCCTTCATAAGTAATGCAGGAGAAGTATATTATATATTTTTTTCCTCTTAGAGCAAAAAGCTTTCCTTTGGCGTTCTAAGTGAGATGAAATATCGAGGCAGTAATGTCTAGAGTACTTTAGACAATTCCC
>NC_051400.1:581144-581531 GCF_015228065.2 Penaeus monodon
CCAACTTTTTCTGGTTTTCTGTATTTCCTCAATTCTTTCTTTCCCCAGGTCATATCTCTTTCGCTTCCCTTCCCCTTCCCCCTACTCCCCCTGTACGTACTTCTCCCCTCCCCCCCTTTACTTCTCTCTCCCCCTCTACTTCCTTCACACTTTCCTCCCCCCTCCCCCCCCCCATTTTCCCATCCCCCCTACTTAATTCTCACTTTCCTACATCCTTACCTCTTTATCTTATTTTCTCTCTCTTCTAATTCCTCTTCCCCAACCTCCTTCCCACTCTCCTAATCCCCTCTCCCCCCCTCTTCTACCCCTCCCCCTCCCCCTCTCCCCTTCTCCCCCCTCTCCCCTTCTCCCCCCTCTCCCCAAGCCCCTCGCAAAAACTGAATCCAC
>NC_051400.1:581578-581654 GCF_015228065.2 Penaeus monodon
AGGGGAGTGTCTCAGATCATCCTCTGGCGCTGGAGTTCTCGGGTGGACATCCCTCGCCTCCTTTTGTTATGAAGGG
>NC_051400.1:582530-582769 GCF_015228065.2 Penaeus monodon
TCGTCTTTCGCCGGGGGGAGAAAAAAGATCTGATTTTCCGCTTCTCGGGAGTGCGTTTTTTAGTAAACAAAATTTCGGACTTTTGTCATCATTTTTTGAAAAATTCCCTTTCTGTTTCGTGGAATATCTGACGTTTTTTGGGGAAATTTCCCTGAAAATTAGACACTTAATTGAATGTACGTGTATGCTCACAATACATGTGTACACGTACATGAACAAACACAACACCCCACTTTTCA
>NC_051400.1:588161-588293 GCF_015228065.2 Penaeus monodon
CCTCAACGGCCCCAGGGCTGCTGGCCGGACACGCGACGCTGAAACTCCGCTCTTGCTCCAAGACATGCGCATTCGTTTGCAATCCACTGTGTTGTGCTCTTCTCCAGCCGTATACCACCCAACCAGTCTACA
>NC_051400.1:589998-590161 GCF_015228065.2 Penaeus monodon
GACCCCCTCTTCAGCTTCGTGTGTCCCACACCCCAAACAGATAAAATTCCTAAAAAACGGAATGTAAAGGGTACAGTAATCCTTAACTGTATTGCTGCTGGATAAGGGAAAAAAAACTCCACATCCCCAATTACTGGGAGAGAATACAAAACCCCGTGTATCC
>NC_051400.1:590463-590641 GCF_015228065.2 Penaeus monodon
GATCAACACCAAGCAGGGATCACCGTGCATCAGACTTCGCCAATAAACAGGATTCCATGGTGCTAACAGACAATCCGACGAAACGGAAATTTCCAACTGCAGGGAAAATCACTTTCAATGACAAGGCTGGACTCAACTGTCAACTGTGGTCCCACAAACCAGCGGGAAATCATCATAG
>NC_051400.1:590928-591187 GCF_015228065.2 Penaeus monodon
TGTGATTATTATGTCATTACCGCCGCGCTGATAACAAGTTTTGTGGCTCACTCCATGTTATCTTCTCTCGCTGTTATCATCTTGATATTCGCGAAACGAGGTGGTGATTGAATTTCATTGACACTAAGGTTTATATCGTGGCTTGCAGAATCTATAAATGATGTATTCTTTGGCACCTTTGTTGAGTGGCTTTGTGGAGGGTTCAATGACCTTTGTTGTGTTTACTCTTCTCTCTTCAACACAATGGAGGTTTATTGTG
>NC_051400.1:591463-591619 GCF_015228065.2 Penaeus monodon
TCGTCACCCATAGTAAAAACACGCGAAAAATACATTTTGCTGCCAGGCCAAGCCACATGGCCAAGAAGAGGGGACAAGATTCGGCTCGAAGCGAAGGAGAGGCGGCGACCCGCGCCATTATTTTGGGAGTTGTTGTCATTCTGATATTCCACTGAT
>NC_051400.1:591929-592142 GCF_015228065.2 Penaeus monodon
CAAAGGGACGAGTGCAGAGTTTATATAGTGATTCTAGCGATCTAGAGTTTTTTTTCCTTTTAAGTTATGCTAATTTATTTTCGAACATTTGCTCGAAATTTAGCGATTTTTAAGTCATTTCTTCAGGGTGGGAAAATGAGGAGTTTTTACTCCTGTGTCAAAAGGTTTTTAAAATCCAGTCTAGCGGTTTCATAGAAATATCAATGGCAACAC
>NC_051400.1:592243-592458 GCF_015228065.2 Penaeus monodon
ATTTATCGGCATGTAACAAAATCATAAATAAAAAAACGCCATTAAATGTAATTTATGAATTTTCCGTCACTTTACAACAGAATTTATAATAAGTATAATAAAACAGAAAAAAAAAATTAAATGCCTCCTTTTGGCCACTTTTGTGTAATCTAAACACTCAAAACCTACATCTCAAATGTCATCAGTTGTTATTATTATTATCATGATGATGATGA
>NC_051400.1:593738-593974 GCF_015228065.2 Penaeus monodon
AACAGCTCCAAAAGGCATCAACAAAATTCCCCAAATAAACGCCTACGTTTCTGTATCTCTCGTCCCTCTTGCTTTACGGGAGGCGGAGGACACGCAGCTCCTTCGGTAAATCATAGACAGACGTAGCGGCGCCGAGCTGGCATTGCAAAAGTTGCATGCACCTTGCAACTCCTAGAGGTCAGAGAGGGAGGAGGATCTGTTACTCTTCTTGGGATCATAGAGATGTTGTAATCTCC
>NC_051400.1:594213-594408 GCF_015228065.2 Penaeus monodon
GACCCAATTTCACTGTCACTGGAAAACGAAAGTTCAAATCATCAACCAACCAACACATCAGAGGAGGCAATGAGCTGACATCAATGAGCTGACTTCAGCGCTTGAGGATTTTAGACGTGAGATCATGATGTCTTTTCCAACACCCGATGTCTTCGAACCCGGGTTTCCGTGCTTTCTTCTTTCTCCCCCCCCCCC
>NC_051400.1:594540-594623 GCF_015228065.2 Penaeus monodon
AGGCACATGAAAACGAACATTCCAAATAAAGATCACAACACTTTCATTACCAACTTTTGCAGCTTCAGAGAGAATTGCAAAGG
>NC_051400.1:594779-595639 GCF_015228065.2 Penaeus monodon
AAGACATGCAGACAGAAAGACTGCCTTCCTGTGAGAAACAGACAACGAACAAGCGGCCACCATGATACGCAAATGAGTGAATGTAGCGTGCAACACAATGCAATATACATTTTTATTATTAATTACTAAGTCGTGAGGTAGCCATAGTCTGAAGGGAAGGACTGGAGGTGAATTGCTAAAAGTAGATATAGTGGCAGTGGTAGCATGTCTGTTATAATCATGGTGAATATAACTTTGACACTAACCAGTACTAGGGTAATGATTTTGATAATAGTAGCAACAATTATGATAAGAACGATTATGATAAATTTTCACTTAATGATAAAACCATGGATGAAACCAAATATGATTAATTTTATTCACACAAAATACACCCCGTTTTCCCTTTTTCGTCGCTATATTTCCACACACTTTGAAGTCTTCCACCCTGCCTGGGATATTTCTTCATACTCTTAACAACATCTGGAGACCGTCAATAAAGAGAGAAAAAAAACTCAGTACAAAATTTAACTCACTAGATCCTTAACACACATATAACAGACACTGCTTTCCCGGTGCCAAGCATTACGGAAGCAAGGGGTTCATTGCATACTCACGGTTTAAATAACAGCTATCCTTATCTACCACTCTAAATAATAAAAAAGAGAGATTATAAAGAACATTTAGAAACACTAAAATAAAACAAAAGTTTAACGACATTCGAAGCAAACACCAAAAAAATATACGATTAACAAAATACACACGTTGGCACAGATATCTTTTCTTGATCATTCCTCGAATTACTCCCGAATTTTCTTGACGAGAGGGTTCATGGAGAACTAAAAGGGTTGTATGGTATACCAGGGAAAGATATGTTACGA
>NC_051400.1:595857-596067 GCF_015228065.2 Penaeus monodon
GAAAACATACTGAATGATTTACAGTCCAGTACTTTAGGGTTTAATGTAAATAGGTACCCACGGTTTAGTACAATAATAATATTTTTTAGAAGAAATAAATATATATACGTAGAATATGCTAAAGTATAACCGCTTGAGAAGACCGACTAAAGAGTATTTCGTGTACCTTAAAATTTTCTGGAAAGCAAATTCTTTCTCCGCTTCTTGAAC
>NC_051400.1:596408-596615 GCF_015228065.2 Penaeus monodon
CTCGCAAACCCGTCATAAAAACCCCAAATCCTTCCTTCTTTGCCGGCAGCCGGTTCGCTCGTCCCGCAGCCCAGACGAACTTGCAACATCCACGAGACTTTGCATGGCTGTGCAACATCCACGAGACCTTGCATGACTGTGCAACATCCAAGCATCGAACTCTTGCATATCCAACTCGGATTTTCATTATTCTTAACGAAGGGGCAA
>NC_051400.1:597182-597401 GCF_015228065.2 Penaeus monodon
TCATGGAAACACCTCATGTTTTACATAATTTAACTTTTTTTTTTGTCTTTTTAAACGTAACTTTTATCAAACACTTATCTCGAACGAAAGATTCTTAGGTATTATATTCTTTTTAATATTGCATTCTTTATTACCTTTAAAAAATCAAATAATCGAGTGAGTTATGGAATAGTAAATGATAACTAAAAAACAATGTATATTGTACACACACGGGCACGG
>NC_051400.1:598848-599695 GCF_015228065.2 Penaeus monodon
ACCTTCTAAAAGATCTAACTGCGCACATTTACGCGCTTGGAATTTAGTCAAGTTAGGTAATCCGGAGAGAGGGAAGGACACCCTTATCGCCGCGACACGAGTTGGCTCTCCGGGCAAGCGGCGACAAAGCCCCAGAACGACAGGCAAATCGGTTCCACCCTGTCTTGACTGGTTATGCACGCAAATACTCACGGGCGGGAAATGGATCTCCTTGTTCCTAGCAATATATACAGAATAAATATAGAGAGGGCTACCAGGCGGAGCTGGGCAGCGCGGGCACTCACCCAACTACAGTGCTGGGCCGTGGAGTGGCTATGAGGCGGGGAGGGTGGGAGGGGGAGGTGGGAGGGTGGGAGATAGGGAGGGAGGGTGGGAGGGGAGGGAAGGAGAGGGAGGAGGGACAGGGAGGGAAGGGGAGGAGAGGAGGGTGGGAGAGATGGAGGAGGAAGAGGAGGGGAGGGAAGCAGGGAGAGAGCGGGAGGGGAGGAGGAGGAGGAGGAGAGGGAGGGGAGGGAGAGAGGAAGAGAGTGAGGGAGGGAGGGAAGGGAGGGGGAGAGGGAGGACACGTTGGGCCAAAAGTGCTCCGTTCACCCATTCCCTCGGTCTTGTCTCCGGTACATAATGTGAGAGCTAACTCACTTTCCGTCAGCAGTGCGTCGAGCCGAAAGTATGAGTCGGGGAGGATGAAGAAGCTGGACTGGTCACCACGCTATAGAAAACGGCTCGCTTTTCCTCTTCGTATTTTTTTTAAGCTCCCCTTTTTTGTGTGTCGAACCAAGGGAAAACTCGGCAGTATTTTAGTAGCCGCACGGGTCAGGCAGGCATCTCAGCGTCTATTTGGACCTCG
>NC_051400.1:599746-600698 GCF_015228065.2 Penaeus monodon
ACATAGGTGGGAGTACAGTACATGTACAGACCCAACCGGCGTGAAGTGTTGCTATAACTAATGTTAATTAAACGCATTTAGTTCGGTGGTGAAGTGACCAGTGCAATCTACGGCGTTACTGATATTGCAAAGAGTTTTTTTTTGTGATGAGAGTAACAGTGAATTTGCGTAATATCGTTACAGTGTTTCTGATACGATCACTATACCAGTGTTACTGTGTAGGTATAGTGACCTTGAAAAGGGTGTTAGCGAAGGAAAACAGAACCCAGAACCCTATTCATACTTTGTGCAATATTTCCACAGTACATGTGAGTTAACATACTCCGAATATTTCAGCCAAGCCAGTGAATTGATATAATCAGAGAAAATATACAGAGTGCATCTAAATCAGTGAGTTAGCCAAGCCAGTAAGTGAACATACCTTAGGGAAAGTAAATGAATCTAAGCCAGTGAGTTGACATATGCAGAGAAAATGTTCACATACCAAAGAAAATATATAAAACTAACCCAATGAATTAACATACACTAAAAAGCATAAAAAACTAAGCCAAAGCAACATCCCTTTCCGAAGATGCGATCGCCCGAGCAAAAACTTTTGGCCCGGCGGTCATTTGCAACCTATGTGTAAATACGTAAAACTAAGCCAGAGCGTTAACATACCAAAAGCAAATACATAAAACTAAACCAACGAATTAACTTACACTAAGTAAGTAGAAAACACTAAGCCAGGGCGCTAACAAAGCCTTCAAACAACGTCCCTTTGCCCAAGATGCGATCGCAGGAGCAAAAAGTTTTGGCCCGGCGGTCGCTCGCAATCTGTCCCGTGGATCAAAAATTTCTCTTCCGGACGCAAAGCCCGCGAAGGTTAGCCGTCGGGAGCAAGACAATCCAATTCCACTCACGGCGAGAGGAATAACTAGGGCGATTTGTTACTGTGAAATTCAATTTTGGT
>NC_051400.1:600844-600969 GCF_015228065.2 Penaeus monodon
GTTAAAACAAAAGGAGGAAACCAAATGGTCGTTTTTTTATTCAATTGAATCGGGATCAAATTTTTGCTCCGGTTGCTAGCGGAATAACAAAATTCAATCTGTCGTTTTCTAAGACTTGCGTTACA
>NC_051400.1:601826-601893 GCF_015228065.2 Penaeus monodon
GAAGACCCGGATATCCAACAGAAACCAAGAGACACACAGAGACAGAGTGAGGAAAGGAGGAAAGAGG
>NC_051400.1:601967-602099 GCF_015228065.2 Penaeus monodon
TGACGGCCATCTGTCAGTGTCATTAACGTCAGGCAAGATTCAAGGGCGCGTCGGCAGGAGTCGTGGAAAACAGCCTTTATATCGGAGAATGCGCCAGAGTCTAACTTTACATGGGGGTGCTTCTCATTGGTT
>NC_051400.1:602406-602836 GCF_015228065.2 Penaeus monodon
CGAAAGGGCGAGGACACTTGAATATTTGAACATTTGAACCCGAGGCTGATAACTGAAAGCAGACACCGATCTCGACGGGAGAGTGGGAAATTCTGCCTGGCACCGTATTGTCACCTGGATATAGTAATGGCTGTATACGAGGTTGTGTTTTGGAGTGCATGGCGAGGATGGAGAGGGGAGGATAAAGAGGGAGATGGGATAGGACTGAACGAAGAGGAAGAGAGGAAGAAGGAAAAACGCATGGCCAGGATGGAGAGGGAAGGATAAAGAGGGAGATAGGATAGGACTGGACGAAAAGGAAGAGGGATAAAAGAGGAGGAGAGGAAAGAGAAGAAGAAATAGACGAATAGAAATACAGGAGGGAAAAGAACGAAAGAGGAAATGAACATAACTGAGGAAAAAAAGAGGATGTTGAGAAATGATGAAGATG
>NC_051400.1:602969-603090 GCF_015228065.2 Penaeus monodon
TGTCAAGTTCATCGTAGAAGCTTCTGGCATCGCCCGCTGTTTCCCAGAGTGACAGCTAGTGCGAACTGGTAAGAACAGGGAGTGAAGGAGAAAGTGTAACAGGGCAGAGTAATGATAAATG
>NC_051400.1:603376-603675 GCF_015228065.2 Penaeus monodon
ATAACTCGAAAAGTAAAATTTCTTGTTTGGGTTTCGTCTGCCATTACGAAAAATAAGTGACTTGCGGGAGAAGAAGTGAAACAGAGGATATGGTAAAGTACAAGAGAAAGGAGTGAACCGAGGTCAGTGTGCGCGTGACCTCGGGAAAAAAAGGTCAAGGGAAGAGGTCACACGGAAGAACGTTGATAAAGGATGATAAAGATAGTGAAAGATTATTACGTTCGTGGTTGTTTTCTGTGTAGAGAATAGAGGGAGTTGGTCAATCTTGCGAAAATGATAAAAAAAGGGAGTTGGTAGAT
>NC_051400.1:605069-605284 GCF_015228065.2 Penaeus monodon
GCCGAGCACGGGAATTGGGGCAATCAAAGGACCATCTCCCAAAATTTGGTCACAGACGCGGAAAATAAAGTTTGGAACCGAGTTGGTGGAATGCAAGTGAGAAATGCACGCTGTCAAAGATTGCCGAGGGGAAAAAAGAGGGGGGGAGGGGAAAAAAAAAGAGGTGTGGGGGGAAAAAAGAGAGAGATTAGTTTAAAGTGACTTTGCCAGGGAAA
>NC_051400.1:605310-605374 GCF_015228065.2 Penaeus monodon
GGAGGGGTGTCGGATCTGTGTCTCCCTGGCAAAACCCGGTCACACAGGGTCAAGGAGATCGCGT
>NC_051400.1:605652-605746 GCF_015228065.2 Penaeus monodon
GGGAGAAATCAAGAGTTGGGGGAAGTTTGTCGCGAAAAGAGAAGAAAAGACCTGCGAAATGCTGATTGAGAGAGTTTTGTCGGAAAAGGAGGAC
>NC_051400.1:605856-606168 GCF_015228065.2 Penaeus monodon
GGCGATAAAAAGAGAGGCAGAGAGAGACGGACATACACACAGAGGGGGTCCCCTTCAAAAGCGGTGCGTGTGGTCACATTGATAAATATAATAAACCTTTTTTTTTTAGGTCGAAGAGTTTCTGTTGTTTACGTCGGCTGTAAAATTAAACTTTGTTTGTTTGTGTTTTTATGTAAAGCGCTTTTAATGTTCTTTATTTGCAATGGTCGTGGCGCTGACTGTACCTCCGATTCTTAAGTTTGGTGATTAAAATAATGAATATAGGAAAATTAGATTATGTTATGTACAATAAGGTGTGATATCAATGATTTT
>NC_051400.1:606402-606878 GCF_015228065.2 Penaeus monodon
CTGTGTAAATGCGATATAAGAGGTGATTATGTTAATAATAAATCTTATTATAATGTTATCATTCCGATTCATATTTCAGTACATTGGCACTTTCATTATTGATAGTAAAGTGTTGGCATATTATTAGAAATAAGGTTGATAACAATGGCGATCCTCATAGTGTGGAAAACTGAACTGATAAAAACTATATGTATATAATACTCGCTTCGCTTTTAGGGATAAAGAATAAACGTTTTTTCTTTCTTTCAAGCATCATATAAATATAATATAATCAGATAATATTGAAAATTAGGAATAGTCAGATATATTAATATATATACAGGCGGCAGAGGTGACAGGCACTATCAATAGCAACATTTTTTTTATAATTGCAGTTGCAGAGGTCAAGAGACTCATTGCAATGCCATAACATAGTCCTGAGCCACTTGAACTGAACTACAAGTGTCTTAAGCTGTTATGCAAATAGCTATGGTTAA
>NC_051400.1:607115-607317 GCF_015228065.2 Penaeus monodon
AATATAGCATTCGCTTTTAGTATTTGTTAAACCTTTAGTTATTTTATGATTACCTTTAAAATAACTGATTATGAATAACAAAAGAATTATTATCCTTACATTTTTTCTTCTTCTAAGACCGTTTTCATATTTTTAAATCAATGTTTGCGGAAAAAAACAATACAAAAATTAATCACAAGGAATTCTGTGTCAGAGGATGATG
>NC_051400.1:608221-608430 GCF_015228065.2 Penaeus monodon
CCCTTCCCTTCTCTCACGCGGTCAAAATTCTTTCAGAATAAACTTGCTAAAGACACATTCTGACTCACAAGTGGAGTGTGAAGCGTGCTGCGAAACCAACAGGTGCGAGATGGATAAACATGTTCCAGACAAGATAACTGAAATCGTTTGAGTTGCACCGAAGCCTTTGTATTTATGTCAGGGCTATTAATGGTAAATGCAGTGTGTGT
>NC_051400.1:608741-608821 GCF_015228065.2 Penaeus monodon
ATCATCCATTTCATTGCTTAGTTTCTATTATTCAGCTCTGAATATATCCCGATTTTTTACTCAACCTAACGCCGGATCAT
>NC_051400.1:608945-609677 GCF_015228065.2 Penaeus monodon
GTACACCCTTTCCCAGCATTATTATTCCTACAGTGTTTAACTTTTTCGAACAAATTACATCACAGGAAGGTCTTACTCACGAGCCTGTCGGGAGATCAGCTGGTGACCCTTAGAGATTGTAACAGAATTAAGTATAATCTATTTATCCGTAGAACAGATGAAAATATAGTTAACTGTATATTCTAAGGTTACGAATAGTTAAAAGTATCTTTTTAAGATTACGAATAGTTAAGAGTTTTCTTTCAAGATTACGAATAGTATTTTTATATGATTATGAATAGTTATCAACATTTCTGTAAGATTACGAATAGCTATCACTATTTTTTAAGATTGCGAATAGTTGGCAGTATTTTCTAAGATGAACAGTTTACAGCATTTTTTTAAGGTTACGAATAGTCAACAGTATTTTTAAGATTATGAATAGTAAACAATATTTTCTATTAAGATTATAAATAGTTAGCAGTATTTTTTAGAGATTACGAATAGTCAACAGTATTTTTAAGATTACGAATAGTTAAAAGTATTTTTAAGATTACGAATAATATCAGTATTTTTAAGATTACGAATAGTCAACAGTATTTTTAAGATTACGATTTCAGTATTGGCTTTATTCGGTTGAATTTTTTTGATGGTGGGATTGCGTGGTTGAGCAATTTTTGTTTCACGTGTAATTAAATTATGCCTTTGTGATTATGGATGAATATGTCCTTGTATTTCACTGAATCAGCGCCA
>NC_051400.1:610134-610307 GCF_015228065.2 Penaeus monodon
CTCTTGTACACACGGGTGACATTGTCCGTTTTGTGATGATGCCGTATGTCCTATTCCAGATTCCACTCTGTACTTCGAGACCAGGATTGTTCAGAAAGTATCTGGAAGGGTAAGTAAAAGAGTTTCCAAATAATCTGATCACGTGACTTGTCCTCCTGTATTTTATTCATTTA
>NC_051400.1:610389-610684 GCF_015228065.2 Penaeus monodon
TTCTTTTTTATCTTTCTCTTTTAAGAAGGTTGTATTTAGGCCTGTAGTCCGCCGTAATTATATAAGGGTAGGCCTACTCTTGTGTCACGTTCAGGAAGGCAAAGTGCCAGAGGTAAAAGATCAGAGATTTTTTTTCCTTTTTTTTTTAATCATAGGAGAATGGGAAAGGCTGGTTTCCCTGTGAGAATAACCTGATTAACCACGAGACATTTGGCTTCATCAGAAATCAAAAAAAAAAAAATCCTATGTTTTATTATTTCGATTTGGTTATTGGATTTTCCTGGTTGGTATTCAG
>NC_051400.1:610778-610852 GCF_015228065.2 Penaeus monodon
CTATGATAATCTAATTTCAATTTGGTCATCGAATTTTCCTCTCTTTTTTTTGTCAGTGCTGTCTTTTTATGATA
>NC_051400.1:613543-614308 GCF_015228065.2 Penaeus monodon
CCCTAGAAGCCAGATTTATCTTCTCTTAACAATATTTATAATATAATTCAAATAACTGTGAGAATAATCGATAAGCTTTCGTAAATAATTCGTATCATCCCTATATTTTACTGTATCCTTTGTTGAATATATATATATTTTTTAAGTTGAATAATTATAATGTTATTGGTATCATTATTAACACTGTCATTACTACTATAATTACGATAATGAATTGTTTCCGCGAGCATCATCTACAGCTCTCGCTTTTGTGTTAGAATTGTGTATCGCTAAAGATATGAATATTTCTCGTTAAGAAATATCGTGAATTATCCTAAATTCTCGTAAATTCTGTATAAAAAAATATGTATCACCACTAGCATTATAAATATATTTAAAATTAATCATTGTCAATAGCCTTATCTTTTCCTCCTTGATATATCAGCAATTGATAAATTCTCTCTATCATTCAAAAAAAGATTAAATCATCTTCAATAACCTTTCCCTAAATTCCCGCAAACATATCAGAGCGATCCCTCACAACATGATCTCAAACCCTCGCCGTCAGTATACTAAATAATTCCCAACGGGTGCATAATCAACAACATTTCCGAGAATTTCCCTCTACCTCATCTCTTGCCTTCGCGTGACAGCGGCGGCCGAGACTCAGGTGTCATGCACAGGTGTAATTGGCAGTCTAAAACACACCGCTCGCCACTGGATTTGAAATTCAGATGCTCCCAGATGTGGTTCAGGACAGACTCTCTTTCTCTCTCCTTAGCTTGC
>NC_051400.1:614719-614955 GCF_015228065.2 Penaeus monodon
GTATACAAGTGTAGTTTAATTTCTAGTGGTTGGGTCATGGGTGCTGCGTCATAGGTGGTGGGGTCCTTCAGTCATATGATGGGGGGGGGGTGTAGATTAAACCGCGTAGGTGGGTAGATGAGAAAAGAAGGGGATTTTACACCATAGACAGGTGGGCCGGTGGACAATGAGGTAATCAATTGCGTGGATTGGTGTGTTGCCCACTTGTGACTTAGTGGGCAGCGGGGTATACAATC
>NC_051400.1:615011-615897 GCF_015228065.2 Penaeus monodon
TCCTGGTCCGTGTAGTATTCAGCGAAAATGGAAGGAATTTGATGATGTTGTTAGTCAGACGAAGAGGTAGGTAGGTGTGGTATATAAACATCATAGACGTTAGAAAATCGAATGCTTTGAGTGCGTGTGGTAGGGAGGAGGGAAATAGACGCCAGATAATTAAATCTTTTAAGTGTAGCAAGGAAAATGGAAATGGGTTTAACTTTATAGACGCAAGAACATTAAATCCTTTTAAGTGCATGTGACTGAGACGATGGAAAGGTTTTTTTTTTTATATCATAGACGTAAGAAGATTAAACCCCTTCAGTGTGGTTGGGAGAAAGGAGAAGGGGATTCATATCATAGACGTTATGGGATCCAACCCTTTGAATATGTGTGTGGTAGGAAAGAGGGAAATGAGTTCACATCATAGGCGTAAGAAGATCCAATCCTTTAAGTGAGTGTGGGTTGATGCTGAATCGTGGGCGGAGTGGAATCGAGTCATGTGTGTGTGAATATTACATGACAGGTAACGAATGATTTCATTTATGTATGTCGATCTGATTACAGAAAGCGACTGACGTAACAGCATTACAGCAAATTGATTATTTATTAATTATTTAAACTATCCATCGTTAAAATGACCGTTGGTGTACACCGTTAAATGATAACTGGCGGACCGTTAAACGGCCACATATATATCGTTAAAAGGTCAATGCTATGATTGAAGTTCAGACGAGGTCGTGGGTCATTTCGTTTTAATGCCCAATGAGTAATAATTCAAATCTTTTCCCTAAATACTGTTTGTGTTAATATTTTTCAAGCACTCTGTAAGATTGGCCAAGCAGGACAATATTCTTAAATATTCGGTCAAGTTACATATATAAAAAAAGGATCTGCATATTAC
>NC_051400.1:616127-616265 GCF_015228065.2 Penaeus monodon
GCAAAAATACACGACTGGGAGAGTTGTAATAAAAATAAAGTCTTCGGGAAAATATTCTGTAAAATATATGTAATTGTTACCTTTAGAATCCAGTATTTTTATTCATTCCTTTTCTGTTCATCTATTTCCTCCATTCTC
>NC_051400.1:617950-618320 GCF_015228065.2 Penaeus monodon
TTTCGAAGCGTTCCTCTTGCCATCCACGAGCGAAATGACCGTCTCGAAAGTACCCAGTTTCGCTCGATTAAAAAGCTATTTTTTCCCCGACGCCTTTTCCTTATAACTCTACGCCTCTTCTGAAGAATTCGGAAGCATTATTCTCTAAATCCTACATTTATCGTGAGAGGGAATTACGTCCAGTTATTATGCATTCTCTGCAACCGTTGCTGCAACATGGAGAAATGCAGTATATTATATTTCCTTTTTTTTCTCTTTTTTTCTTTTATCTTCATGAAAATTTCTTAGGCTGACTGATGTGTTGTATTGTGGTCTAGTTAGTGTTTGTTTTTTCTCTTGAAAAAAAAAAAAAATCGGTGTTAATTTAGTG
>NC_051400.1:618629-618727 GCF_015228065.2 Penaeus monodon
TATCTATGTCCACAATTTCTTCCCCCAAACTCCGACCATCCATGTTCCCGTAACGAAGGCACCCCGATTTTTGACTCTGGACCCCAGCCGCAGTCCAG
>NC_051400.1:618959-619124 GCF_015228065.2 Penaeus monodon
TCTAAATCCTGGCCAGGGATACAGTTCTGACACTACGATACAGTCTTGGCAATGACAAACTCTTATTCTCTGCGGCTTTGTATTTGCATAACAGGATCTACATATCAAAAATCTGCCGAGCCAACTCTTTGTCATGTGCATGGCATCGTGAACAGCGGTCGCTGT
>NC_051400.1:619442-619600 GCF_015228065.2 Penaeus monodon
ATGACCGATGCATAAAACGTACATGCTGTATTTTTACACGCATTTGTTAAAAGACTCTCTCGGAGTGGCCAGAAGCAGGGCTACGTCTGCAACTGAGGAGGACTTGGCAAACGGGAGGAAAAATCGAGTGAAATGACGAAAAAAAATATATATATATC
>NC_051400.1:620715-620948 GCF_015228065.2 Penaeus monodon
TAACTAACATCAACTAACATCAATATTGATTCATTTTCATCGATAATCAACGCAGTAAAAAAGGATCAGTTTCTTACATCAACACGTCAGGTAAATAAAGACTAACCTCATGAATAATCAACAATCTAATCTCATTAATAATTAGTAGACTAATGCGGACTATAATAATTAAAAAAATAAACGACGAAAAAATTAATATTCGCATTACGAGAATCGACGATACTAATAAAACC
>NC_051400.1:621409-621529 GCF_015228065.2 Penaeus monodon
CGCGGACAATTGATTACTGGCTAATCCCATAACTGAAAACGAAAAAAATGACTGAATATTCCATTAATAAAGCTTAGAACAATCATTTACGAGTCGAATTATCATATTAAGTTCATCTTG
>NC_051400.1:621702-621968 GCF_015228065.2 Penaeus monodon
TAACGCAGGCAACTTGACAAGCTTACTAAGTTCCCTAACTTCATTTGAGAAATTTACGAACTTTAGACATACTATCCAGAGTGCATTTGGGTCGAAAGACTTAAATTAAACTTCCAAAGTCAAAACAAACTGAAAACGCAATGCAGGTTCTTTGATTTCGCTTTGAGAAATAAGGCCTTTTTCCCGAAAGCGTGATAGAATGAACAGTATGTGTTTTCGTAATGAGATTTTTAACGCGAGCCAAAGGGTCTAGCAGTAGGCAGCGC
>NC_051400.1:623400-623495 GCF_015228065.2 Penaeus monodon
AACCACAGAGGCGGCAACAGCGGACGACGGTGTTGCTGTCTGGCAGGGCAATAATTTTGATCGAAGAAGAAGAAAGAAAAATTAATAACAAAAAA
>NC_051400.1:624161-624374 GCF_015228065.2 Penaeus monodon
GGTCACAACCACAAAAAAAAGCTATTTTCCTCCAACAAGCATTAAGAAAGGCGAAATTAAATGTCAAAGAAAGATGCGTCTCCAGATGGAAAGAACAAGCAAAAAGCTACGAGAGAATATAAGCTATAAAACTTTTTTGATAGATATGTCCAATACCAAATATTCATGAAGCTTGTGACTGGAAAGCTTATGCAGAGGGAAGATGTCGGAAAC
>NC_051400.1:625145-625286 GCF_015228065.2 Penaeus monodon
ATTCTCTTAAACCCTGAAACAAGATGCGTGATTCATCCATATCATCAATAGTTAATTTATATCTGACCAGGTGCACATTACGATGTATAAATCCATAACCCCATGCTAATCGGTATTGTTATGAGTACAGTTGTGTGTGTA
>NC_051400.1:625331-625829 GCF_015228065.2 Penaeus monodon
TATAGTAATCATTATTTATAGTAGTGAAATATAGTATAGAAATCAATGCATTAGCCAATATACTAGTTATTATTACAGGCGTATTGAAACCACAAAGATTACAGAAAAGAAAAGATATGTATGTTGCGTATACAGTAGATAGATACAGTCGTGTTATCAATGATAATTTTAGTTAGTGCGATTCAGATTATGTTAAATGAATCCTTTTTAAAAAATGTAAAACTATAAGAAAAAAGTGCAATATCATTTCGAAAATTAAAATATATCCATTAAGATTAACAGATTATCGAATTCATAAGTATTTCTATTGCATTATGCATCGAAGTGGCCCGCAATTCTACATAATTGCAACAATAGATATTATAACAATATATCAAGCTGTTCTTTTTCAGAGCATAGATTATTTTATTTGCAAAAGGAAGTACGTTTTTCTTCCTTTTTTATTGATTGATCTAAAATCTTTAATCGACGCAAGGTACGAGATGTTAATAAAGCTTA
>NC_051400.1:626789-626957 GCF_015228065.2 Penaeus monodon
ATTCCATAGCGTAGTCGTCATGCTGTTGCCAATCATCCCATTGGTCGGCCATTCTGCCAATTAAAAGCGCTTGTTTTTATACCACTCGCACTTTTGTTCATTATCAGAGCCTCGGCAACAAAAGTTTTAAAGTTTAATTCGGAGGGAAATAAAATGTGAGGCTGAAGG
>NC_051400.1:627770-627889 GCF_015228065.2 Penaeus monodon
GTCCTCGACTATAGAGAAACATGATAATTCAAGGAATAACGAAAAGGATAGAGAGAGAACAGCAAGAATAAGTGGAACGGATAGATAGATAGATAGATAATGTATTTTGGTATGATTTT
>NC_051400.1:628047-628226 GCF_015228065.2 Penaeus monodon
CCTTGGGTCAATTTTCACAAAATTTACAGAAAAGGTGTGGAATGTTACAATAAACAATATATCCAAATTTGAAGGAAATCGATAAGATGGTTTTGATTTTATAAGCTTCACCCCCATTACATCCTGGACAATATTTTCCTTGAAAACATTTTAAATGTGCGACGACCCGTCGGATTTAT
>NC_051400.1:628695-628813 GCF_015228065.2 Penaeus monodon
AATATCAACGGAACGAGAATTCATTTGACCAAAGTGGAACAACGAATTTCGTCATAGGCTGCGATAGGCGGGCAAACTAGGTCACGCGTGAGGTCACCTCCGCCCTTCCCCCTTCTGT
>NC_051400.1:628864-628945 GCF_015228065.2 Penaeus monodon
TGCGAATGTGACCTCATCATTTCTTGACCATCTGGGACCTTCTCCCTCAATGTGTTTGTTTATAATTGTGTGTGTGAAACT
>NC_051400.1:629415-629676 GCF_015228065.2 Penaeus monodon
GCGTGCGTGTATGTGCGTGACCCAAACTAACCTTATCCGAGCAGGTACGTTTAAGTAAATTTGTAGATGGTGATTTTCCGCATATCGAAGACGCTATCGACCCCCCCCCACCCGACAAATATATGTATATTCCCATACAAGAAGCCAATAAACATGTGGGTTTATGAGTTTCATATTCTCGTTTCGTTGGCCTGTTTGGCTTCCTGTGAAACTTTCTGATTCCAAAGGAATTGTTGATTGTGTAGTAAATTGGATGCAATG
>NC_051400.1:629954-630137 GCF_015228065.2 Penaeus monodon
ATGCTTCCAGTGATCTTACATTTAAGAAACAGACTTGGCCACAAATACTTAATGTTTACAAAAAGCGAGCCATAAATTTTATTTTTTTTATAACTATATAAAATTGTGTATATTTTTTCCCGTAATTTGCCTCTGGAATTTATGGTTCAATTTTTATAATAGTCGTGAAAATATAACTCACAA
>NC_051400.1:630255-630754 GCF_015228065.2 Penaeus monodon
AACAACACGCCCACGTCCGCCCATATTGTATACTAAAAAGTTAATGAACGCTCACATAAGCTCCAATATATATGCAAATTCCCTCACACATATGCAAAATTCTGTCCACGTAGATATCCATAGAATATCCGTAATCCATTTCATATGAATCTCGTACATCCTCCATATTTACAAACAAAACATATCACAATGCATTTCCCACAACAAGAGAATCCAATAGTTTCCCCCCTTCACAGGCGTGCTTCCCTTATGGCATTTTCCCACTAATCTGATAATTAGTCTTTTCGCCTTATCGTAACCCGGAATTAAGGGCAAAACTACCAACTAAAAAAAAAAAAAAAGGCAGGAGAACGATGACTTTTTGAATACGGGTTCCGTGCGTATTTCTAAAATCGATCTTACTCTTGGTAGGGATAGAGCTTACCTGCCCGAGTTAATGTCTTTGTTTGGCGTGACTTGATAATTAAGAGGAGATGGGCCGAGTTAGTCTTAATTGCGG
>NC_051400.1:630778-630868 GCF_015228065.2 Penaeus monodon
GAGATGCCAGGAGGTCGTGCCCTGGGGTTTAATTTCACCGTGCGGGGGAGGTTGGCCCAAGAACTTTTTTTTAATCTGTTTTCTTCTTCA
>NC_051400.1:630917-631377 GCF_015228065.2 Penaeus monodon
TGCTTTGTCTCGGTCTCTGTATCTACCCGTTTCTGGCTCTCTCTTCCTTTCTATCCCTCTCTTTTTTCATATATTTTTCTTTGTTTCTTTACTTCGTACTTCTTCTCTTTATCTCCTTAAGCTCTTCCATCATTTCTCACCATTTCTTTCTCTATGCCTTTCCCTCTTTTCTCCCTTTCTCTCTTTTACTCGCCTTCTTGTTTTCCTCTCTCTTTCTTTGCTTTTACTTCTCTTTTCTTGCATTTTCTCTGACCCTTTCCCTCTTTTTCTCTCTTTCCTTCCTCTCTCTTTCTTTACTTTTACTTTCATAACGAAAATGAGTCAGGAAGGCGATGGTCATTAATACAAACTCGTAAAACAACCAAAGATTCGACAGTAAAATCAAACATTAATAAAATAATTGAATAATGATAGACGCAATCATCCTAAATCCCAGAATAGTATTTACGTAAAAAAAAAT
>NC_051400.1:631469-633184 GCF_015228065.2 Penaeus monodon
CACAAATATATACATACACGAATACTAAATGTTCATTTTCAGCCTTTTTGAAACACCGAGATTTACGGTTTTATTGTGGTTATTATCATGATAATGATGATAGTATCCGCATTTATATCTAAAAATGCCCAGACTCCATTGGACTTTCGGAAATATTAAAATGCTCGTTTCATAAAGGTACTTACTGCCTCTCCTCTTCGAAAGTGATTTTTTTTTTAAATATCGCTTCATACAGGTATTTGTTAGATCTTCGCTTATGAAGTGAAAAAAAAACTGACAAATTTCCACTTTAAAATTCCCTTCATTAATGTATTTTGACATGTACTTACCGTTAATAAAAAAAAAAAGTATTTTGCTGTTTCTCCGCTTATGAAGTGATAGAAAACAGACGAAAATTGAAAAAAAAAATCCTTTTTAAAAGTCGCTTCATAAATGTATTTGTCAGGACCTCGCTTATGTGAAAAAAATCCTTTCTAAGATTACCTTCATAAATGTTTTTGCTGCTTCTCCGCTTATAGAGTGATAGAAAACAGGCAAAAGCAGATAAATTTCCTTTTTAAAAGTCGTTTCATCTCTATATTTGTCAGGACCTCGCTTATGATGTGAAAAAAATCCTTTTAAAAATTCCCTTCATAAATGTATTTGCTGTGGTTCTCGGCCTGTGAAGTGAACAGACAAAAACAGACAAATTTCTTTCCCGTTAATACACAGGAAGCGACGCCTACCGTGAGAGATGATGGGGAGACAACAGCTCATCCTCCCCTCCCCTCCCAAGGTCACGGAAGGTCAGCCTGGGTCAGGTCACTTACAGAGAAAGCTGTTACCATATCACGGTTTCTGGATTACGATGCTATACCATTCTAAGACCCTTTTATAACAATAACAACAGCATTAAAGAACAGAAGGCTATCATAAGACCTGTTTCCACCACGGGGCAATAACACACATATCACAAAACAGCCACAGTGCCGAGAATAGCATTAAACTGAAGCTTTAGACTCTATGGCAATAGGCCCGTGCTTGACTGACCGTGAAGGGGGGAGGGGTGGGTACGGTCACACCCTCAGAAACTATTGTCACTTGTAGTCCAGTTTGTGTGCTAGCTCGAAGTCGAACTGTGTGTGTGTGTCGAGAAATTCCTCCATATAACGTTTTTATTCATCAAGCCGAAAGAGTGAGAGAAAATTGGGGGCGTTTTGCGACGACAAAGCGAACGAGTGAGAATTGGTGATATCAAAATCGATACAAAAAAAGAAAAATAAGGAGAGAGAGAGAGAGAATAATAACCAGAGAGGAAAAGGGAAAAAAGGGGGAAGGAAAAGGATTGAACAAAAATAGATAAGACAAAAATATCAAGAAGAGAGGCATACAAAGAAAAAGAAAAACAAAACGAAAAGGGAAGAATACGAATAGACACAGAAAGAATAAAGAGATAAAAAAGTGATAAAAACAATTTCTCAAAGTGTCCCACACTGACAAACTCCCATACTGACGACCAGTGTTTTCCTCCGCGACCCATTCGCACCGAAAACAGACAACGAAGAGAGGAAAAAAAAATCCTCAAGGTCGCGACGGAAAGAAAAATAATTAAATAATAATATTTAAAAAAAATCCCCAAGGTCACGTTAGAAAAAAGAAAAAAAAATATTTAAAAAAATCCCCAAGGCCGCGTTAGAAACAAGAAAAATTAAAAAAATCCTCAAGGTCGCGACAGA
>NC_051400.1:633225-633498 GCF_015228065.2 Penaeus monodon
CGTCCAGCTCTCCCGTACTGACGACCCACCTAGCGGGCCAAACGACCAGGCGCTTGTTCCCGCCGCTTACTCTCTCTCCTCCTCGGCCGCCGCGCTGGATTCGCTCGAGGAAATCCCGAACCCGAGAATCCTGGACTACCACGACCTGAACTACTACGACCTGGGGAATCTGGACGACCTGGACTACCACATGGGCTGGGTCAGGCGGTCGTGGGGCGGGCAGGCCGGCGGCCCGCAGCTGGGGAGTACGTTCTCGTGTTCTTATTATTGGAA
>NC_051400.1:633772-633865 GCF_015228065.2 Penaeus monodon
CTACTCATTCTTCTCGTTATTCTTCTATTCCTTCTGGTACAACTTCCTGCAGGGAAACGCCTCTATTTTATGAATAGGAAACCAATCAAATTA
>NC_051400.1:634124-634415 GCF_015228065.2 Penaeus monodon
CCTTGACACACGTTAGAGAAGACACGTACAGTCCGATTTATCTAACCCTACTCTTCGGTTTTGGATCGTTCATTATTACTCTAAAATATTACTCAGAGAAAAAAGAAACAATAATAATCATACCGCGTATATCAGTTCCTTTGTAAATTATCCATCCTAAGGATCTTTGTCGAATATTTTCATCTACTTTCATCTATTAGTTCACCAGATTGATTTATTTCATGTGTGGGCAAATTTCAACTGAGGTTTATTTACTCCACTTTAATTGGCTTATTAAGGCAAGAAGGACTT
>NC_051400.1:635605-638052 GCF_015228065.2 Penaeus monodon
AACTAGTAAGGGTCGTTTTTCTCTCTCTCCCCTTCCTTTCCGTCCACTTTTCCTATTCATCTTCACCTTCATGGAAACTGCACATCCGACCAGCCAGGGATCGAGATCTCACTTCTATCACGTTTATAAAAAACACAATTTTATAAGACAGACAAAACTGTACAGTATTCTCATAATAGTAACACCCGCATTAATTACCGCATGCTATTTTAAATTTTAGTATAGACAGGCTTTATGCATGGCTAAACAAATGACTTGGAAGTACGTATTTCACATTACATATAGATGCGTGACTCCGTCTTATTGCCAAAATATGATTAATTGAATTATTTATATGAAAAAAGAAAACAGATGGGGAAGAGAGTAATTACAAGACTTTTTTTGGGTGAGATACTACTGGTGGAATTCGTTTGGAAGTTTAAATCGTTCCTAAAGACAGTAGAAAAATGGAATCAGTATGCACGAAATACTTTATAGAGAGAGAGGACGTTTCGAACACGTTCTGGTCAGGCCAATGGCCTTTGATATTATTCTCACTTTTCAGTAAACCCATTACGTGTGTATGTTTGTATGCCCGTGATAATGTGCATTATCATTACGTATGAAACCATTTGCATGATATTGTGCGGTGCAGTCGTAGGCAGTATGAATTCTAAAATTCTCCTGTTTAAGGTTATTCGGACACTAGACTTTGATGAAAAAAAAATGTAATATTAGCTTTATAACTCATTATTTATTTTCTAAATGATTCTGTGAGACTTAGAACTTAGCTACAGCCATTTTAGATAAGATTTAGTTTGAAGAAGCATATAAAAACATAAAAATTAACATTCCTTTTCCTTTTCAGGTGCCATGAACTACCCATCAACAACGCAGGCGCTTTTTGCGCTGATCGTCATGATCATAGTGCTGCTGTTCATCCTCGTGTACTGCTGCTGGGGCACCTTCTCCTGCGCTCGCCAAGATGACGCCTCCACTGCAGAAGACGGCGCAGTGGGCACCCAGCAACAGCCGCAGCAAGGGGGCGGGCAGATGGTCATAGTCCCATTCAGCAACATGTTATACGTGGGAGATCCGGAATCGCGGCGCATCTACCAGATCCCCCTCGACCAAGACAAACCTCCTGCGTATACCGAGGTGTTCACAGCCGGGCCTCCCCCACCTTACAGCACGGACAGCACTGCCACGGACGTCTCCCCTCCCCCTCCCGGCGCAGAGCCTGAGACGAGAGCCTTGTTACCGGACCTGCCTCCTTCCTATGAGGACTGCTTGTCTAACCCTTCTTCAGACGACAAGACTCAGGCTCAGGCCACAGAACCTACTCAGGATCAAACATCAGCTCAGGAATCGAGTAACGCCCAGTCCTCTACTGAATCATCAAGCCCGCAGACAAATAGCACCATATCCCCTGACTTGCAACCATCGGCTATAGTGTCCAGTGTGCCAGGCCAAACAGAAACTCGCATCTCATCCAATGTAACCCAAGGTTGGAGGCTGGAAGGTATCATCCTCCGACCAGCTAACCTCCCAAGCCTTGAGAGAAGAGTGGTGGAGAATGAAGACAGCACAACCCAGCCGTCCCAGAATAGTACACAATCCAGCTGAGAAAATACATTAATATTGTGTTGTTTTAGATAAGTTATCCTCTCTTTTTTTTCCAATGATCTGTCTCAAACTATATATTCTGACTTATCTGTGCCCTGTGGTGCATAAAATGAATGATGTATATGGATCTGTTATGCTGCAAACAGTGGACACACTCCTTGTCTTTATACAATGCTGCATGCAACTCTCAAGTTCTCCGTATCAAGGAACAAATCTAGTCAGCCTGCTTCTGAAAAGTTCTGCTATCTCCAACACCTCGCCTAGAACTATTACTGTGGCTTATCCTGGATTATGTTCTTGACAATGAATATTTTATACTGTGCATATGTGATAGGTCATGAAATGGCTTAGTATTTAAGGATCTTTGTGTATACACATATCTTCTTCTTCCCTGTCATGTTGTGTCCTATCTCTGTGTCCATTTCTACTGTGATGAGATGTTGATGTTGATATATTCACGTTCATGTTTTTACAATGTAAACACAATAGCAAATGCTCACATATCTCTACTTTTTAATGCTAAATGTCTTACGTCAGCTAAAAGTATAGGCCTAAGAATCGGTAACAAAAAGGGAGGAAAAAATTGTAAATATATAGTTAGTAAGGTGAAAGAATAAAGACAGTGCAAAGAATCTGTCAATTCATAAACTGATATTTTGACGCAAGTCTAGGTAAACAGATAGTGATTTCAATTCTTTTCTGTACGAGAATAGCATTGGTTTCTTAATATCAGCAGTACCAAAGCCGGGACAATGAATACTGCAAGCTAATACTTTCTTACAAGGATCATTATTATGTCTTTTTTTTAATGATGTTTGTACTACTGATACAAACTGATTTAC
>NC_051400.1:638105-640575 GCF_015228065.2 Penaeus monodon
GACTAGATTAGTTCATATATATCCTTGAGAAAAACAATCTGTTGAATATATACATCTAAGCTTTTTTATAATGAAGCTGACATATATATATACTGTAATTAAAGTAAAAAAAAAAAATCTTCATTAACCATATTGTGTTCAAACTTTATATTATAGAAAAACGGAGAATGTTAAAAGAACTGATGGTTGTGAATAATGATCTTGACTTTTAAAAATTATTAAGCATTTATGTATGACTGTTCTATTAAAATTGGTAAAAATAAGATAACATACTTTTTCACCCTGAGTAACTAGATACATTTTGTTAATACATATAATGAAATGAATGAATTCATATTTGTAAAATGTAAATGACTAGATAGATATCTTATAACAAAGTATAACTTCTACATTGAGGTTAAAACTGAAAGATTACACTTGCAAGCTTCAAAAGACATAAATGAAATTCATTTTCTTCTTGTGTAGATCTGCATCCATAGATAACAGCGTAATTAAGTTGGACAAGGTCTCTTTATGTAAGTACATTATAATGCCAGAGAGGTACATCATTGCACAAAGATATTGGTCATGACTCAGATAATAGAAGATTCATAATATACATCAAAATCAATATGAAAAAATATCTATTATTGATATTTCTTATATATATGCAGTTATGTTCTTAGTGATCCACAAGCAAACTAAGGACGTATAGGAAAATACAATGTATGGTTTTTATCTACTTGTGTTAACTGGCAATAGTATCTGCTGTATGCCAAATTTAATATTTTTGTAAAACTAAATCTTTAGGCTGTAATATCACATATCACTAATCTATAAATCACTTTCTAAATCTCTTTAACAATTATCAGCACTGAAAATAACTTATTGGGAGTTTCAGGCCCACAACTTGTCCAAAGGTACTTAACCAGCTTATCATATACCTTAGGCCTTTCAGAGTCGCTAAATCTTCACGGTCTTTGCTAAACTCAGCCATTAATTTTGCCGTATTACATGGGTGTAGCTGATAGAAAGGTCTCCCAAGCACAGGATGCTCTTGCTGTGTCAGGCTCTCCCATTTCTGGTGCAGAATCTGTTTGCTGTGTTGTGGGCTTACCCTTTTCCACATTTCCTCAAGCGTCAGAAGTTTACCCGAGTGAGTGTAAGCATTGAAAAACAACACAGGCACAGCATAGCTGATGCTGTAAGTGATGTGATATTCATAAGTTATGATAGTATTTGAACAAACATTGTCAATAGCTGAAGGATCTTCGGGGCATAGGTCATCACTGTCTTCCAAAATGTCAATAGTTTCTATATTGTCTTCGGTATTCCCGTCTTTCTCACCACCACATTTCTCACGTGGAGGAAAGCCATCTTGTAAAACATCTTCAACGCGTTCCAACTTCATGAGATAAAGGTTTCCTTCCTGCTGGGCATCACCTTTAGCTTCCCAACCATCTTGAATTTCTTGCGACAACTTGAGGAACTCGAAGCAACTCCCGGCGAATTCTTCATATGATATGGTGCCCATCACATCTGGTGGAAGAAGAAAAACAAATTGACTTCTCTTAGCCTTTTACGGCATTATGTTATTTCTGGGGACGACTGGCAACCATTCTCTCGCTTGGACAATGAGAAAGGCTTTAGTTATTGTCGAAATTCCTCAATAGATGGTGTTTTCATTCGCTCTGCAATGTTTCCTTCAGATGACCAGTTTCAATGCAGCAGGCTCATGCCGTTTCAACTCCATAATAATGGCAAATAAGAATTAACATAATTATATAACTACTGAGCATGATTTTTAAATTTATTTGTTCACAAACATTTCTTGCAGTTTTATATCAATTTGGTTTATTCAGTAGCTATTATTTACACTAAAGTTGAAATGTAATGCACAGGGTGATCCTGCATATAACCCTAAGTTCCTCTAAATCTACAACCTAGCAGTCACCGGTCAAGCAAGTCATATATTCTTTACTTTTGTCCTGCACACAGTTAACACAGTTGTACTTACAGCCAAAACATCCCATCTACCACAACACTACACCCTAAAAGCCCCCTTTCTTCCCATCACATCGGCCCTCACAACTACCCTCCCAGGCCATACTGCTCCTCAAAGCACTCCTCCCATTGCCATACCTTTCCTCATGGCACCCCTCCCATTGCATTAACTTCCCCCATGGCACCCCTCCCACCATACCAATACCCACATCACCCCTCCGACCACCACACTTTTTCTTATATAATAACTTTTTTTCAATGCAATACAGAGGGTGTATTGTTTCTGTTCAGTTCTGACCAAAAGTGTAAAGAAAACAGTATTAGTGGAATATCAATCATACCTTCCAGATGCTATTTTTCATCCTGATATTGTAGTTTTTAATAAGTTCATTCTATACATATTTACCCCATATACACGACTCGGCATCAAAGTAACATTTCGCAAAAATATGGATTTGTGGAAAATTTTAAAATATCTAATTACAAA
>NC_051400.1:640661-641567 GCF_015228065.2 Penaeus monodon
GCACGCGCGCGCGCACTGAAAGGACTTATCCCGACTAGAAACATAATACATCATAAGGAGTTACACTGTTCATAAATTCTAGTTCACAAGTCATCAAATAGAAGCACAAAATCTGAACATAGAAACAACAGTTAACAAGAGACAAAGCAAGCAACTATGAGAAATGCAAATATAAAATATGACTACATAATTATCGTTTTCAGCACCAGCAAAAGAATCATACTGTTTTGAGATTAAAATTCGGAAATAAGTGGCTGTATGAAAAAATATTTGAGACTTACAATTGAGAATTTTTTTCCAGCTGTATCAACAAGGAAAAGCATTATTCTTTTAAAAAATAATAAATTAGAAGAAAAACGAAATTCAGTAAAAAAAATTAATATAAAATAAATGGCCAGTACAAAACACAAAAAAAATTATCAAATTTATGTTGAAGATCAAGTATTTATAGACTAGACTTTAATCAGAAAATATGAACTTATTGGAAATATAACAGATAATTTTTTTTTTGGTGCAAAAATTTCATACTATACCATCATAATTATAAAGAACAATATCCATCACAAACATGACTAAAATACAAAGCTTATAATCTGAACTGAAACAAGATCACATCGACATTCAATCAATGAACAAGATTGGGCCTTAACCCTACACAGCATCAAAGACACTTACCGTTCATTCGTGGCCGTAAATAATCTTTTGAACTTGCATTGACGTCAGATGGAAAAAACACTTCCAGTCACTTCAGATGATCTGCAAGAAAAAAAGAGAATATGAATCAAAGGCAATTTTTCCAAAAGACATGCCTTACTAAAAAAACAATGTGCAAAATTTTATCAAAACAAGACATGTCATTTATATGCCTTTAGGATTACAGTAGCGATCTCTTTTTGTGAAATTAAT
>NC_051400.1:641875-643904 GCF_015228065.2 Penaeus monodon
TCTTTATAATATCCAAAACTAAAAGTTTATCATACCACCAATATTATTTCATTAGTAAGTAGGAATAGCTATACTACAAAATATTAGAATTCTGTCATCTATCTTTCTACCACTGCAATTTCTACAGGTATACTTTACATCACCTCTGCACATTGTTAAAGTCAGTTTAATGACATAATAATAATAAATGCAATTAGTGAAACATATCGACCCTGTAGAGGTAACTTTTTCTATGCTAGAGAATGTGATTTAGCCTAGCCACCAGCACCTCAAAAACCCTTAAAAATTAAATTGATATTGTGTTTTTTCTTCTTCTTCTTTTAAAATGATAATAATTGTTTAATTCTACATGAGATGATAATAAAAATCATACGACAATTACAGTTTATTAAAAATGAATATCCAGAAAAATGAAAAAAAGGAAAAATTATTTAGTTATCATTGGCCACAGGTAATAGATCTTGATGATACGTCTTCACAACATCAGCATCACAGCCTTTGTAGTAAGTCACAGAGCAAAACTGAAAGAAAAAAAAAAGTATATAGTAATTCTTTATCCCCCAAAATAATAGTATCTTAAAGAAATAAAAAAAAGGGAAGTCTGAAACAACAGGAATAATATTCATAATTCCCATAATATAAAATTTTTAGACATCCATCTTATAATCAAGAAAACAATGAATTTCTGTTCTTACCTTGACTCACAGCCGTCCAGGACTGTGGACTTCTGGCAGGTCATGCTAAGGATGTTCATCTTCACATTATTACTTCTAGGATAGTTGTGGCACCTATGAAACTTCTCTGCATTAGCATGGGGTTTAGAAAGTGGTGTAATCTCATAACCTATTTCAAGAGTATGGCAAACACTGATCCTGGCAGCATACTCCTTCTCCTTCAATTCCTTTTTCCCAATCTGGCTGAGTTGAGAAGTTGTAGCTTATCCTCTGACTTTCTATAAGTCTACCTCTTGGAATTCTTGAAGTCTTGTGAGTGATGCCTGGGGAGGAGGGAGGAGGATCATGCTGGTCTGCCACAAGGGGGTAGAGTAAGGAAGTTGGGGAGAGGTCATTAGTGTCATCATCCAAGCTCAAAGGATGCTGTAGTATCAAAAATCCCTTTGAGTAATGTTGTGACAATGTCCTCCCCTTATTCTGGCTGCATGGAGAGGTTGTTACCTGTGGCATGGGAGCTCTGGTTGAATATCTGCATGGGGAGGGAGACTAGAGATGGCCATGAGGGGGAGGGGAAGGGGTATCTGTTACCCCTTCTATCTCAATTGCACCATCATGATGTTTTCTACCACAATTTCTTTGTCTTCCTCTCCAATGTTACTAGCAACTCCTCACTATTAAAACATATGTCCCAAACTGACTTCTCATACAGACTTCTCTAGCGAAGTCTGTATGAGAAGTCAGTTTGTGATTTATGTTTTAATAATGAGGAGAGAAGTCTGTATGAGAAAAAATCCCAGCAGAACATTATGACAACATCTCCCTAGAGTAATAATGGTAATGTGTGAGGCAACTAATCACATATATACACTGATCCTCAATACTTTTATAGATATAGAACAATTAGTAAGCACCATACATAAAATTGTTTCTTCAGTGGATTCTTAGGGCCCCATATGACCATCTTTCTTGGGTAACTCATTGCTGACTTGACTGAAGAACATCACACATCCTGCACCTTCAAGAGTCATTCCTAGGCTGCTGAAAACAAGAGGAATCCAAGAGCTTCCCCACACCAACAACGAGTATTTTGCATGCTAGACTTTCACTCTCACATCCTCTCTAAGTGGAGACAAGGATAGCAAAAATGTGAAATTCTGTGTCAGTTTTTTACTCTAGTAAGGTTTAATTTTTTCATTTGAATTTGATAATTTTTCCTCACTTTTCTAATACCATCTGAGCAGCTTTACAGTTTCATGCCTTTTATATCCTTAACTTTGCATATCCAAGAAAAACATATATATTCACTAGAAGTAGGAACAGAGTCATCTGTCCAGCGATTCAGCTGGATTAGACTA
>NC_051400.1:644132-645763 GCF_015228065.2 Penaeus monodon
GTCCATCATTTTTTAAATATGACTGTAATCATAAAATAAAAAACAAAATGAAAATATCATATTCAAGATTATGTACTTTATACAGTGTGAGAAATGTGTATATATTACTCACCCAAATTAGGCAATAGATTATATTGTTAAAGATAGCTAGATGCTATCATAAATGTAATTTTTTTTTAACCTCATAACCCTTTTATGATTAATATTCAACTATCAGTGAATCAATGGTATCATAATACAGGTATCAATACAATTAACATGGTTACAAGTAGCCTACTAAGATATCAAGTAACAATTCAAATTGAAATAGAAAAACAAACAATATTGCTTAATGAAGGACTTTCAACTACTATTTAAATTACCTCATTCTGTGTAAGCAAAAGATACCAATGTATTAATATATCAGAGGGGACACAAGGATAATACTGACCAGCACCTTGTCTACTGAATCAATGGCTGATATCATACACACACTGACACAAGCCAGGAAAGCTTTCCCATGCATATTCTAGACATGACAGAACAATTAATACACCAAATGCAGCTGCGTCGCCAAACAGGTCAATATATTACAGGTAAGGTCGATTCAGCGGATTTGTTTCAGCTTCACAAGGCTACATATTACAAGAAAATTTTTGTACGTAATGAACAGAATGAACGGAAAATAGGTCACTTTTCGTCTGTAGTATTACCTTCGCAAGTTGATAATAACAGTTATGTGACATGTGCGTGAGAGAGAAAAATAAACCTACTACAACAGATTGACACACATTACAACGTTGATAACTGTAACAAAATATAATTTTTGTATTAACCATTTTTATCAATGTTGGATTACAGATACAACTAGACCGACCTGAAAAATACCTCTTTTAACACTTCCACTCGTAGCTATTCCTTCTTAACAAGCCACTACATGCAATCTCATAAGACCTACACGGATTAATCTATCAATCTGACATAATATCATACCGAAAATGTTAAAAAGAGAAGGAAGAAAAGGCAATAAACGTCACCTTTCTTCCTCCTTCGAATCCGAGACAATGTTTGTAAACAATGAGGGAAATGTTTTGACTGGAGGACAGGACACTTACCATACACGGTGCATGGACAGCGTGTGATGTTTACTTTGGTCATCAGCGCCATCTATTGAACATATGTAGTACTATATTTTTTATTATGTGGTTTATATCCTAATGATTTATCTTAATAATATAGTTTCTGGTGTCTGGAAGTTGTAGCTCATTTAATTCTTATTATTTTTTTGTTTAAATGGTGAAAATAATCAAACAGAACGAAGTATTTACTGCAGTCTACCGGCTGAAAGTGAAACATTACAACTGATATGGTATTTCTCAGAGCATTCCGATCTTTGCTGTGAAGTGTCATTCGAGATTGAACGATTGTCAATTAAAATTATTGCTATGGACTATCATTACAAAAATTAAGAATGTTTATTTTGTAAGAAAATAAGCTAGAAGAACCTTCTGAATATTATTTGTACGAAAATAACTATTCTTATTTGAACAATATTATCATTCACAATTCCTGCTTTACGTCTGGGACGTCACAGATAAATGTTCTCATATGGAATATATTCTTAGACTGAATCAACGGAGATATAAGGTGAA
>NC_051400.1:645808-646099 GCF_015228065.2 Penaeus monodon
CTCCAAACAATCCCTTATTAGAAATATCCTCAGGGACCTCAATTCACAAGAATTTCACATATCAAAAACCAACTACAAAACGATATAAAAAAACCAAAAAACACACAAAAAAATACCAAATTCACCACGAACTACCCGAAATCGACAGCAATTCTATAAAAAAAAAATATATATATATATTTCCACTTGAAACGCCACATTCCTGTTTTCCGTCCGGGTCCTGGAGTTCGGGGTTTGTTTTGAAGGAACACGTGCGTCGAGCCGCGACACGACGTGAAGTCTTCCTTCAGA
>NC_051400.1:646214-646437 GCF_015228065.2 Penaeus monodon
GAGAATAATGATGAATATATAAAACGGGGATCTAAGCCTTCAAGGGATTTTTCAGGTTTGTTTTTCTACTTTTTTTCTCTCTCTCTCTCTTGAGGAAATTAGAGGGAATTTGGGTTAGATTTGGATGCGTTATGTGGGAGGTTGATATATGGTTTAAGAGTTTATTTTGAGGTTGTTGTAATGTCGAGGGAGGAGTGAGGGTTGGGAGGCCCAGGTGGGGAAG
>NC_051400.1:646501-646629 GCF_015228065.2 Penaeus monodon
GGTGCATAGAGGGCAGAGCAAAAACGTCTTCGTTGCATGCTGTAATTGTTATACACACAGGTGAAAAGTATCTCGGTTTTCATCAAGATAAGCATTCCATAAACTTTTATTTTTTTAATCAAAATCTG
>NC_051400.1:646862-648581 GCF_015228065.2 Penaeus monodon
CGAATTCTGATTGTCATGTACTGGAAATGTTCCAATAAAGCAATTTTTCCTCATAATTGTATTGGCTATGCGCTGCCCAAATCCTAGAATAACTTTCTGTATTATGTGATAGAAGACCCACAGCTTGAAGTCTTAAATCTTTAGCAGTGCATTATGAAGCGTTTGTTGTGTCTTGCAAGTTATGAGACTCAGTTGAAGAATGAAAGAGAAATTGTCATGACTATTTATAGATATAACAGTGGTGCTGGAGAAGTAAGTGGTTGTGATATTTCTCCATTAATTTCAGTTTTATATGAGTATGGTAAGCCAGTCGATAGATAAGTAAGGCATTATAGAGTCATGTTTTAGCATTAAGATATCACTGCAATGGAATTTGTCAATTTAAATAATGATACAGCTAAATTTAACTCATACAGTTCTTTTATAACCTGATGATTTAAATCAATCCTGTACTTTTTTTTTTATATAAGAGCAGGAGATACATAAATCCACATTATAATGATCAGGAAAAATAGTGAAATTTTGAAATGGGCAATCTTGATAAGTATAAACATTAAATATACAATTCTTCATCTCTTTGGGCAGATTATTGTCATGAATGTTAGAGATTCAATTTATTTTGTCAGAAAAGCTGGTTTCTGTCACTCAGAAAAAATCCTGGGAGTTTTTTCACATATGAGGGAAAAAGTAAAAAAATATCCAGAGAAATTTTTATTGATAACATCCTTGATTTATGATATTACACATGTCTGTTCAGGTTCCATCTTACTAGTTAGATATGATTTTGCACCCCAGGTAGAGGGTTTGTGGAGGTGGCGGCTCCCAATAAGGGAAGTTTAGAGGAAATTGCCTCTTAAAAATGGCAGATGCACATAAAACCATATCACATATTTCACAAACATTCCCAGAAATATCCAAGGGGTACTTCATACCATTCCCACCCTTTGGTTTCTAGTGTTGTTATTATTTTTAGCTGGCACCAACTAAAGCCACTTGAAAGGACACTGCAAGGATTCCATCAATACCAATTTTAATGCATTTAAAACTGAGGATCTTGTTTAGGCATGTAAACTAGCTTTAGAGACCTATAGACTTGCATTGAAAAACCTAAACTCTTGACAAGTTCAGAACATCACATTTTTCCTTTGTTGTTGTTTCCTGTATCTGTCACTATAAACTAGCAAACATTGTAAAATTTTACATATATTGCATTCAAGTTCAGTGATTTACTGTACTTTCTCTGTATAAGCCAAAAGCACTCTCCCTTAATTAAACATGAGTAGTTTCATGTATAGTAACTTAATTAAACAATCTTAATTTTCAGATTCTGACAAAATGGCTGTTTCAAATGGACGACAAGTCAAGAAACCAAGAGTGGTGGAGGAGCACCTCGAGTCAGATGACGGAGAGGTCAACCTCGAAGAGGTCGACAGCGGCTCAGATAACTACGACTTTGAGCCGGGAGATGACTTAGAGGACATCAAGCAAGAAGTGGAAGACTGGGATGACACGCTAGAAGATGTGGAAATGGAACAGGATGACTTCACAGAGGAGATCAAGCAAGAGGAGGACAGTGACAGTGAGCATTGGGAGGAGAAGAGCTCCAAGACAGGTAGTAAATGGGAGCAGAGTGCGAAAGCTTGGGGCGAGGGGGATGACAACTTTGGCGACGTCGAGTCCGGCAGCGGCGAAGAGGAGTCTGTGTCCGAGAACGATGGG
>NC_051400.1:648715-649035 GCF_015228065.2 Penaeus monodon
CAGTGCTTCCGAATACGGCGAAGATGATGGTGTGCAAGAGGCTGGCATGGGGTTGGCTAATGTTCTAAACATGATTTTGAAGTCAAAGAAAAAGGGCAAAGAAATTCTCACAAAGGCTAAAAAAGATGACGAAAGGAGAGTGAGATTCGACGAAGACTTTGAGGTTGTGGACGAAGAGGGAAACGTTAGAAAAGTAGTGAAAGAAGAGGAGGTAAAGAGTGCAGTCAGAATGTCACTGCATCAGAAACAGTTACAGGTGTGTTCTTTCATCTTCTTTTTTCAAATTAATGTTTCCTTTCCATCCACTTCTGTTTCAAAGC
>NC_051400.1:649087-649346 GCF_015228065.2 Penaeus monodon
TTTTTTACTATGATAGTTACCTATATGAAACATACCAATGCTATTATTATTTTTCTTTTCTTTATATATCTATTTATATTAAGTTCTCTATATTGAATTGTTGGGGGCACTGCTAATAGTTACATCGTAGATAATAAATTTCTTACTGAATCATTAAGTTACCGTTGATAATAGTTTATAATATATAGATAGATGGAAAACAAAGTCTCCCCCACCCCCCTTAAAAACCTGAATACCCTCTCTAAATAAGTTGTTTGTG
>NC_051400.1:649373-649504 GCF_015228065.2 Penaeus monodon
AGAAGCCTGACTATTTCAGAGAAAAGCATGGATCAACCAGTTTCACGTAAAGCCGACGATATTGGACAATCGGGAAAAGGAGAAAGCGCTGAAGGTCATTGCCACGCAGTAAGTATGAAGTTGGATTCGTG
>NC_051400.1:649689-649782 GCF_015228065.2 Penaeus monodon
TTGGATTCATAGTTTGTCAGGATTCAGTAGAATAAAAGTGTTGGCATTCTTGTTGGTTTGTGTTTGTTAATCTACAATTTTACTGTTTATGCA
>NC_051400.1:649918-649986 GCF_015228065.2 Penaeus monodon
GTATGGACGTGCAGGAAAGAAATTATAGTAAAGCTGAAATTGTAATAAGTGATTCCTATTTTCTCTCA
>NC_051400.1:650354-652842 GCF_015228065.2 Penaeus monodon
AAGTCATCATTCCCATCTTTCAGTGGAGTCGTACAGTTATTTGGTGCTATTGAAAAGCACAAGAGCATAATCTCAAAGAAAATGGCGGAGACCAAGAGCGTCATTGGAAAAGAAACGTTGCTCGAAAATATTGGCAAAGAGGATTTCCTGAAGGTGCTCAAGAGGAAAGGCAAACATATGGAAGATGTGTATTCAGAAGACGAGGTTAAAAAGGCAAGTAGTTTCGTTGCATTGAATGTATGATTGAGGATGAGTCAGAGGGGTAATATGCATGTAAATAGTACACTGTTCTAAGCCACACAAAAAGTTGTTCATCTGTTGTCTGTCTCGAGTCCATTTGGGATTGTCTCCCTGTGGCCAGAATTTCCTGCGAAGTGTGTGGTCCTGAATTTTCTATTTATATGGAAACTACAGATGTTTTGATTGTAGTTCAAAACATCTGTAGCATTAGGACGGTCTGCCTTGAATCTTTCTAATTATTATCACACAGCACAGTGTTGCTGTAGGCACCTTAATGTAATGTTGCCTGTCTCCTGCCCACACAGTCACATTTAGATATCTTATTTATTGTGTGGAAAGGGTAGTAGCTTGAATACCTAAGCTCTGTGCTCTAATTTTAGTGTGGTGGCATCATTTCCATGCTTCAGTTCTATAAATATTGTTAACATTGTCTCATTAAACCTTAGATGATATATGGATATTTATTTTTCAACATCGTTCACTTAGATTAATTGCATTTCTATTTATCAGGAGTTTAAAGAGGAGCCGCAAGAAGTCCCAGGAAAGAAGCCGAGGTGGAGTGTCCTGTCCGAGAACTTCTACAAGGAACCGACACTACAGGGGTGGGATCAAGAGAGTGATGAAGACGAATAAGTTGTTATGTAATTAATATGTTTGAGACTGTAACATATTTATGTATTATGCAATTGTGAGTTCATAAAGTTTATATGAAAAGGTAAAGAAATGAATTGTTTTTATAAGCCTGTAGTTTTTCTCACCTCAAATGATTTTTCAGCAAACAGCTTTACTCAATGTTATTATTATTTCTGTGTTACCGTTATCACTGTATAAGTATATATATACTTTGCAAAGTTGCTTCATCAAAAATCAGTGGCCTTAAGCTGAGAGGAGAAGCTTCCCCTTGCATCTTGTATCTATTGCCTGTTTCTTTATCATTTTCCATTTCATTATCTTGTGTCAGGGTTAGCAGGAACCCTACATTTCATTTAGAGTTTAACAATGGCTTAAACTACCTTATTTTTCTCTTCTTATTCTCAAAGCCCAGAAATATCTGTAAAACAAAGAAAAATGGAATGATGGTACATATGTGTATTAAAATTTCTATATTAGAATGTCATATGCAGTGGAGGAGGACGAAAATAATTGATTTACTGGTTTCCCCTTCTCATGCTAAAGCAATTCAGCATTAGGGCTGTTTATAAACCTCATATCACATGGTATGTAGATAAGTACTTTATTTTAGGAATAAAGTGAACTCAGATCCTGTGCACTGAAGAGTGGAGAGAATTCATATTACAAGCAGCATGCTTCCTTGTGGTCATGTATGAAATTATAATAACCTATTAATTTTGAGAAGGCCTGCTTATGAGTATAGCTTCTTATTCTACAGATTCCACTGTCAAATTCAGAAACTTGAAGTACTGTTTGGCAAGTTTTGTACCTTGTCCATGGCAGGTCTCTTCCTCAACTCGGACAAACACAGCCATAGTTGAAAACATCCCCACACTGGTTATATAATCAGTAGGGCACTCAATGTCTTTGAAGCAATTACAGGTCTTGAGAGTGCACCGTTCTTTTCTGTTCGGTGTTTGCAGAACATCCTACCTTTAGGGTGGAATTATGTTTGCACATACTTAGAACCTTTTGTTCAAATACCAAAAATGGGGAAAATATTAGTCTAAATCTAAAAAGAAGTTAGAGAAAAAAGTTAGACTTATGCACAACAATCCTTTCTTCAGCTTGATCCTCCTATCTTGAGTTTAGATTACTTCCAGCATTTTTGAGATCCAAAAGATTAGCACATAGATAGGTTGTATATTAGCTGCCATCCCTTACAGAATAAAAGTCTTAGTATGTTGTGTTTTGGAGTGATTAATCATATGTATTAGATGTAATTGGTGTAGTTTGTCAAGGATATAGGGTATTTGGCTAAAATCTTTCTGCAGGATTTAGGGTGGGAGGGGGGTAGCAAGAGATAAATGTTGTACAAGATCTTGTTTCACACTGATGAGCTTTATACTCACCAGATATATCAGCTTCTTTATAGAAACATTTTGTGAAAGTTGTATTGTATACCCACTGAATGCTTTGGTATGTATCACTAGTACAACCCCCCTTTTCCTGGAGCCATGCATGAGGTTGATGCTGATCACAGAAACACGTTTTGTACTTACGCTTCTGTTCCCTTCAGTGTTTAGGGTGCGACTTCTTTTACCGATAAGTTTTATTGTTTTTTAGTATATCGACC
>NC_051400.1:652870-652984 GCF_015228065.2 Penaeus monodon
CTTTCCCTTGGTCATTGTACAAAACAGATAAACTTCTTATTATATCTACTTTCAGTGTAATGCACAGATGAAGACATTAACTCTTTTTACAGAAATTGCTTGCTGGCTTGTGTG
>NC_051400.1:653029-655573 GCF_015228065.2 Penaeus monodon
TGTCCTGATTTGTGCTGACAAATCAAGATTAAGGTTATTTTTCTTTTACTAATAAACATTAGTTTTTGTGTGGGTGTGGGTCTCTCTCTCTCGCTCTCATAACAATTAATTTGTTAGATTTGTTAAAGTAACTTTTCTTTTAGTTATATAACGCTCACATGATTTAGAAGCAGTAGGAAGTACGGAGCATAATCCTTGATGCGAAGAGAATAGAGTCAGACACACTTTTTACCGAGAAATAACACTATTGATTGTTGTATCAGTTGGCGTTTAGTGTAGGCAAGGTGTGTGAAGTAGAAACACAGGCAGCATAATAGTAATTTTATTGGCATAAATGTACATGGAAGGTGAAACTAAAATATAAAGTTTGGATTTGTTGTGCCTTCACCTACCAAGTCACTTCTCATTCACTGAAGCACTGTAATGATGAATTATATATTATCTTAATATATATGATAGTTTTTTAAACTCTTAAGGAATAGTCAAGGTGACTAGAAACTCATGTAATACTATCAAGACACCATCAAACAACTGTTGACAAAAGAAATCCCATTCAGTATTTATTATTTGTTAATGTAAAGTATAATAATAGTTAAAAATAATAGTCTATAAATTTAAAAGTAGGGAAAAATTGACTTTGAATTTAAGTTCACAATTATGCATATATTGTAAACTTGCACTGGAATGGTTCTTAAATGAAAATTCTTTATTCTTGTGCTAGAATTGGTAAGAAAGATATTTTGCAACATATGTTCTTAACATCACTCAGAATTTGTAATCAGCTGACATATTTAATTTCTAAAGCTTAAATACAAGTGTGAATATGTGAAAGAGCCAAGATAATAAAGAATATTTTTGGGGTTTGATTCTTCTTGGTGATTTATATAATTAGATAGATGAAAAAGAAGTTGGTAGTGTATATACAGTGTATCCTATTTATATTATATATAACTTAAGCAGTAATATACCAAGTTGTGTACTTCTGAGCTCTTGATCAAGAAGGTAAATCTGATGAAGGAGTTCTGTAGAAAAAAATTTGCTAACAAGGGATGTTGAGAATTGCACAAAAATTTGGGTTGCTAGAGATATCATTAGTTAATTCACTGTATCGGTAGAAGTTTAGAACACAAAAATAAAGAAACCTCAGCCTGGTAAGCAATAAGGATGAAAGTTCCTTAGTGTGACATACATTATTGATGCTCCAATACGATATATTCCTCAGAAACAATGAATGATTAAAAGTGTCCCTGTTTTCAAATGAAAATCCAGATAAAACTGATTTTATTTGGAGAAGATACCATGGCCTGCAAAAATATCTGCTTTATTTTCACAACATGGTGTGAGAAGGAAAATCTTTAGAGGAAAATAAAACAAGCGTACTAATAGACAGACAGACTGCTTGGTAGATAATATAGCACATAAATAGGTAGATCCAGTTACCATTAACATAAATACAGCCATCTTGTCACTTCAGCAGGTAAAGAGACAAAAGAAAGATAAATAGAATTGTTTAAAAATAACAAAAATCACCCCTTCCTGACCCCCCAGCTAGACCCCCCCCCCAAAAAAAAAAAAAAATCAGTTCACAGGCCTGATCATCATGGTTGATGAGTTGAGGGAGTAGTAGAGGCCTGTCCAAGACTTGTATATTATCCCTTGACCTAAAATGGTGTTATCTGCCCCAAGGTAAGGTCCGTTGAGGTTGGCAGAGAGACACGCCGCGTACCACCATCCGCCAGGGAAGCTGGTGGTTGGAAATGGAGACTCTGAATTAGGTACAGCTCTGAATGGCGGATATTTATTGTTGAATGGCTGTGGTAGGGGTCAGTAAAGGATGAATGAAAGAAGTGCAAAGGTTTGAGGTACGGAAGTTCAAACGGTGAAAGACTGATGGCAAAATTGGTACGATAGGAAACAATAAAAAGTGAGAGATGTTAGTATGGAAGCGTGAGTGCTGAATGCTTGTGTGTTGGGGGGGGGGGGGGATCAATGAAGGATGAATTCAGGAAGTGCAAAGTTTTACATGGCGCCACAAACGGCGAAAGATTGACTCCCAAAAATGTTACAGTATGGAACTTTGGATGTTGAGTAACAGAAGTGTAGATTGTTACAGTATGAAACGGTAATTGATGAATGAACTGAGTAATGAGTTGTAACATGAAACAGAATACGATGAATGCATTAAATGAAATGCGTCACGGCACGGATCTCCAAGGACTGAAGGTCATAGTACGAAACTACAAATGGCGAGTTAAAATTAGTGTCATAGTGTAAAACTTTGAATGATAAATGACTGAGGGGCAGTGTTATAATAGGAAACTATAAATAAATGAGATGAAACCATTGTACTGTCACTGTTATTATGTGAATGCTATGGGGGGGGGGGGGGAGAATGAGAATAATGGGTTAATTTGCTATATCTAGCTTACTATTAAAATTCCATTGTAATTAAAAACGATAATATTAAAAAAGTTATTCTCAACAATAACATCATTTGCAATAATTGTCATAGAATTAAACAAGTATTAGGCTTATGACAGGTAG
>NC_051400.1:655623-655707 GCF_015228065.2 Penaeus monodon
CAGCCCTGCAATTAAGCACTGACAAACGACGAAATCGTTATTCATCAAGCACTGTGCAACGGCCATTTTCTCGATAAGTTATCA
>NC_051400.1:655955-656160 GCF_015228065.2 Penaeus monodon
ATAACCAACACAGGAGAGTTATAAAAGGTAGATGCACACTCAACTGAGGTAATTCTACGCATACACACATCTTGTCCGTAATATAAAAAACAGACTCTCCAGAGTATGACTTATTTCTGACGTGGGACATACTATTGCTTAAGGTTTGCTTAAGGTCAAGGCAAAAAAAATGTAAGCAGTAAAATAACAGGGTTCTATTTTCTTG
>NC_051400.1:656429-657121 GCF_015228065.2 Penaeus monodon
GAACAACAAACCGAAGTAGTGTAAAAATGAGAGGTGACTGAAATGAGGTAAATTAAGAACGCCTTTTTTCCCTCGAGAAATAAAGGTCGTTAAGATACTTCTAGAAATTATTCAGTTGCAGCAATATAAATATAAATACATCATCAAACATAATAGCATATACTTACTAGTATGCACAGTTCCAACTGGCAGCATCCACGTCTTTATCGACTGTGGAGAAGTTATTCCCACTGTGGTAGGCCATGGAGTCCCCCGCCGTTCCAGAATACCCAGACACATTCAGCTGAAAGTTATCCTCGACGCCTAAAGTGAAGAACTGGCTGTACTTGGCCCACGTGGTTAAGCCCGAGAAGTCGCTCAGGTCGATTCGCAGTTCGTTGGGAGACTGGGACGAGAGTGCATGGATGAGGCTGTTCCCGAGCCAGAACTCGCCGCTGGGTCTGTAGCCGAAGCCGTTCTTGTAGTCCTCCCAGGAAAGGGAGAAGTTGATGTGAGGCTGAATGTCCCGCCGACGCTGGATCACCGTCCAGCCTCCGCCATCCCTGCTCATGTCGCAGTAGACGCTGACGGTGGCCCGGGGGCAGCAGCGGTAGGGGTAGATGGCGTACATGCCGTCCACCTGGTTGCCCACTCGGCGCTGGTCCAGGCAGTTTCTGAGTAAGAGCAAGATCTACTTTAAAGATGAAAATGTT
>NC_051400.1:659297-660143 GCF_015228065.2 Penaeus monodon
ACGAATCCCTCACTTCATTTTCTTGGGTTGGATGCCCTCTGCAAGGATCTCGACGTCGCAGATGGTGAGCGCGCCCGGGCCAGTGCCCACACTCTGCAGCGAGAGGAACCGCCCGCTCATGGGCGTCGAGGGCGCGAAATCAACCTCGGCGCCCGCGTGAAGAGAGCCGGCGTTTTGACCGAACTGCGGGTTGCTGGCAGGCGTCGCCGAGTCCCCCAGACGAGCCTCGACGGACGCGAAGTCGCCGCTGACGCCGTCCTGGCGCGTGTGAACCCTGACCTGGGACACGCGCCTCGTCTCGCCCAGGTCAGCCAGCCACCAAGGACCCAACTCGACGGCGCTGGAGAAGCAGTGCGACATATCCGAGCTGAGGAAGCCATCGACGGCCTTCTGCGCCTCCGACCCCACCGTCTCGCTCGAGGCTGACATGCTGACGGGGTGGAGGCGGGCGGGGTTCGTGACCCAGGACGTGTGGCATGCGTCGAAGGTCACGGCAGCGGGGGCGACGCCAGCCCAGTGACGCGACACCTTGCTACTGAACAGCTGACACATGCCGCCTTCAGGGAGGTTTGTTTAAGGAACTGTTAGTAAACGGAACTTCGATGAGCAAGTTAAGCAGATATACATACTTGAAGTTCAGTGAGTGAATGGTAAATCAATGTTCAATTCGTTGTTGGTAGATTAACTTGAAGTTCAATGAGTAGATAGTAGATAAAATAGATACGTACTTAAATGACTTATGTAATATTATATAGCATACATTTCCACACCCACGAAATAAACCAAAAGTAAACAGAAAGCCGCTTTTTGACTAAGGTCACAAAAGTCTGTCACACCAAACCCAAA
>NC_051400.1:660282-660445 GCF_015228065.2 Penaeus monodon
TTTAAACTTGAACGCATTTTTCTATCTTTTTTTTCGAATTAAGCGATGAACACAAATGACTCTTTGCTTGTTATTGCCATCATCGACAAAACAAAATATCTCTTTTATATAAAGATTATGTGATGAATAATTTATCGCATTTAAAATCGTATATGCAATTCTC
>NC_051400.1:660867-661047 GCF_015228065.2 Penaeus monodon
TTAAAGTAGCTAAAATTGGTGATAATATCCACAATATGAACGAAGTAATGTGAAACGTTCGTTCTTATAGAAACAAAAAAACTAATAAAAAAGTTAATACTTTTAATGTTTTTTTATATTTGGACTTAAAACATTATATGGAAAATGTTATTTACATTCATTGAGGTGAAGGATAATGTC
>NC_051400.1:661725-661833 GCF_015228065.2 Penaeus monodon
CTGGAAAATTGCATAGTAACAACTAAAAATACATAGCGGAGACCACGACACATAACCCTTTTGAGGAAATAATTATCCTTTAAATTTCGACGTGAATTTGTGGACACG
>NC_051400.1:662233-662579 GCF_015228065.2 Penaeus monodon
GGCTTACAAAAGACAAATGATAACCACCATACTATGAAAAACACACAACAACCAACATACTATTAAGGACACACAACGGCCACATAAAAAGAAAACAACACAGAGCAACCAACATACCGTATTTACACTGTATTATCGACATCATACATACTAAACGCACCTGTGACGCACGCCAAGCGACAGTCGGGCACCTCGTTGCAGTTCTGTAAGCAGCTGAAACTGAAGGTCGAGGTCGGTGCTTCGCCAAGGAACGTGTCCATGAGCTCGGCGGGGAAAAAAGGCTGCACCTACAGAACGCAGGGAATGAGGAGTTAGATGCAGGGGAAATGTGGATACCGATGGGTGG
>NC_051400.1:662943-663697 GCF_015228065.2 Penaeus monodon
CCTAGTAAGAGATTATAAGGGATTATAAGGATAAAGTATGGCAGACTGTCAATTATATAATTGTGAGAGATTTCCCTACTAAAAAAAAGGTACACGGAAAAAAAAACAGCTGATGAAAGAGGGGAACTGATAAAAATGGAACTATAAAAAGGACGACAAGAGGAAAAAAGGAGCGTAACGATAAAGCTCTGAAGAAATTTTTGGGAGAGAGTCCAGCCACGAAAAGGGAAAATCTAAAATAAACAAAAAAGGAGACAGGGAGAAGAGAAAAGAAGAAGAAAAAGCAAGGAAAAAATCGAAAAAAAGAAAACGCAACAAGGAGACGGAAAATAATATAAAAGGAATTAATGAGTAAGTGGCAACCATGATTTTTTTTTTTTTATCAAATTAATATTCAATGATGCTTCTGAATGTAATCTGAAAACAACACATGAATATATTTGTCACCCATTTGCTAAGGTTAAATTGTTGTAAAAAAATATGTCAACAATTCTTTTCTACTCGAATTTCCTCATTTTATTGTTTAAAGAAACGATTTGTGATGATCACTCTCCTCATCTATTCTATTTCCTTTCATTCCTCCTTTCTTAAACTTTCTTTACTGTGTTATTTACTCTGCAATAACGACAGGGATAAAGCAACAGGACGACTCACCTTGGCATACCTGCGCTCGCTTGCCCTGGCGGCGGCGACCAGACTCAGGATGAGGATTTCGCTTCCAAACATCTTTCTGCGGAGGGAGGGACTGGGGAAT
>NC_051400.1:665022-665264 GCF_015228065.2 Penaeus monodon
ATTACCATTATCAGCGACATCACTGCCCCGGTTATCAACAAATAGCCTTACTAGCAGTGGCATCACCCGCTTTGTCGTACTACTCAAACAATTTCTGAAAATATTTTTTGTTTATATAACTACTTGTTCTTTCATTTAACACGGCTTCTACACGCAAGCAGAATCGTAAAAAAAAGGTGAGACTCGAACTAGGAAAACCGAAATGCATTGTTAGAGATTTCTCAAAAACTAAACTAATACCA
>NC_051400.1:665283-665467 GCF_015228065.2 Penaeus monodon
ATGTCAGAGCACTATGCAAAGCCAATTAAGGTGGTTTGTGGACTTCATCACTAAGGACTGATTAATGGATGTTTCTTTTTATCTGTAAGAAAAAAGTAATATATCATGTGTTATATGAAGAAATAAAACACGCACACTTTCTCATACACATGTAGGAAAACACGCACAAATACACAGACAGACG
>NC_051400.1:670006-670108 GCF_015228065.2 Penaeus monodon
AAAGCTAACCTTCTCTGCATCCAGAGGGGTCGGCCTCCTCAGCTGCAATGGGAGAACTCAACCCTGGTGTGGCATTGATTGCGGATATAAAAGCTTACGTAG
>NC_051400.1:672327-672827 GCF_015228065.2 Penaeus monodon
CTCTTTTTTTAGACCATCTCCTCACATATTGTTTTATGAACATGATAAAATTTCTAAAACCGATAATCCTATGAAAAACAAAAAACTACAGAAAATAGGAAAAAAAAGCCCACCTCTTTTGGAGGAGCTTAATGTTGTTTAAAAAAGAAGTTTTAAAATACGTCGATAAAAACAGAAGGGCAGAGATTGCCGAAAGTAATGAGAGGAGAAATTTATGAAAAAGACTGAGCACGACTTTCAAAATTCGAAGGTGAAAGGAACTCATTGCTCGTGGCTAATCGGCATGGCTTTGTGGCATGCAACATTAGGGAAAGAAAGAAGAAGGGGGAAAAATCCGTTTGCAATCATGGAATGGTACCTCGGCACGCGGGAGTTTCAGTTAAAAGCAGACACTATTTCTTTGGTAATTTCTGTGTGTCTGCTCTTATGTACGCAGGTTTTTTTTTTCCCTGTAGAAATCTACGCGCGGACATACGCTGTGTTTAATCAGCCAAGTACCA
>NC_051400.1:673153-673514 GCF_015228065.2 Penaeus monodon
GAAATAAACTTGAACAAATTACTTAGCGTCTCAGAATTACCATGCGTGTTTCCAAGCAAAAATTAAACACTTTGCTTCTATAAAGGGAACGTATATAATATTTCTTTTTTTCTCTCTCTTTTTTTTAAAGAGCTACGTAAATGTGTGAGCAATTTGATAATGAATCACTAATGCCATCCTCAGCGTCATTTCCCCCTCATTTCATATGCAATAGTCCCACTGAAAATGTGAATAAGAATTGAGTTTTGATAAAGAGAAAGACAAAAGTGGTTTAGATTATCTTTTTATAGAGAAAATTTGATAAAAAAAAAGAAAGATACATGGTCTGAGAGGCACGTGTGCGAAAAGATACAGAGAGAGG
>NC_051400.1:674679-674747 GCF_015228065.2 Penaeus monodon
TATTCCCACCGACTCACGTGCTCGTGTCCTGTTTGTTCGTCTTTCCTGTAACGGACGTGAAGTCATCA
>NC_051400.1:674949-675108 GCF_015228065.2 Penaeus monodon
CTCTAGTCCTCATGTGTCCCGTTTGTTCGTCTACAGGACGTGCTGTCCGTACGTACGTCCGGTCATCAGTTTTCTTGTTGTTATACGGTTTTTGACAGTTTTTCGTTCACTGGCTGTATCTTCTTCTTCTTGTAAAGGGAGCAAGAGAACCGTTTTAAA
>NC_051400.1:675197-675317 GCF_015228065.2 Penaeus monodon
TTCTACCAAGACAAAATAATAAATCAATTTTTGTGTAGCGTTTTTCCTACCATCTGAAAATAGCAAACCTATCTTGCGTATTTCTTTTTTTTTCTTTCTTCTGTGACAAAGCGGTAAAAC
>NC_051400.1:675483-675952 GCF_015228065.2 Penaeus monodon
ATCAATGCAAAATAATATACCAATTTGCTGTGTAATATTTTTTTCATCTTCAATGAAAAAATAAGAAATTTTGATTTACTTTACGCTCGTGCTTGCCCCAAAATCCTCAAAGCAGGCAACTGAAGTCAAGCGTCTCCTTACATCAATTGAAGTCACAAAATGCGGGACACTTAACTATTAACATGGATTTAGTCTATTTTCAAGCTTGCATAATATTCTGCAATGTTAAAAATATAGCTAAACTTTAACATAAAGGGCGTGTTATCTGTAAAATACAAAAGAATCCGCGTTTTAACCAAAGAAAATTGTTATACGAACATTACAAATGTCACTGAATTTACATAAACAAACTAGAGATATAAGTGATTGAAATTAAGGGATAAAAGAAAGAAAAAGATAGTCAGATGGATAGGACGAAAGAGGATGCAAGAATTGGAGATAAATTTTATGCTCTAAAAAGTGTTTGTTA
>NC_051400.1:676301-676673 GCF_015228065.2 Penaeus monodon
ACGCTCAAACACCACATCAAGCAATCAAACAAAACATCAATCAATCAAACACCACATCAGACGATCAGACAAAACATCAAGCAATCAAACACCACATCAAGCAATCAAACAAAACATCAAGCAATCAAACACCACATCAAGCAATCAAACACCACATCAGACGCTCAAACACCTCATCAGACGCTCAGACACCACGCAAAGGGCCTTCATAAATGCGCTGAGTTTCACCTCACGAACCCTAGACCCTAATAGCGTGTGCTTCTGTTGGTATCATATACGACTTTCTTCTTCTTGTGCTTTGTGATATTTGAATAATCGAGTGGAAAGTATGCGTCAAAGGGGCTTATCTGTCCCAAAACAAAATATTATGGT
>NC_051400.1:677051-677243 GCF_015228065.2 Penaeus monodon
CAGGCTATAATAATCTCCTATGAACTATAATAAAGACAAACCTATCATCGATTCTTTCATTTTGATTATGACGTTCTTCTAACCTTTGCTTAAGAACGGCAGGTCACTTTTATCAATTGGATTCTGGATTACAAATGCATATATATTTTTTCTCACTAAACACGTACTCTTTCCTACGATCAACATTTACTT
>NC_051400.1:677710-678007 GCF_015228065.2 Penaeus monodon
TATTTTGAAATTAAGAATTAATCTTTGAAAAAATCGCCATCATAATAAAGTTACTGGTTACTACTTAACCCACTTTGCAAAAATGTAATTTCAAAATAATATGAACAAGATATCTCGATTCATTTGCATACCAAGGTCATTTTTTTTTCGTTGCCTTCAAAACACGTAATGTCGATTAGCCTTTTTCAAGTGTAGTACTTTTGCAAGACTTTGAACTTATTCGTTCGTGATAACAGTCATGCAAAGACCTGCGCTGTTTCACTCGAATGCATTGCGGGCCGAAAGTTCATGACGTGC
>NC_051400.1:678504-678587 GCF_015228065.2 Penaeus monodon
TAGAAATGAAATAACATTCCAGAAGTGGATGTGGAAGAATATTTTCGAGGTGAAGTTAATGGGTAACGAATGAGTGACGTGAC
>NC_051400.1:678613-679050 GCF_015228065.2 Penaeus monodon
TGAGTGAGAGTTCATTGTTGCAAAAGACTTGACTGAGAGGGATGGGTAGATCAGCTGTTTTGAAATATGGTGATCAAGACACTAACAAATTTGGTGATCATGATGCACTCCCCTGTTTATCGAAATATTTCCTAAGATGCATAGCCTTAGGATGAATCGCACCGTCCTTTGCAGCTCGAATACAATACAAATGCTACTTCTACTAATAAAAATAATGTAACCACTCTCATTCCTTGTGTTTATTCGCAGTACAGCCACCATACTATTTGTGAAAAGCAAACACATCAACAGCAACGGTGAAAAGAGCTTTTATATGTATGGCCCCTTGTCTGAGTGCCCCCATCGTGCTCAATTGACCAAATTCTACGCAAACAAAGGGGAATTGCCGTTGCACAGCCAACAGTCATATAGCAATCTGTCTCAATAAATCCGTTTGA
>NC_051400.1:679392-679644 GCF_015228065.2 Penaeus monodon
CTACATCTTCGTCTATTTCCAACATCAGAATTGTGTAAAATTGTGTAAATATGCATGTGTATTTCTAATCTGGTCATGAAGACGCCCCTTCATATCAGGTATTCAGAATTTTCTTCAGGTATTAAAACCTTTTTTCTTCAGAATACTTTTTTTGGTATTTGGAGAAATGGCGACTAGAGAACACTGGATCATGGGAAAGATAAAACTGGCAACTAAACACAAACTGTGGGGCACTTTGATTTGCCTTCTCCA
>NC_051400.1:679906-680127 GCF_015228065.2 Penaeus monodon
ATAGGGTTTCTCATTTTCATACTAATCAGGTAAAATTTGATACTTTTGGTCACATATTCTTTAAAAATAAAAGTCATATACAAAACATACACTTTAGCAAATCAGAGTGTTCCAGAGTTTTAAGGAAATGTGACTGTATTTTGCCACCGTTGGAATTTATTTAGTCCACCCTCTAATTTTTTCTGGCATACTCACAGAAAAAATATGCTAATAAAATAGCA
>NC_051400.1:680149-680358 GCF_015228065.2 Penaeus monodon
TATAATAAAACTCACTTCACAAAGTTGAGAATTACATAGAGGCATGTATTTTCACTAAATACATTTAGAAATGTTTTGAGCTATCCTGTGAACTTATAATAATGGTTTTATTTCAAGGTTGGTCCATTTTCTATTTTGGTCCGTTTTTTATGGGTTAGCCTAGCATATTACATTGTCAACAGAAATGTAGTTTTCACTTCAAAAATTAT
>NC_051400.1:680719-681137 GCF_015228065.2 Penaeus monodon
CTCTTTGCCAATACAGGATTCACTGTCAAACTGCTTTATTTGTTTCAACTTTTTTTTTTGTTACCACTATTTCATCAATCAATCATGAATTCCCAGCAATGAGCTTAATCAACATCGTTATTTGCATCTGAGTTTTAATACAAACAAAAAAAAGAATGAAGCTCGTAACCCCTTATCAAATCGGATTAAGTTGCAATAGAAAGCTATTGTTACTGAAAATTTTTAAAAAATAATAGAAGAGAAAAGAAATAAGTGTACAATAAACAAGTATGTTGAAAGTCATAGATACGGGTAATACTTTTAGAAAGAGAATGACATTCAATAAGCTTATTTTGCGGATTACCGTTCGGTTTTGGGATGTAGTTCCATACGTCAACATTCGTTTTTTTTAATGTGCAATTTGTATGGTTAATTTTGT
>NC_051400.1:682298-682954 GCF_015228065.2 Penaeus monodon
AAAAAATGACCTAGCCGTCAACACGTATAACGTATGCCAGTTCACACTCGGTGCACTGACTCGGTCGATACTCATGGCCGTAACTCCCCGGCGTGTGTACACATTCACCCTTGCTCTCAATCTGTTCCTTGTCCTTTTTCGAAATCATTTAATAGTGACCTTCTTTCAACGCTGCCTCTCATCCTTGCATCCTCTGATTCGCTTTTACGTAAATTATACCCAATCGTATACGTTTTGATGATGAAGATAAACTGAAATTAATAATAAAAAAAGAAAAAGGAAAGGAATGAAGGCGTTTGTCTGACTCGATTCTTTATTCTTTTTTTTCAACTCCAACAATTTACTTTTTAAATTGCATAATGGAGCTTCAGTCGCCTGCAGAGTCGTGGCACAGCTCGCTCCCTCCTTCTCTCGCCCTTTCCATATACCCTTTTTATTTTGTTTCTCTAACAAAGACTCTGGTGTATATGATACTGTATTACGCTTACCTGAAAGAATTGAATCCCCTTTTAGTAGTATTGAATCGTATAGAATCAACGGACGATATATCATCTGAATCGTGACCTCAGTTTTCTTTTTGTAGGCAACGAGCGAGTATTTATATATCTGTTGAGAAACCAAGGTAGCTGTTTCGTAATTTTAACGCAGTTGGGAGC
>NC_051400.1:683426-683560 GCF_015228065.2 Penaeus monodon
AGGTCATCCAAGGTCGGCAAAGAAAAGATATCTGTAAATCCTTCAGCCAACGATCAAGACCAAATTTTATATTTGTGTTTTGTGTATAAATTCTTGTCTGATTATACAATTTGAGATTGACTATTGCTTTGGTT
>NC_051400.1:683950-684575 GCF_015228065.2 Penaeus monodon
AATGAAACATTTATCCAATTCCCAACGACAGATACAGTTTAGTGATCCCTGTAAATTAATACTAAACATTTACTTTACAACGAAGTAAATATAAGGCCTTCGGAAAAACGGCCATTGAAACAAGATGACCCATTGTTTTAAATCGATAAATATCGAGAGAAAAAAAAATAGGCCGATCAATCAAATAATCAACAACAAAAGAAGGTAAAATAATCCAAGATAGAAAACATATATAAAAAGACATTAAAGAAAAAGAGATCGCGCCATTGGTACGGCTAAGTGCATCTGCACTCAGGTGTTCAGTCTAAGGAAAGATAAAGCAACCCCCAAAAATTTATAAGATGAATAAATGAATAAATTAAAATAAAATAAGAGATAAAAAAACGATAAATAAAAATGAAAATTAAACAGAGCGTAATAGAAAATACATATGAAAACGCAGTAGAGATAAGATTAATTAACCTAATGGACATCCTCTGTCGAGTCTAAGATAAATACAAACCAGCAGTTAACTAATGAACCCCCCAAAAAAACTAACTACATATATAAAATACATATAAAAACACATGTCAAAGATTAATAGAGAGAGACCGCGTCATTGGTACGCCTGAGTGCATTGAACTGT
>NC_051400.1:684987-685185 GCF_015228065.2 Penaeus monodon
CGTTGGTACGCCTGAGTGCACGTGCACCGAGGCCGCCCCGTCGAGTCCGGATCAGCTGATCGCCTTCCCTCCGTACGGGTGGGATTCAGTTCCCTTTGTGTCAGTGAGAGAGAGAGGGAGGCGGAGGCCGCTGTTTTGTCCTGCTGGCGACTTCGTGGAGGAAAAGGCGTCTTGGGAAGATCTGAGGGAGGCTTGTGG
>NC_051400.1:685231-685951 GCF_015228065.2 Penaeus monodon
TTTATGGTGCTTGTGGTCAGCCTCCTTGCGGGTGAGTCTTTTGAAGGGGAATATAGAAAAAAATGTGAAGGAATAAGAAATAGGTTTTTTTTTTTGTGTGTGGTGTTTCTGCTAATCCTAGGAAAAGTTTGGAAAGTTTAAAAAAAATAAGGTCTTTTTGGGGGTATTTAACACATGGTCAGGTTTATATGTGTGTGAGTCATGAGTCGCGCGTGGAATACTTATTAAAGAAAAGTAAAAGTTACTTGTAAAAGGGAGAGGAGAAGGTCACCTAGAAGGGAAAAAAAGGGGGTAAGGTACATGTACATACCTTTGTTTGTAGCCTTTTTTGTAGCTCTAATTTTTATAAGATGGACGTAAATCTAATGATTTTGAGATGTTAATGAAATGCATGTCTTGGAGATCAGCATTTTCTGATAGGAATGTCAGATTTTTTTTTGCGTATTGTATCAGAATTTGTGGGAAGAACATTCTGTCCTTTAAAACCGAACACGACAAAACAAACGCAAACCTAGCACTACTATGGATGATGTAACGCAACCTGAAAAATAGCCCGACACAACCTAGCCCAGCCTAACACAGTGCAGTCCGACCAAATTCACCCTAATGTAACCTAACACAAAACCAACCGAAATCCCAGGCCAGATCGATTTAACAACATGATGGAATTTGCTAAAGTATTTACCCAGTATTAAGTCATTAAAATTTATTATACTTGGG
>NC_051400.1:686110-686518 GCF_015228065.2 Penaeus monodon
TACAATACTTTTTTGGGTGTATATCTGCTGCATCAACAAATAAAGAGTATAACATATAGTACTTATGAACTTAATCTTATACTCAGGTATAGCAAACGTCCACCACATAGATTCTGGCAAGATGGAAATCAAGTATTATTAGAAAAGGAAGGTTGGGAAGATACTTCTGCTACTGATATGGGGTAAAGGATGTTTGCATCACTTGCTCGGTGATCCTGAGGAGATACGCTGGCTTGTTGTGCAGCAGTGTGCGAATGGAAATTTGCTTTTCATTTTCCGACCTTCATTGTTTTTTAAATTCCGAAGCTTGGGCTACAGTTTTCCATTTTTCTTCTTTCACTGTTTATGCTGAAGTTTGGTTTGGATCTTTCTTTTATTCACAGTCTTTTAATGTCTTTTCCATTATAT
>NC_051400.1:686612-686850 GCF_015228065.2 Penaeus monodon
TCTTACTAGAGCTGCCATTATATTGTTTACATATTCACAGACAACACATACCTGTAGTTGTGGTATCAGGAAGAATATATCAGAAGGTATTTCCATGAACAGAAGATCCTCTCGAGCTGTTTAGTTGTCTTAACCACTCAACTGCATAGATTTATTTCTTCTCAGTGTTTGGGAACAAGACACCATGGGTGTAACTAATCATAATTTTTTTTTATCATGATTGTAAAGAAATTGTTAT
>NC_051400.1:687647-687881 GCF_015228065.2 Penaeus monodon
TTTTTTTAAGTTACATCAATGCCATTGTAAGGAATTTACTTTTTTGCTTTAACATTTAGGATGGAATATTGTTCCTTTGGTGTACAGCTGTAGACCTGGAAATGTACATCACTGAACGCACGTGTTTTATGTTTCCGATGTCAAGTATGTATGGAATTCTGATGTCTCTACTTTTTAAATTCCATTTATGGTGTTGGACACTAGTTTAAAAGCCTAGTTGTTGTTGGTAATATA
>NC_051400.1:688003-688261 GCF_015228065.2 Penaeus monodon
TTATGTGGGAAGGAAAATCTGGCATTAAATTAAACTATGGTACTTTCATTTCCTGATGAACAATGCCATGCATAGAAGCAACAAGATATGGGTACAGATTGAAAGGAGATCTGTCTCTGAATGAATCACAGTCCATTTGACACAGATTAAGTAACAGAAATGGAATTAGAGCCAACATGATGTAAATCAAGCAAGAGAGAGAGAGAAAAAAATAACTCGATTGACTAGTTTCCTTCGTCTTTCGAACAAAATTCTTGA
>NC_051400.1:688296-688435 GCF_015228065.2 Penaeus monodon
GTGTTTTTTAAGAATGTGGCTTGAGTCAGCATCAGCATTTCCATGAAAATGATTATAGTGAATACTTTTCGTCATGTTTTAATAGGTGTTTGATATTTCTCTAACACACACAAAGTGTAGGCAGAGCAAGAGTAAAGTG
>NC_051400.1:688754-689369 GCF_015228065.2 Penaeus monodon
CAGTTGAATTTATTGTTTATTGTTTATGAACAGGAGCGGGCGGAAAGCAGCTAGACGTAGAAGACGCGTCGACTATTTTAACGAAGCATAACATCAACAGCCCAGATGACGTGAAGCAGGTTGTAGACTTCAAGGAAAACTGCCGTAAAAACGTTGGCGAAGATGCCGTCAAAGCTATTGAGGTATGCTGTTGCGCGGGTAAATTTTCATTTCTGTTTTCACGAGTGTGATTTAAAAAAAAAATTTAAATGTCAGTTATGTTCCTGAGATTTTATTTCAAAATTAACATCACTTTAGTAGTATTGCTGAAAAATTATCTTTTTTTTTTCTATACTTTCCTAACTGATACGAAGAAGTGTTAACCTTTTTCTAAATTGTGGCATTATTTCTTTGACGTTAATAACTGCATGTATGTCCTATATACTAAACATTGTATAGGGGATCTATTATGTCATATAATAATTTGTTTTGCTTTACAGAAATCTCAGCAGGACCTCTTCCCTTGCTTCTCGAGCATCATCAAGATGGATAAGCTCAGCCACGAGATCAACCGCAGCATCCCGCGCGGAGAACTGGATCTCGTCTTCAAGAAGTATTGTGGGTAAGTGTGTGTTC
>NC_051400.1:689520-690396 GCF_015228065.2 Penaeus monodon
TAGGGTTGTTGTTGTTGAGCCTAATGATATATAAATTGAAGTATGAAAGTATCTTGCCAATAATGAAAAATTCTACGAAGAAGCTCTTGCTAATGCGTTCCAACTCCTGTGCTTCGAGTAATAAGCGAGTCAATTTATTTATTGCAACTAGCCTCTGAGACTATATTATTACCCACCTTTACAAATCCTTAGTTTTCAGGGACAGTACTTCGGAAGAGAGCAAAGGAGAGGAATTTAGCACATTTAACAAATATACATTTAATTTTTATCGAAGTGTATTGCTCATTAAGAGACCTTCAAGACAGATTTTCTCATTAATTTACTAATTTGCTGTTGTTCTTTTGTGAAGTCTAATCTGATATCAGTTATATGATTGTGCTATTATCTTGTTTTGTTTCATGAGGACAGAGGATTCATGCTAAGTAGGTTTTTGATGAGACAGTGAAGAGAAAAGCAGATAAATGTTTATTTTCCCGATCTGTTGATTTTCTTATGTATACGAGGAGAGAGATGCATCTTTCAAGAGAATGATTAGATTGAATGTAATTATGAAATGTTTCAGCTTTGAATACTGTAAGTAAATGTGCTTGGGTCCCCACAGGCGGAGAGAAAACTTAATGGCCTGCGTCGAGGATATGTTCACCAGCTTAGAGAAATGCATGAACGAACAGGAAAGAAAAGACCTTCAGATTGTCCGAGAGGCCATAGATGCAGGGATAGATTTTGTGTGTCACAAAGATGGTGACAGAATTGCCCGTAAGTATTAATGTCACCTTGTTAAGTGAGAGAAAAGTTGTTTATTCATGTATATATGAGAAATGTACAACAAACAGTCAAAGATGTTTGCATAAGGACCGTTCAAGTAATGGCTCCATT
>NC_051400.1:690724-690823 GCF_015228065.2 Penaeus monodon
AATAAAAAAGATTAATAAATAGATAATAATAATGAGCACAGCATTTACTTGGCGACATTTGGTTAATATTTAGAGCTAAGGGATTTTTTTTCATGTGGC
>NC_051400.1:690897-691735 GCF_015228065.2 Penaeus monodon
TCAGGCAAAGATATATAGAGCGTAGGAACTCAGAAGCAGAGACAGAGACGAAGACAAGGCACTTCCTGAGATGTTGCACCTAAACCTAAAATAAAAACTGTTTCTCCACAGTGTTCATGGCAGAGGAAGGCGAAGAATGTCTCCGTAGTCAGAAAGACAACATTAGGGAGTGTGTGGAAGAGAAAGTACCGGAGATAAAGGACGCAGAAGAAGACATGAGTTTAATATCCCCGCAAACTTTCACAATAAACGAGGCAAACTGCAAGTAAGTATGAGGCCTTTTATTACTTCCCATGATTTTGTAAAAGTAAATGTTTTCCTTTTCTTCATTTTTTTTTCTTTTTACCATATTGATAATATTCATTTATCAATCTTCCAGGAAATTAAACGCCATGCATCAGTGTGTTGTGAAGCACACTGAGAAATGCGAAGACCCCACACCAGCCAATATCCTGGACTCCCTCATAATCCAAGTGCTGAAGGTGACACCGTGTTGGCAGACAAGTGGAGCAGAAACCGTAGCATCGCAGTCGCAGTATCTCCTCTCGGACACACTCACTCTCATGGCCGCGGCACTCACTGCAGCCAACATCCTGCTCTAAGGGAGACAGAATGAGTACAGTTGAGTGCGATGGAATTGATGCTCTATCCTGGATACAAATTTCCCCTCCAGATTTCATGAGATTGTGGGGAGCTCCTAAATGATATACATAAAAAGAATTAGAGATGTACTTAGTCCTGTTAATTACAGTTTTGAGTTACTGTAGAAATTGCCGAGGCTGTGATCACGATGTGTAGGAAGATATTTTTCTTTAGAAAATGAATCCCCATAAGCAGA
>NC_051400.1:691997-692729 GCF_015228065.2 Penaeus monodon
TTTTTTTTTTTTTTTGATTGTGTGTGTAAATGTAGATCTATGTCTTTTAGGTCTAGAAGCACTAAATATTTGTGTAGTAAATTCATTAACAAAATTTGTAATGACGTCCTTTTCTTGAGAACAAAGCTAAAATTTACCAAATACCTGTTGACCAAAATACGTCCAGTTGACGTTTTCGACATCCCGTATTTCTTTTATTCACGAGTTTTTTGGTAGGATTGGTAGGAACTTTAGAATCTCATCTAGTTTGTGTTATATTGAGTTCCGTGTATGCTAGAATGATTTGAGAGTAAGAAGAGACATACCAAAGAAATGGGGGCTTTGTAGAAATTGTTTGTGCCAATTATCATTAACATTGTGTAAACATGTTCTTATGAGTTAACTTTCATACTTGGTATACTGTCACATTCACTTGTAAAAGCCTGGCAGGAATTTGATATTTTATATGAGTATTATACTTTACAATTCAGATTGTAAGTCAAGTTATCCTTATTAAAGAAATATAACAATTGAAAGGGAGCTATGGCGTGAATAGAATATATTTTCCTTAGGAAGTAAGGTTCAATTAAAATAAAAACAGATTAAAACATTTAATGCTGAATGTGTCTAGGAGTAATGTTTTGCTTAAGTTCTATCATCGTCTTTATATGGTTACTGCAAACACTTTTTTTTTTTAGTGTATTAGTAGTTTACCTGCTGACTCTACCTCTTGCTGTGTTTGTTGTACCTTTT
>NC_051400.1:692866-694574 GCF_015228065.2 Penaeus monodon
TTTCTACTCACTTCTCTTTTCATCCCTGTTGCTCTCCTCTCTGCCTTCTCCCTTTTCTGGTCTCCCTTTCCTACTCTCCCTCTCCCTCTATATCTCTTCCTGTCTTCCTTTTGAAATACAGTTGACTTTTATACTCCAGAGCAAGAAAACATGTGATTTCAGCTGTTGAAGATGATAATTGTTCTTTCCCAAGCTATTCATCCTATACAAAGAAGTTGATAAACTTAGTTATAAATATTTAGTCACACGATCATATCTATGGTGTTGTACTGCAATATCTCCCTTAGGACAAAGCAGATCTCTTCATCTTTGCTTTGAAGTGTAGGAGATGCAGCAAGTGTAGGGCATCCTATTATATGGCCTGTAGATTAATGCACACAAACACGCTCACTAATACATGCGTGTTTTGATATGCTACCTTCTCTAGCAGTCATTAAGGGTCTTGCCATGGGTTATGATGTAAAAGTTTTTGGAAGCAAGTTAATTAATGAAGTGAGCCATTGCTGAAAAATTATACAGTTATTTGTATAAATAGGGAGAAATGGATAAAAGGAGAAACAGTAAAGTCTGTGTGAGTAATAGAGAAAGTAACTTTTTAAATGAAACTATATGGTTTATAGGAATTCTGCTCTCCCCTTTTCACCCAATAACTGTGCAGTTGGCTGTACAGGCGTACCTTTCCAGATTAGTGGTAGGGTAATGGTAAGGGACTATACTGTGTGAGACAGTAACATTCCTTCCTTTACCATATTGCTTTGATTTTCCACACTTTATTCCTACTACAACTGCTTAAATCATTCTTTTATTTCCATTTCATTTGGGAGCAATGTGTGGTGTGTCCAGTTTGTAAAAAAAAACTTTCCCATCAAATAATGTAATTCATAGTTACATGCTGTCTGGCATATGATGGATGTCACAATTTTCAGGTTAAGTAGGGAATTTCCAATGATAGAAGGCTTTAAAATGTACAAGAAAATGGTTGCAAGAAAATCATATGTTTGATTACAGCAACAGTTGGGTAGTATAAGAAGAAACTGTTTCTGTGCTGTGGAGTCTGTTATGTAGAAGTATTAATAGTCTACGGGTAAATTTTTGCATAGGAAGGTTTTGAATCTACATTTAAAAATCAAAGGTTATACAGGGAGGTTTTGGGATTGCATTTCTTTTGGAAAAGAAAAGAGGGAAGGAAGGTATTGCTGGTTTTATGCGATCAAATACAAGTGCTAGGTAAAATGAGGAGAAGGACTTTCGGGACGTACTCACGGCAGACTGGACATAGCCATGAGAAGACATGAAAAGACCGCATTGCTAGATGGGTTTATGGAAAGCTCATCCCAGAACAGGAGTAAGTGAGGAACAACACTATGTTATTGAGGTTGTAGTGGTCTAGGCTTATAAAATCAATATATATATAAAACTTGAAATAAAAGATTAGCAGGAAAGATTAAAAAGAGTGTTCTTGAGAATTTGACAGGAATACTACCCACCGTAATATGCCTCAGTTGTAAATATGAATGTGAATTGTCTTTAAATTCTGATTTTTAAAATTATTTGAAATACTGAAAACTGAAAACATATATGATATAAAAATAAGGACCACTGTTGAATGTTTCTGTCAGATTGGATTATCTTGAATGAACAAAGACTTTTGATTGCTATTGAATTTGAATCACTAAAACATAGTCAGTCAAACACATCCCTTTAGAAG
>NC_051400.1:694670-695356 GCF_015228065.2 Penaeus monodon
CCCTCTTCCCATGTGTAGATGTTCATGCTAAATAGTTGACATTTTTTTATATGAATAATATTGGAGGATAATCTTATGGTAACTTCAGCATGTACCTTTTTTAATGTGGTGTAGCAATAATAATGCATTGACTGCTGCTTCTGTTGTTGTGAGTGGCACTTGTATTTATTAGTATACATACAACAGTTTTAAAACACAAGATTTCAGAGACAGTTGGAAGTTTCATTTGTAAAGAGAATCGTGAAAAGATTTAGGAAGTGGGTTTTTCTCTTCTTTTTTGTCTTCACCTTTGAATGAAATATTACTGCTTTTAGAGTGGAATACATGCTGAGGTCATGCCTAGCAATTTTTAGTGAGGATTAGAGAAAATTTTATGTAAATAATGTAGAAGACAATCTTAGAAAAAAATAGCTAATTATTTGGCACTAGAACCGACCTTTTACGCAAGGCACAGTTAAGGTGTATGCTGCGAATATTTACATAAACAGTTTGTTGAATTTTACATTTATTTTCTGCAGTAAAAATAGAAGAGGGTTGTAATAAAACCATATATTGTATGGTAAGAATCATAACTTGAAGAGATGTAAATATATTCCCTGGCCACAAGACGGAAATTGTCATTGGTAGTGCATAGGGATCTTGCAAACACTCAGTATGTTTTAATGATATCTGTTAAAATCTTGATG
>NC_051400.1:695910-697123 GCF_015228065.2 Penaeus monodon
GCTGAAACATTTCAGGTTGACAGTTATATATTTTAAAAAATGTTTCTTGACAGTAATAAATATTTCAGATTAGTTAATTCTTAAGTCCCCCTCCCCACATAGGGAATATCTGCGAGCAATTTCCCTCAGCCAGAATCATATCACACAATCCACGAAAATCTTCATTTACATCCTGACTTCACAATAATGAGTTGTTGGTTTTGAGATGCATGAAGAATATCATGGCGTTGATGTTAATCTTTTGCATGAAATATGAGCAATTTCTTTCCTTATTTCAGAAGGTCCGTTTTATGTTTGTTCTTTTTCTCTTGTACTTGCCTAGTTCTGTGCGAGTATGTCTTTTTGTTTTAGATCAGGGATTGAAAGTTAGCATCAGTTGTGTTCACAGTGTTCAGAGAGTGATTTGTTCACCATTATGTATGTACAAGAAGATCCATTTATTATTGTAATTTCATCATTACTTAAAGACGGGCAATGACAGACTTAAGAAAAGTTGTATTATCCTGTATATATTTCAACTGAATAAAAGATTTTCGAGGTAATCTTCTAAGCACCGACGTAGAAGCCATCATGCTCATGCTTACTTAAATACATGTAGACCAGAATGAAAGATTTTGAAACCTTATTTAGAAATGAGTAGGTATAATAGTTGCAGTCAGAGCTAGGAATGAGGCTGGATTTTAAACATTCATTTTAAACACATTCCTACATGTTATTCTCGAGTTACAGTTAGTGTTGCAAGCCACTTATGTTGGATAATTGACTGTTGTTCTTTCTTTCTTTCGGAATGGGATTTCTTGAGCCAGTATACAGATGTGGACCCAAAGACAGATGTTAACTGTTATTTTTTTGTATACTAAGTGTTTAATGTACAAGAAGCCCAAGTGATCTGGAAATTTCATTATTTTCTAAGTACATTTACATACCCTTGTTAAAGTGGGCTTCATTTCTAGTCTTACCTCTAGATGTGGAAGCAAAGCAAATATTTATTTTGAGTCTCATCATGATATAAAAGACAAATTGAAGTAATCTTCATTTGCTTACATTTATACAATAAATTGTATACAGGTTATGGTGTTTCTTTAACCAACATAATATTCTTTGTTAGTCATTGAGATTTGAATAAGTGATATTTTGATATTAAAGTTTGTTTATATAGACATTTGTAATAAATTGCAAAGAAACTGCAAGCACAGTACATGGTACATGTACA
>NC_051400.1:697140-697584 GCF_015228065.2 Penaeus monodon
CATACAAAAGATTTTGTATGAACAAGGCAGGTAATCAACAATGTCAAACGACAAATTTTGCAAGATTATGCAAAGCGAGCAAGAAATGGTCGTCACTTCACTGGAACTTCAGCCCCAAAGGCAAGGTAACAAACACCTGGTTTGCCCTCCATATCCCCCTTCTTTATATGGGAAACCGAAAACTGCAACTTTCTCTAAAGGTATTCCAATACCAGTATTATTAGTCGGTGAAAGTTTGAAACGGTTTGGGTTTCATTTATCAGTTGTATATAGATCCAATCTTAGTGCATGAGTTATGAGTTCTGTTATATAATTTGGTTTAAGAGGTATCCTTATCATTACCATTCCTATGATCCACAAGTAATGGATGGAATCATACCAATGGATGTAGTATTAATGGATCAGATTAGATGCAGTTATGACAAGATGACTGCAAATTGCAAA
>NC_051400.1:697614-697893 GCF_015228065.2 Penaeus monodon
AAAAAATGAAACTATACACAAACTGTTATTTATTGTAAGGTGATGCAAAGTGTTTCGAAATTGTTATTGATTTGTCTTCAGCTCTGAATAGGAGGCTAGAGGAAAGTGGATTATCAGTGTCAAATCATTCAATAAATTTTGGTTTTCTTTTCTCCCAAACTGACTCTTTTGTTCATCTTATATGTATGAACGTTTACAGGATTTTATTAAAACAATAGTTTATATTCTAACCTACAATGCATTTTCAAGAACTGGTTTTATTTGTAATTTAACATTTTA
>NC_051400.1:698427-698607 GCF_015228065.2 Penaeus monodon
ATTGCAGCAAATACTTAGGAAATGGTTTCTTCTTGAGAAATAACGAGTAAATAAATTTTTCGATACGCCTTTCATTGCAAATTACAGTTGAACTCATGGAAGTCACGTTGCTTCGCTGCAAAACAAAAGATAATAAATGACCGCCGTTTGGCAACAGCTTGTTTAACTCGTACCCAAAGC
>NC_051400.1:700667-701686 GCF_015228065.2 Penaeus monodon
GACACGTAAGTCGGATACATCAGTAAATACAAAGGTCAAAATCTCTCTCATCAAATGTTCAGAATAAATCTAAAAGTGTTATTAAAAGTTTAACGAGCACTTAAACAAATCAGTTGCCTTTCACCCTATCATCAATATTTTCAACCACACTCTAAAGCGGAAACGACAAATAAATTATATGCTTACGTAACTTCGAAACAACCATTATATAAACATTACTTATAAAAAGTGTATGGACTATGGAAACGTTCAGCTGACAATCGATACCTTTAGCGTCTTGGACAATCTGACTATTAACTAATCCTCTAAGTAGGTTTATGTGGGTTATTGATGGCATTCAATCCCTTATTGGCATTGCTTTTGCTCCTTCATTTTTTTTTATTGCCGGCTGCTATTGTTGCAATGGTGAAAAATACGGCTTTTCGTAAACCTATGTTTCGAAAGCAACGGAGGGTTCATTTCTACTCCGTTTGGCAATGAACTTAATAGGTTAAGAGACTGTGTCCTATGATCAGCCATCTATGAGAATTAGGTGTAGAGAATACGCCCTTTCATTAGGTATTTAGGAAAATAAAAAAGCGAGCAAAAGACCATAGCTCTGGAAAGACTACTGAGACAACTCTGACTGAAATGAAGGTCTGGTGGAACAGTTAAGGAGAAGACACTAGCTTGGCAGGAAGGAATGGAGAGAGAGAACATTTCTGAACTGGATCCTTAGACCAGAAACAGAGACATAACTCCGAGAAAGAAAAAACAACAACAAGAAATCTTGGTACAGATACTTTATTCGTGCACGAAAAAAAAGTTTATTGGTTGGCATGACATCCTTTTCCATTCACTCATTTAATACATTTCGTATCTGACGTTCGTGAACAAATAATTCACTCAGCAGCAGGAAAATGCCGGAATTAATCAGGATGATTGCGGTTCTTATCATTCTTCTGACGAGATCTGATCCCATTAAAGGGGATGTGCGCTCATACCAGCAGGTTAGTCTCGCGTGAATTTCTTTTGAATAA
>NC_051400.1:701881-702261 GCF_015228065.2 Penaeus monodon
CTGGATGTATCACACTTCCCTCCTCTTTTACAATATTTTATTTATTCTAGCACTGCAAAAAAATCATGAACATGATCTTCTCTAAGACTGACATTTTGTATATTTCAACTGTAACGTATCGTCGCTTTCAAGGTTATTTATGATAAATACCGAAGGTAGACAATTTTGTGCATAAAGGAAGGCTTGATCACAATGCAATTTATGAAAAAGTTTACGCATTTTCTGGAATCATGGTATACTTTTTAAAAATCCTTGTTTAACTACGTAAACAATCAACACATTTTAGTCATCCAGAGTCACGAGTCATTAGCTGGTACCGTTCATCACTGATTGCCACATTCCCCACTAATACCCTTCAATACCGTCCCATTATAATCAAT
>NC_051400.1:702374-705491 GCF_015228065.2 Penaeus monodon
AACATAAAAGTAAATTTGGAATTCATAAAATTTATCAAAAATACTACTGCAACCTTATGTATACATTTTCTGACCACTTATTCATCTGCTAACTTGTGCATATTTCACGCAAAACAAACTGTAATCCTTTCATTCAAACCCATTTGTTCGTGAAGGTGGCGCCGTCGTTCCATCCCGAGCTCATGGACAAATATGTAACATCCGTAAACCTGTCAAATGTGAGATACAGTTTTGCGTGTGCTCAACATTGCAACTGGAATTCCTGCTGCCGTCTGGCGTGTCAGGCAGGTCAGTATAGGAGTGAGTTGTATGGCATTGTCTCTACCTTCATAGTGGCATTGTTTTATGTGGTTTGATATATCGTATGCAGGGCTTGTGATGATAATATGATACGTAGAGTTTGTATGCAATTATGATAATATAATGTCGATGAATAACCAACAGACTGTATATTAATAATGCTTTAAATTAAGGAGGGGAAAATGGGGGTGAATTTCCTTCTTACTAACTTGATTTCCTTCAAAACTAATCTTAAAGTTCAAATAATTTTACGTGTTAGTTTAGTGTAATAACAATTTTGTTGAATCAGGATTTTCCAAGCTTTGAGCACACACGTATTCCCAATACGGCAGGTCCCACGTGCGAAATTTACGAGACCAAAGTGGCCGGGCACTGGGCTGGCACGGACGACCCTGCCGCCTTGACCTTTGACACCTGCTTCACGAAATGGGTCACGAATCCCCGTTCGAATCCTCCCATCAGGACCTCTGCCTCGTCCACCGGCCAAGAATCCGACGCAAGGAAGGGCGTTGATGGATTTATCGGCAAGAACGTCTCCCACTGCTTCTCCTCCGGCCAAGAACCGAATCCCTGGTGGATGGCTGACCTTGGGGGCGTAAGGCGAGTGTCTCAGGTGAGGATTCACACGAGGCAGGATGGTCTGGAGGGTCAGTTCCTCTCGGTGTTGGTTCGTCTCGGGAATTCCTCGGATCCGCTTGCTGTTTCGAATGAGTCTTGCTCGTTCAGTTCGTTGGATCAGGATTACCCGGAGAGTTTTGCAGGAAACTCGACCACTTTAGGGAACGCAACAGATCTAGGGAATACTACACTTCCAGGGAACACGACAGATCCTCTTGGAAACACGACAGGTCCTACAGGAAACATGACAGATCTTCTTGGAAACACGACAGAGCCTCCAGGAAACACAACAGTTCCTCAAGGAAACACGACAGATTCTCCACGAAACATGACAGATCCTCTTGGAAACACGACAGATCCTCCAGGAAACATGACAGATCCTCAAGGAAACACGGCAGATCCTCAAGGAAACACGACAGATCCTCCGGGAGACACGACACATCCTGCAGAAATCTCAACCGAGCAAGGAAATTCAACAGGAAATCCAACAGATCTAGAGAATTCAACCGATACTGGAACCTCAACCGATAATGGAAGTACAGCAGATCATTTGGGAACATCAATAGATCCAGCAAGTTCAGTAGACCAAACTAGCTCAACAACCCAAGGTCCAACAGAAAAGAGACACAAACGTAATGCGATCAGTCCAACCCAGTCAACACACATAGAGACCACCAAGTCATTCGATACAACTCCTGGGAACTCAACCGATACCGAGATTAATACCTCGACAGCCTCACCCGATCTGGGTCCTCAGTGTGAAACCTCAAATGAAACTAAGGACCACGTGTTTCGTCTCAATCCAGTGATAGGTTTCAACTCGGGAGAAGCCCCTTTGGCGGCCGAGGTGGTTTTCAGCCTCCCTAGAGCCGTGAGTGGGCGCTACTTGTCCATCCAGAGTTTAGATTCGGATCCAAACAACGTGCTGACCATCTGCAACGTTGAGGTGTTGGAGCAGCAAAGGGAACCGGTGATGAGGTTTGTCGAGTGGTCCCTGTTCATGTTTTCTGCGATTTGTGTGTACGTGCCTGTATATATGCTTAAATAGACGCACTTTTCCATACACGTATATGTACATATAGGTACTTAAAAAAGCAGGCAGAGAGATATGACAAGATGTAACTGTATAATTTTTTACCGCAGTTACGTAACCGAAAGCCGCATCTTTCCAGGAACTGCCTCGACGTCAGAAACAGAGTGAGCAACCAGAGCGGCGTCTACACCATCCACCCACACCTCTGCTGCCCCGTCGAAGTGATCTGCGACATGGACACCGACGGCGGAGGCTGGACGGTCATCCAGCATCGCCGAGACGTCCTCCCGCGACAAGACTTCTACCGCCCATGGCGCGATTACGTCATCGGCTTCGGGCAGAAGCCTTGCGGCGAGTTCTGGCTGGGCCTCGAGCACACCCACGCCCTCACCGGCCAGACGCCGAACCAGCTGAGGCTCCTCCTCGAGGACTTCGCCGGCGAGAAGCGGTGGGCCAACTACGGCTACTTCCATGTCGGCGATGAGGCCACGTCCTATACCCTGACTGTGGCCAATTATACGGGCGACGCTGGCGATTCCCTCACTTATCACGATGGTCAAAAATTCTCGACGAAGGATAGGGATTCGGATGAATATTCAAATAACTGCGCGGAGAGGTTAGCAGGAATCTTCCCTGTGTGCATGTTTTTAATTTGATAAAGTGTTTTATATTAATATGAAGTCACGTGCTTTTATATAAAAAGGTGTATCCATAAAACTATCGCACATTTCATAGTACACTGATTTAAATGCATTGTCAGCTCTTCTGTTGCTGGAATTAGGACACCATAATATCCAATATATCTCACGATCGCCCTTGATATTTAATTAATATTTGATTTTAAATTTCTTACTCATCTTATGACCGCACCTTGATATTTAATCAACATTTAACTTTTGTGTGAAACTGAATGCACGCCGGGGAAAAACCTACCATTTTACGGTGACCATCCACAGATACCGCGGCGCTTGGTGGTACAAAAGCTGCATCCATTCCAGTCTCAACGGCGAGTACCTGGGTGGTCCTCACAGTTATGTCTATCAAGGTGTCTATTGGAGGACCTGGCGCGGCGCATACTACTCCCTGAAGGCTGCTACCATGATGATTAGACCAGCTGTTTCATAGGACTAGCGTTGCTGTTGTATTATTGTATATGTATACTTTGA
>NC_051400.1:705606-705748 GCF_015228065.2 Penaeus monodon
TACCTAAACTTTGATCACACGTTTCTCATCAGTATTGATTAATTGCTGTGTTCATCCTGGTAGATTGAGATTATTACATTTTGTATTTTGCTTGACGATAGGCACATACTCTACTGTATTGGTGCTGTATCTTCATTTCTCT
>NC_051400.1:705798-706511 GCF_015228065.2 Penaeus monodon
TTCAAAGTAGTGACCATCACGAAAAAGATATATTTTTTCTTTTTGGATAAACCCCATGGATAAACCCCATGTTAAAGGAAATTCAAAGATATTTTAGTTTGAAATGCACCTCTTACAGACAGATCAGGAGGAATGTTTAAATATTAGACGTGTCAAATTTGGATCTCAAATGTATCTTAACATTTTGAGATCATGTAAGAATATGCATCTGACATGATTTTTTGAGAGTTGATTGATGCATTTCTTTCTGAACTTTCAATAAGATTAAAAAGAAGGTCCACTGGTTTCCAGTTTATTGCAAAATAAAATAGATCACTACCCTCGTTAACACCTCGTTAGTATCTATGCAAGTATTAGTTACAGCATATCACAGCTTATAGAATGACTGCACAGTATCACAGTGTATAGAAGTAGTGCACATTATATCAGCGTATAAACGTAGTACACATTATATCAGTATATGGAATTAATTCACATGAATGTACACTATTCATGTGTCTTTTCTCAGCTTTTTGAACAGGTAAATGCTACAGAAATAAAGAAAAATCTTGTCCTTGTCCTTTATTGTGACAATCTGTTCAAGAAAATCAATTGTATGTTCACACTGCTTTCCGTCATTTTTAAAGGAATATCGTGTTTATCTTAGGTAGACTTTATTCTATTTTGGAATAAATACCCGGCCATGGAATGTAGCATAAGTGCTTCGGGCTTGG
>NC_051400.1:707092-707380 GCF_015228065.2 Penaeus monodon
CGAACAAACGAATCTCTCAATACAACATTTCGCAACCCCAGAGAAAAAGTGCAAGCACCGCGAAAATGTTTCGCTGTAGACATGCCACCGGGAATGTGGCGTCGACCTGCACTGCTCAACAACCACAAAAGTAAAAGATCAGTTTCGTCACCACAATAGGCGGTGCGAGTCAGACGGAGCAGTTCGGACGACGACACGAAGCCGGCATGAACGGAAACGGACACTGGTCACGATACTCTGTACTGTCTGCTTAAGGAGAAGAAACTTCAGTAAGAGATCTTGATGTTT
>NC_051400.1:708177-708438 GCF_015228065.2 Penaeus monodon
GAGTCCTTAGGCAGATCCTGAGGTCCTGAAGACTCGGCCGTGTGTCTGTCTGTCTTTTAAATTCCCCTCAAACGCGAGACAACTTTTCCACTTGAAAGGAATTTTAAAGATGTGACCTCAGCTGCACAAAGTGGGAGAGATAACGTTACTGATGGAAATAAATTGATTGCCGTTTCATCTCAGAAAAAGGAGAGGGAAGTTATTCATGAAATTTATGAAGTGGAAATGCCAAGGGAGAAATTCAGTGCTATTGTTCACGGA
>NC_051400.1:708723-708803 GCF_015228065.2 Penaeus monodon
CACGAAATATACCCATATGTAATCCTACTCTAAATGGCGTGACCAACACAACACTCACAACATATAAATGATGGTATGGT
>NC_051400.1:708835-708991 GCF_015228065.2 Penaeus monodon
CGGCCGGCCAGCAGGCAAGGCGGCGGCCAGCAAGCAAGCAGCGGCCAGCAGGCAGGGCAGCCTATCTCTGCGTCCGGTCTTGATCCCTGTATACAATCTCATTTGATATTGACTTTTCATTGTCACTTCCCTTCACCGTACACCAGTTTATTTTAC
>NC_051400.1:709064-709359 GCF_015228065.2 Penaeus monodon
AATACCCCCTCGGGTGGGCACACAAGTCCCGTCTCCTCTATCCGGGGGCGAGAATCAGGGTGTGTGCTTTCAGGGAACACCCCCCTCCCCCTCGTTAACTCTGACTATTACCCATTTATTTAATTATCTTTCCATCTTTTTGTGCTTCAATTTCTTACTTTCACCACCTTATTGCTACACCGCTTATTTCCTCTGTATTATTCCTGTGTTGGTCACTATGCATTATTACATTAAAATGTTGGTCACGAGTCCCTATCACTAATGCCTATCATTTGCTAATTTAATTTAAATGTTA
>NC_051400.1:710250-710559 GCF_015228065.2 Penaeus monodon
CGAGCAACGGCGATGGCGGGCGTGAGCAGTGCCTCGACAGTTTCCATCCTCATCCTGTGCGTCTCTCTCGCTGCTGGAGCCAAAATCCGAAAATACCGCCAGGTAGGTCCCACTCGACCTGTTTTTCCTTCTCCTGGTTGTCCTATTTCTCCCAAAATGTTATGGTGTTTTGCAATTTTGGGAGGAAGGGGGAGAGAGAATCATAACAAGGAGTTTGTTCAATTCGGTTTCGCGTTTTATGAACATTTTTGTTCGGGTGAGATAACCGAAATGGATACTTAGAGAAAATATATATTTGAATGTTGTAGC
>NC_051400.1:710615-710846 GCF_015228065.2 Penaeus monodon
ACGAAATGCTGTATTTTGACTGTATTATTTTCTTCAGCATTTAACATGGATTTTTTAAAAAGCAGTGAAGAAAAAAAAATATATTTTTTTACCTTTGTTCAATTCGTTTCTTTTTTTCAATAAAATATTCGCATTCACTTATGGAAATATCAATGCTTAACGGATAATAAGAGCACTTGACGGTTACAAAGATATATTACATTGCAAAAGGTATATTAACATAGACATCGA
>NC_051400.1:710868-711161 GCF_015228065.2 Penaeus monodon
TTGTTTACAACTTTCAAATGTAATCTGCACATGATTATCACACACACACATACATTTATTTTGCTTACATATTTATCTTTACACATATAAGCACACAGACACACTCACATAGTTTTATTTACCTATCTCTCCATACACACTCAAATTAGTACTATATACCCACCCCCCCCCACCTCTGCTGCCAGGTGATTCCGTCGTTTCACGCTGACCTCCTCGACACCCATGTGACCTCGGTTGACCTGTCGAACGTAGTCTACAGCTTCGCCTGTGCAGCCCAGTGTTCTCGCAACAGT
>NC_051400.1:711494-713475 GCF_015228065.2 Penaeus monodon
GTGAAAGAGCACATTTACATTCTGTGTTGATTATTTGTTTTCCTATAAATACACGACTTTCTTGCGCATGCATTATATATGTATGCAACACACATACATACACGTGTATATTTTCTTTTCTCTCTTAATTTTCACATATTATAATCATCATCCCCTCCTTTTGCTGTGTGTTAACCATTGTCTCTAATGCATCTACGGAAGCCATCTACTTCGCAAGCAAAATTACTTATTCATATTGTTTTGATTTTCACTATCTTCCAACTACCTTAAATTATTCCGCATTTTCTTTCCTTTTCAATACCACTTCCTGTATCCTAAGCTAAGTTTTCAGTCCGTCTTTGTGTTTATCACAGAAACGCCACTTCAGTATTTTTCAACTTCTGAAGTAATAAATAACATTTTCATTCTTCATATAGCATTTTATTTTGCCTGGTTCTAAACTCATTATTTTGTCTTTATACTCCAAATAGCACTTTCTTCTATTTTATCTAATTCTTCATCGCAATGTTCACTTTTAAGGTTCAGAATGCCAGCTGTACGACATCAAGGTAGCCGACTACTGGCCTGGCTCCGACGACCCTACAGCTGTGACCTTCAACAGTTGTATCACCGCCTGGGTTCCCGACCCCCGACCAATCCTGCCGACCAACCTATCCACGTCATCGGTGAGCGAGGGATCAGACACGAGGAAGTCAGTTGACGGGTTTATCGGCAAGAATCAGAGTCACTGTTTTTCTACTGAGGAGGAAACGAACCCGTGGTGGTTCGCGGATCTCGGGGGCGTGAAGAAGGTGGCGCAGGTTAGGGTCCTCACGCGGCAGGATGGGAATGCGAGCGAGTTCGTGTCCGTCGTTGTTCGTTTCGGGAATTCGTCGGCTCTGCTTCGGAACGGTTCGGAGCGAGTTTGCTTCGAGGCTTCCCCGTTCTCGAAACTTGGGGAGAATTCGTCGCAACCAGATCTTTCGAGAAACGGATCAGGAAACGTATCAGAGTCAAATCTTTCAGGGAATGAAAACGCGTCGTATCCCAATGGCTCACTGAATTCAGAAAATCAGCCTTTCCGAGGAAACTCGTCAGCTCAGCCCATACAGAGTGAATCTGGAAGCTGTCAACCACCACAAGACAAAAACGAAACCGAACCTGCATTTAGTGCCAACCCTGTTTTCGATTACATTGCTGGAAAGCCTCCCTTGGGCGCAGAGGTTGTGTTTACCCCAGAGGAGCCTGTGAGCGGGCGTTACTTGTCCCTTCAGAGTTTAGATCTCGACCCTGCGAATGTGTTAACCATTTGCCACGTGGAAATTCTGGAACAACAAAGAGAACCTGTTATGAGGTAAGTAACTTTTTTCAGAAGTGGCTTAACATTCATGTTGTTATTACGAAGTACTCCTGTCATTTTTCCACACTGCGTGACTGATGCATCATCCGTGAATCTACAGGAACTGCCAGGACGTACTGGACAAACTTAGCAACGTGAGCGGCGTCTACACCGTCTACCCGAAGGAGTGCTGCCCCGTCAGCGTCTACTGCGACATGGACACCGACGGGGGCGGCTGGACGGTCATCCAGCAACGTCGGGACGCCCTTCCTCGGGAGGATTTCTACCGCCCTTGGAGCGACTACGCCCTTGGGTTCGGACACTCGCCTTGCGGGGAGTTCTGGCTCGGCCTCGAGCACATCCACGCCCTCGCCGACCAGAGGCCCAACGAGCTCAGGATCGACCTGGAGGACCTCGAGGGCAAAACCCGCTGGGCCAAGTACAGAACCTTCTACGTTGGCGACCGGGACGACCTGTACGCGCTGGGCATTTCCAGGTATGAGGGGAACGCCGGGGACGCCATGGCAGTGCACGATGGGAACAGATTCTCTACAAAGGATTATGACAACGATAAAGAGCCTCGCAGCCATTGCGCGCAAATGTAAGAATGCAAAGGAATATATATTGACATGAAGACACGTATTTATATCCAAACTCGTTAAT
>NC_051400.1:713755-714758 GCF_015228065.2 Penaeus monodon
TTGAGATCGTGCAAATTACGATCGCCATTACTCCATATATCATTCATAGAGAAAACACCTGTAAGAAGTCACTGCTATTTCTTGCCTCAACCACCCATTTCTTATGCTTACAGGAGTGAAGGCGGTTGGTGGTACAGTAGCCCTTGTCACTATGCTAATCTCAACGGCAAATACCTGAGTGGTTCTCACAAGAGCGTTGGTAATGGTATCAACTGGTACCAGTGGCATGGCAATTACTATTCACTGAAGTCTTCTACGATGATGATCAGACCGGCTCCCTGAAAGACTGGAATAATGAGTGAAGCCAAAAATATTCTGTATGGGAATATTTCTGACTTATTACCTGTTATATGATTATTGTTTTCGACGCCAAATTATTTACTGAAAGCCATTCTGATGCACAATACATTATGGTATTGCAACACTAACCCAATTACCTTTGTCGCAAATTGCAGATTTTCTTATTGCCCAAATGTGCTGTATACACATTTCACGTTTATTTCATAAAGTTACATTAAAATTATATTTACCAAATACATACGTATGATTGTATCTGAGACAGGGAAGGGGGAAAGCAAGTAATTCACGAAAGCTTTAAAAAAAATGTCAAGTTAACAACTGTTCTATTTTGTACAGTTTAGTGGTTCCTTAGACTAAGTTAAAAGGTACGTAAGATTAGAGAAAAATAAAATTAAGAATGGATGGTACCCTATCACTCAAGACTCTTATTAATGCATATACATATCCGTATTAACATACCATGGTAAAGGCAAAGAAAACAAGAACTTACTTTATCTTTATCGCCATTGAAATGCAAAGTAGAGGTAATGACGTAATGATTGACGTAATGACGTAGGTAATGACGTAATGATTGTATATGGCGTTTATATATTTTCTTTGGTGACGGTGGTTTCACGGCCCCTAAGCTGGCCTAACTTTAATCAAAATCAAGTTTTTGTAGAACTTATCAAATTGGATGTATTGCAAAATAGAATAAATGCAG
>NC_051400.1:715064-715275 GCF_015228065.2 Penaeus monodon
AAACCACTGCTCTACGTCACACTGTGTTGCATTTCCTTGAGTCTGTGATTCCGTGCACGTACTGCGTATTGCGTAAAGCCTCTTCAATGAAGCTATAAAACCAGGCGCTGTTTCTTTTTACATTGGGAATGATAATTCTTGAGTATAATTACATATACGCACTTTGTATGTGGATATTATTTGTCAGAAAGATGCAGTGATAGTAATGGTG
>NC_051400.1:715675-716058 GCF_015228065.2 Penaeus monodon
GCCAGGGAGCGTAAATCGAAAGGATAAAAGATTATTTATAATGAGGTTTACAATCTCCTTTTCGGGGAAACTTGAGAGGTTTATGGTTGTTCAGGTTTTCCCACCTGATATGGCTGAGCTTTTCTTTATTTACGGAGGTAAACAAAAAGTTCAGAATATCTATTTACGTGCTAAAAAAAAAAGGTTTAATTTTGTACTCCAAAATGTGGTATACTTTTGTTTTCCTAAAAGATACGTTGTTCTTCTGCTCTAAGACAATATTTTTTTAATTTTTTTTTCCTTTATGCTCCGAGAAAGTAAAGAGAAACGTGTTATATGTAATTGTTTCTCCCTAAGCTCTAGAAAATTGACACACAAGGTAATTAATTACGCTTACGAAAGTA
>NC_051400.1:716649-716731 GCF_015228065.2 Penaeus monodon
TTGATTTTCTGCATTGATACTTAAACACTTCCTTGACCTGCATCTCCCTTGCCGTTGTTAGGAAACTCAGGTTCAGTTCCAC
>NC_051400.1:716997-717480 GCF_015228065.2 Penaeus monodon
CAAGTTGACGTTTTCTAAATAAGCGCTTATGTCTTGCAACATCGCATTCTCAGAAACGATTGCAAGGGAAAGGACACAGCATCGCATTCTCAGAAACGATTGCAAGGGAAAGGACACAGCATCGCATTCTCAGAAACGATTGCAAGGGAAAGGACACAGCATCGCATTCTCAGAAACGATTGCAAGGGAAAGGACACAACATCGCATTCTCAGAAACGATTGCAAGGGAAAGGACACAGCATCGCATTCTCAGAAACGATTGCAAGGGAAAGGACACAACATCGCATTCTCAGAAACGATTGCAAGGGAAAGGACACAACATCGCTACCTGTTGGTATACCGTGCTAAGATATCAAGTAATATGAACAGGGTGGATGTTAATTATTGTTAATTGTTTTGTGTTGTTCATTATTTTAATTTTCATTTATTCTCTTATTGTTTTCATGGCAGGAAAGGATGAGGTAGATGCAGGTGCGTCAAATT
>NC_051400.1:717897-717996 GCF_015228065.2 Penaeus monodon
TGGAGGACAAACTTATCTGTACATATTATATAACCACATTTCTACGAAGAAATATCAGCAACAGAATATAAAATTTCCCTTAGGCAAATCAGGGATAAA
>NC_051400.1:719613-719754 GCF_015228065.2 Penaeus monodon
CAAAGGGGAGAAAGAGCGAGAGGTCACGCAGGCGCCAGCTGCCAGAACCACCTGTGGAGTCCGACCGTCGACACCTTCGCCGGGAGTGTCCTGGTAAGGCTAGGATTTACAGGGTTATTTTGCACGGGGAAATTCCTTCGT
>NC_051400.1:719824-719963 GCF_015228065.2 Penaeus monodon
TGGGGGGGGGTGGGGGATTAAGGATGTAACTTCCTGCCGGTAAAGTTTGAGTTCGATTTTGACTTTTGTTGTTTGATTTGCGTTCGGAGAAAGGTGGGTGATGTTTAGTCGGTATGTTGAGTAATGTCAAAGGATTTTG
>NC_051400.1:720477-720570 GCF_015228065.2 Penaeus monodon
GGAGGAACACAGCATCATAATCCCGACAGAATCACACGTTTCCATGGCAACCGTGACTTCCTCTCTCTCTATTTCAGGGATCTAGGATGTAAA
>NC_051400.1:720608-720689 GCF_015228065.2 Penaeus monodon
TTTTCAGGTAAACGCTCACATCTGCGATTGCTATTCTGTGCGAAAGGTAAATAAAAACGCGGATGTAGGGGGGAAGAGAGA
>NC_051400.1:721505-721793 GCF_015228065.2 Penaeus monodon
TATTTCGCTCTTTCACAGCTTCTCACTTTCTCTATGTTAATCTCTTTCTATCACTTTCTCCTCGCTTATTCTTCTCTCCCCTTTCTTTATCCATTATTTTTTTTCTCCTGTTTATTTCTTCCCCTTAATACCTCTCCGTCTCCGTTTCCTCTCCCCTTCCCCTTCACAGCTCTCCCTAGTTGCCCCGTCAGCGCCCTTGTTCGTAGCTCGTGTTCTAATAACACCTATTGTTCCGTCAGTCACTGTGAATATTGCTAAGGCCACCTTTAATCGCTGTTTCATTTGTTC
>NC_051400.1:721884-721988 GCF_015228065.2 Penaeus monodon
AACCATTCTGTTAGAATGTATAGTGGTTTTATTTCTATCTTTTTTTGTTTCGTTATCATCGGTGTTTCAGCTCATTATTCTATTTGTGAATATTATTTTCATCA
>NC_051400.1:722015-722191 GCF_015228065.2 Penaeus monodon
ATAAATCCAGAGGCGATGATGACGTCACAAAGCAGGCGACCGAACCAAGATGGCGTCGAGGAAGATACAAACGGCCATATCTCCGAACAAAGAGAGGAGTGGAGTGCGGGTGGCAGCGACGAGGCCCACGAAGGACCCAATGCCATGGCACTCGGGTCACTGGAGAGTGCCACGCT
>NC_051400.1:722272-722392 GCF_015228065.2 Penaeus monodon
TTGTTGTGTTTCGTATGTCTATACTTTAGGATTTTTAGTGTTTATATTGCTTTTTATACATTTTATTATATTTAAGGTTGGAGAGGTTAAGGTACAGTGGTGGAGTATTCGTTATGTATC
>NC_051400.1:722722-722982 GCF_015228065.2 Penaeus monodon
CTGACATTTTCCAATGGTGGATGAAACACGTTATTTTGTTGTTTGTCTTCTGTCTTTCTTTATATGTTATGAACTTTTCATCAAAGTTCTTATTTTCTTTCAATCATCGCCTTTTAAAGTAACTGGCACGTATGTTACCTTTGATGATCTGCCAAAATGATTAATAAGACTATTCACTGGCTCCGTCAGACTACTGCAGAATTAAAAACAAATCTTGCTTTTCCAACAGATATAGACAACTGTCTATAAATAAATTCACT
>NC_051400.1:723035-723176 GCF_015228065.2 Penaeus monodon
CTAAGCAGAACGCAAGGAGAGTATTCGTCACGGATTCGAACACATTTGACACTTTTACGAGTTCGAACACACTGGACGATTGAGGTTCGACTTACCTTATATCTCGAAAAAAAAAATCGATGAAAATACGAAGATAATTCA
>NC_051400.1:723264-723469 GCF_015228065.2 Penaeus monodon
ACAGAAAAGGATGTGTAATGAAAGATTAATAATATGATGGTAAATTCTTTGTTGGTATTATGAGTCGCAATCAAATACATATGATCAAGTTACTCAGTCATAATCATAATTATTGTTTTATTACATCTGCCAACCGTACTTTCACCTTTACTAGGAATATATAGTCATATCTCATTCTCCCTCACACACAGAGGCTGATATATAC
>NC_051400.1:724083-724599 GCF_015228065.2 Penaeus monodon
TATAACCACACAACATATTTCCTTCCTTTAGGATTTAAAACTAATTAATAATGCATTAAAAATAGGAAACCCTCTGCCGAGCCTTGCAACGGTGCAATGAAGTTTGTGGATTGCGTCATGGCCTGCCTCCATTTTCTTTCAACGCCCTCGCCCGTTTTCTTCACCGGCCGTGCGATTCGGCATCTCTTGCAGCAACTCGGATCATGTTTGGTGAGAACCGTGTCATGAACTTTTAATAACTATTTTAAATTGTGAATTATTATTGTATTACGAGGATAAAAGCTTCGCAGAGTTAAAAAAACAGGTATTGGAATTATTTCAGGGGTTTTAATGGCTCTGGATGTACTGCAAGAGCGCGGCATGAGTGTGGCGGATGTGAAGTGGGGGGACTCAAGTAGATGTCGTTTTCCCTTGCTGGAGGTGTTGCATCCTCTGCCGCTGCCATATATGGTTGTCTTGTACGCCGTCATGTTTATTTGTACGTAATTTCTTGTTGACTGGTGTTATAAAAAAAAA
>NC_051400.1:724904-725113 GCF_015228065.2 Penaeus monodon
CCTGTTTTCCCCAAAGGCTCCGCCATGATATCTCTCGGTCTCCTGTGGCGCGTCTCCTGCAGCGTCTTCGTGGCTTCGTACTGGTACCTGTTCCTCCTGGACAAATCCTCCTGGAACAACCACTCCTATCTGTACGGTCTGCTGTCGTTCATCCTCCTGCTGTCTGATCCTCACCGCTGCTGGTGGGTAGGGAGAAATCGGTTTTGGCT
>NC_051400.1:725596-725690 GCF_015228065.2 Penaeus monodon
GTCAGGGCTTAAAGTTTTATTTTGTCACCATTTCTCAAATAGAGATCATAGTTATTATTAGTCTTTAAATGTGTAGTCTTTAAACCCATGCTAC
>NC_051400.1:726021-726230 GCF_015228065.2 Penaeus monodon
TACCACTAGGTCCTTAGACGGAATAAGGAAGCCAGGCATCCGAAACAGCCACGTCCCCTTCTGGAGCTACGCGTTACTTCGAACTCAGGTCTTCCTCCTCTACTTCTTGGCCGGGATCAAGAAACTCGACCCTGATTGGCTGTTGGGATACTCGATGCGGAACCTCTCCGAACATTGGGTCTTTTCGGTGTTCAGGTAGAGTCGGTTGC
>NC_051400.1:726339-726420 GCF_015228065.2 Penaeus monodon
ATCTTTGGTTGGTCTTTGAAACTTCCCTTTTGAACACACGAAAAATGGGATTTCAGATGGCTGATTTTCTTTCTTTTCTTT
>NC_051400.1:726738-727129 GCF_015228065.2 Penaeus monodon
CCATCCACAGACCGATCCTGAGCAACAACAACATTGACTACTTCATAATACATATGGGGGGTTTCACGCTGGACCTTACCATTGGCCTCTTTCTCCTGTGCGATTCCACGAGAAAACCTGCTCTCTTCTTCGGCTCCGCTTTTCACCTCATGAATTCGCAGATTTTCTCGATAGGTGAGAAAATTGGAAGAGGTTTTGTCCTAAGGGTCGTCGGGGTATCCTTCGTGGGATAGTTGTGTGTGTGTGTAGAGAGAAGCTTGGTGTTTGGGGGTCGTTTAAGGTAGGTTTTTGTTCATTTAAGAAATATATGTCTGTAGGATTTGTGTTTAGAAGAGGAGTTAGTTCACTTACGGACCGAAACGAATTAAAATTACATGTTTCATCGGCAGAT
>NC_051400.1:727164-727633 GCF_015228065.2 Penaeus monodon
GAACAAATAAATAAAAGATAAACCACTCTACCTTCAACTTTGCTTAAAATCAATATCATTGGCCTCCAGGTATGTTTCCTTGGGTATGTCTGGCGACTCTGCCGATCTTCTGCAACTTGTCCTGGCCGCGACCTCTCCTCTCGTCGTTGCAGAAACTCCTGCGTCTTCCTCTCAGAACCTTCCACGACAGGTTTTTGCCATCCAGGCAGAATAGCGACGAGGGGTCTTCGGCGGACGACGACGCCACGACTTACAGCTGGTCGTCCATTTCTCGGCAGGAAAAGATCAGACTCTACACCTCCAAGAAGCTGAACAGGACGCCTCCTCAGCACTGGAGGGATGAGAAGTCTATCTCGGGGAAAGGAACTGGTGCCGTGGGTGATACTATGGAGCAAAGGGCGTCTGTAGCGGGTGCAGAGAGGGCGAAAGTTGGAGAGATGGAACAGGTGGATAAACAGACAACGAAGGT
>NC_051400.1:727690-728606 GCF_015228065.2 Penaeus monodon
CATGCTAGGAACTCTGCAAAGAAATCGGTCCTGTGTTTATTCAGGTATGAAGATCTGTTTATCATCTGTTTATGATTTTTGTTCATTGACTTGTAAAAAAAAGGCTTATGAAGGTAGTAAATGATATATATGAGAGCAAATTTGTATTTTGTCAAGCCAGTGGTATAGTTAATTTATACGAAAAGTGAATTTCATACGAATTACAGAAAGTAGATACACGAATAACGAAACAAACACGAAGCGAAGAGGCACATTTTCAAAATACTTTCAGACACTGACCAAGAAGTAACTGCGAGACAAAAGGTGACGAGCGTGTTGGTTGTGGCTTACCTGTGTCTCCAGCTGTTTCTGCCTTTCTCCCATTTCATCACCAAGGTACATGCATCCACAAGGTCACACACATACAGACACACCCGCGCGCACATGTGTATATATGATCCATTATGTGTACCACGTTGCATGTTCATATCAAGAAATGGAATATATGAAATATACCTCATATTCATATCAAGAAATAGATTATATGAAATATACCTTATATTCATGTCAAGAAATAGATTATATTAACTATACCTCGCATTCATGTAAAACAGAAAATATATTAACTATACCTCATATTTATACCAGGAAATATAATATATTAAATATACTTCACATTCATATCAAGAAACAAAACATACCAAATATTCCTCATACTCGCATCAAGAAATATAATGTAACGATATTAAATATTCACCCGAGGTCCTGTCTTTCCTCGCTGCATTAAAACAGGGTTACAATACCTGGACTGAAGGCCCCTATGGCTACAGCTGGGACATGATGGTGCACTCCTGGGACACTCTCCACGTCAAGATCACGGTAGTCAAGCTGGACACCGGAAAGAAGTTCTATATTGATCCCAATGTACGTAGGGTTA
>NC_051400.1:728657-728973 GCF_015228065.2 Penaeus monodon
TGCTTGTACTAGTTTTGAGGAACTTCGTTAGAACTTTTGTTTCTTGAATATCTTGTGATAGATTTTACGAATAAGGAAGTATTTCGTTTCTTAAGCGCTTCCTTGATAGGTTTTTGGTAAGCGTGGGGCTTAACGGTATTCGTTGTGAACAATGGAGAAAAGGCGTTGATGAGAATGAAACTTCGCGGGGTTTCGATCATGTCTGATGAAGATATAATCAAAACCTATAAAATTACACGTCTTCTGCTGAAATATTTCTTCTTTTACATTCCCGTTTAGTCAATACCTACCTCAAAAACTGGATAGCGCCCCCCCC
>NC_051400.1:728999-730618 GCF_015228065.2 Penaeus monodon
GCGAACTGCACATAAAGCTAATCCCCCCCCCCCCCCCGAAAAAATCCCGAAAACTTTACTTCCTATTGTAAAAAAAAAAATCCCTCTTTAAGGTCTACGTCAACAACGGGCGCTGGACCAGCCACGTGGACATGGCGGTGCAATACGGGCGTTGCATAGAGAGCCGTCTTCGTGGCCACGGTTATTCCAACATTTCTCTGCATTTCGACGTCTGGAGGTCACTTAATGGGAGGTTCCAGCAGCGGGTTTACGACCCTAGTGTGGATATTCTTACAGCTCCTTGGTCACCGTGGGAAAAGGTTAGTTGACTGTGCTTTTTCTTTTTTTTCTTGGGGGTGGGGGGTTGTTAAGACTGAGATACTGAATTTCGATAAGATTTGTATTTTCTTATTCTTTAGTAAGTCTGTTTGTTTACCGATACTGAATTTCGAGAAGGAAAGGGAGAAACATCAGACCATATTACTTCCTGTTTCAGACTCCGTGGGTGTTGCCCGTGTTGGTCGAGCTAAGTCAATGGCGTGATAAATTGAGGGAACTTCAGGAAGGACAAACCTCACCTTATTCTGACAGGATATTTGTAGCAGACTTTCCCGGTGAGCGAAGTCAATTCATGTCATATATATATTGAAATGATATGTAATAAATTAAATACATCTGTGCTTGAATGTCTGCGAGTGAGTAATGCATATTGATTGATTGATAATCTGACTGTTAATTCACCTGAATTGATCTTGTTCATACTTCAGGGTGAAGTTTTGTTGAATCCTCATTTCTGTGTCGAATCACAATTCCTTTTACGTCTTCCAGGCATGATGCTGGAAAACTTTCTCAGTGAAGATCTTTCCAACGTTACGATAGAGGTTCTCCACGGGGAAGTGAGGGTTCTTGTGCCAGCAGTGGAAGGGGGACCCGCCTCTGTTGACCACGAGGAGGGCGAGGAACAGGCGGAAGAGCCAGCGCAGAACAAGGCCTGGAAAGTGGTACACCTGAGCAACAGGGCAGAAATCGCGAATGCCAGCTGCCACTCGCAGGAAGGCGAAGACAATTTCCTCGCTCACGGAGAATGTTTCCCCGAGGATTCGAACGAAGCCAAAGATTTGAAGGTTCGATCAGTGGTTCTCCGCGAGGGCGAATCCATGGCCCTTCCCAGCGGCACTTTTCACTCTGTCGTCACCACGTCGGCGACGCCTTCCTCGTACATGTATACATTCGTGAACACAACCATACAAAAGCAAATCACTGGCAGCACTAACGATGAACGCTCAGGTACCCCTAAACCTACAAACATCTGTAGTAATCACGTCACCGAGGATTACTTCACACGCACCAGCAAGAAAACCAAGATGGCATCGGAATCCAAAGACTGTAAAACCAAACTGGACGAGACCAAGCCATCAATCCACACACCTGATGGGGACAAGAACGTGCAGTCTTACCAGCAGGAGTCAGGGGCGAGAGGGGTGGTCTGTGGCATGCCGACAGTCTTGGACTTCGTGAGGTTTGTGAGACTGAAACTCGCCGCTTTCAAAAGGAGTGCCAGGCTGCTCCGGGACGCCTGCAGGTATATTGTTGCGGGAATCCCCATGGATGTAGCCAGGTAATATGCGAACAAGATTCTC
>NC_051400.1:730759-731007 GCF_015228065.2 Penaeus monodon
AATAGAAATTTAAAAGGACAAGAACACGAAGAATAGTAAGATATAAAAGCATATATCCACTAGTTTTCATTCCATTCTTTATTCCTTTGACATCAAGTCCTGTAGAACTATAGAAAGGTATAGTAGTGAAAATGATAAAAATCAGTGGGTAAGTTACCGAGTTAATGATTAAAATGTACTAAAAAGTATAGAATTTTAGGACAGAACTGAAAAGGGCAAAGAGTTAATTGGGTAAGGCAAGGATTAAT
>NC_051400.1:731376-731877 GCF_015228065.2 Penaeus monodon
TTAATTCAAAATCATAATGTTCCTGTATGGTGAATATCTTAACTGCTTCAAACGCATGCAACAGAGGGTAAGATATGCTATATAGTAATATACTGATCTTAGATTTCCTATGTTAGATATTTGTCTTTCTTGTTGGATCTCTAGAACAAAAAATATTAATGACTATTGTATAAAGTAATAACAGGAATTATAGGAGTGTATGTCACTTAGGAATGCTATGGATTTAACGAAATGAATGAACAGAGAAAATAGACTTCTGCCATTGAATTCCTTTTAAGTTTTCGACTGAGAACCTGTAGCTCCGTTTTACTCTTCGGTGTAGGCATAGTAATAAGTTAATATAAGTTGTAATAAGTCTAAGTTTCACTAAGAGGAAAAAATTTGTCTTTTTCTTAGGATTAATAATACCTGTAATGCAAATTTCTGTATCAATATATAATAAAATTAACCTCTGCTAATAGTTTATTCCAGCTAGATTATTTTTAATGATACCTTTTCTCT
>NC_051400.1:731958-733029 GCF_015228065.2 Penaeus monodon
TCTCTCTCATACTCACACACACAAGAAAAAGAAAAAAATGAAACCAACCATGTTCTTCATATTTCAGACAACTTTTGGTTGATTTCCACGGGAGTAACATGAAAAGGGTTATAGAAAGAAAGAGTAAAAAATAAGAAATATTTATTACTATCATTCTTGATGTGCACAAATTTTAAACAATGTTATTCTTTAAACATCACAAAAATACTTTTCAGCATCAACTGCCTGATGCAATTCATAAAGGAATGTAGTCAAAATACTTTTCCAACAATACATCTTTGCTCTAAGTAATCTTAAAAAAAAGTTGCAACATACATACACCACAAACATGTTCTTTGTATAAAATGGAGAGGGTGAGTGTTATATTCCAGCATTCTTCAACTGACCATAATCTTCACAAAACATGATGCTATGAAGTCAAATCCCAAATGCCAAATCTAATCGTTCAAGTCAAGTCATAATGAGGGAGAAACGGCAAGCCAAATAACTCCACTGGTACGAGATGAAATGACTTTGTTAAAATACCATGGATCTCTGCTCCATACAGATATGCAATTATTTTAAGCATAAATGTGTACTTTTTTTTATATTGCCTGAAAACATCTGGCCCCTATAGTATCAGAAGATCAATATTAATTTCTGGTTTAGAGATAAAAGAGAAAAGGAAAGATATAACTTAACATGACAATATGAGGAATGCCCTTTTAATACTTGGTCGATTTCCAGCCACATGCTGAACGATGAGACCGGAACTGATGCCCCAGATCTTTGTCTGCTGAAATACTGATATCTCAGGAGATTCTTGGTTCTATCAAAATCCATGTTAATATTATAATACACTGTATTAACTTAAAGGATGTTAGTCACATGAGAAGTCATACTGTGGAATTACACAAGACAGAGATTAAGTACAGAACATATATATGAATTAAGCATAGACCGGTATGCAATACATTTCACAGGTGTTGGCTGGAGTAAAACTAATGCCATCTCTTACAACTTCCCTCCACACTAAATTATGAAAGCATACTGCCTATGCTGTTAAAATGAGCAACAATACATTTTTGTGGG
>NC_051400.1:733201-733650 GCF_015228065.2 Penaeus monodon
GAGCAAGGCAATGTCTTGTGTCATGCAAACTACTGCAACTGTAAAATCATTTTTGGTAATATCTTTGTAAGATAAATCATAGGATACTTATGCACAGGAGGCATTCAGATTCACACTTGGTTGTTAAGTACAACAGAAAAAAAAAGCACCAAAAGAAACCACAATCAAAAATGAGAACATGATGTGAAAATGATATTGACTTTGCTGTAAAGGGCTTGAGGCCATGTTTGTAAACAGCATTTTTGAGCACTGCAACTTCTAGCCTTCAGTCTAACAAATGGAGAATTTATGACATCTTGCAGTAATCACAAAACATCATATGTACAAAACTGAATACCTCTCAAGTGTTACAATCAAGGCACTTGACTTTGATATCTACACCATTACTACAATATTTGTATCTTCTACATACTCCATGTTAGAAATATTAATAATGATCAATATAGCAT
>NC_051400.1:733683-733826 GCF_015228065.2 Penaeus monodon
AAGAACTCTGAAAAATCTGGAAAAATAATCACCACCTCTAAAGACAAACTGTAAAATGAAAAAACTAACAAACCAGGTCAGATCAATCACAGTTTCTTACATTACTTAAACCGTTCAACAAAAACAACAATTTTGGATCTTGC
>NC_051400.1:733869-734189 GCF_015228065.2 Penaeus monodon
TGCATGCAGAACACCTACTGCACATTAGGGTGATGAGTGTTGGCTGTTATCATTTTACTGAAGCTTGTGGGTAATTTTGATGTCATTTACAAAAATACAAACTACTTTTATATATATCTAATACTAGTTGGGTGTTTAATTATCACACTTTCTCTAGACGGATATTAGTATGGACGGATTCATTTGACAATACTTATGACAAACTGTAACACATGAATGACATATAACAGCCATTTACTTACCTATACTAGCTCAAAAACACTGTATTTCAACATATTATTCTTTCATTTAGATTCTTCTGAAACCATTTTCATCCTTAT
>NC_051400.1:734251-735115 GCF_015228065.2 Penaeus monodon
TTTTTTTGGGGGAGTATCCATATTTTGGACTACGACACTGGACAGGTTATGTGAAAGAGCAGATAAACTCAAATAGATCTTACTAATACACTTTTACCTCTAGAACAGCCTTTAACTATATCTAGCCTTTTGATGCTTACCCTTCCCAATGCAACTCAGACAAAATAGAAGTTGGACTAATATTATTAACTCTTTCAATGACCTGCTAGTGGCTACATTATACCCTAAAATGGACAAAGCTCAAAAACCTGATTTTATCTGAAATCAAAAACTTCAAATCTGATACCTATTTGTAAACATCACATTCAGCTTTAAACTCCCAAGTCAGAATAAATGAAGCTTATTCTGTTAAAAGTGCATATTCATGCCACCTTCGATACTTTATGAACAAGCTTTCAACAACCAATGTGGTTTTACAATTTGCAATTAACGTCATTCCTCCAAATCAGAAAGTGATTGAGAGAGTGAACAAGGCTTTGGTATTTTATAGGTATTTAAATATTTTGAAGATTATGAAAAGCAGCTCTTCAGAATGATCATGAGGATGCTGAAATACAGAAACGTTTATCATTTATCTAACAGTAAAAAAAGTCACATTGCATTTTAAGTGTTTGCTTGCTGCAGGAGAAACTAATATTACTATATTCAATATCACATAAGTAAAATCCAAAAATGAAACAAGATGCTATCTTCTCCCTTTTTGATTAAATATAGCTTACTGTATCATAACTCACTCATTACTTTAATTTACATAATCTGTTTACATTTTGCAAAACAACATGGATTTAAAATCTCTCAAGTATGGTTATAAAACCAAAAACAAAATGTTATTTCAAGTTTCGCTATCGGCAATTCATTTTCTTT
>NC_051400.1:735140-735468 GCF_015228065.2 Penaeus monodon
AAAGGGCTGCTATTTACAAGTAAAAGGACATCTGTTATTCGACTTGCTTTCAAAGACACAAATCATTTTGTGAACCTAATCTGTTTGCACCTTGAAAAATAGGTTCATTCCAAGTTTATAGTCGGTTGCAACTTCTTATTTGACTTGCAATCAGCCAAGATGGCGGAAACTTTTTGTAAAAAAACGTGCTTAGCTTTCTTCTAATTCTTCATTGCTGAGAGATATGATGCTAACAATTGTGATAAAATCAAACCGTTTAGGTAGCTTTTCCTATTGCATGGCTAGATTAAATATTCTCTTACTGTAAAGTGTGTAGAGGGCGATAGCT
>NC_051400.1:735977-736541 GCF_015228065.2 Penaeus monodon
AAAATTCCAAACAATAGTAACAACCTCCTACCCTTTCAACAGTGCCAACAAAAAGCTTGCAGCTGTCAGACTCTTTTCCGCCTCCTATGTTAGTTTTGTGGAATGCAATGTAAGAATTCCCTCCTCTTTACTGGTATGTACATCTATTCCACTTCCTCTTCCCTTTGTGTGTATTGCCCTCTATAAATCCTACATAACAGGACCCAGAGGTAAGCCCCTCTTTGCATTTTCTCATCAATGCAATAAACTATGCTTCCAACCCCTATTATATAACCTTCTCTTGTCTGTTTACCTGTTTATAAAACATTCAACAAAGCACACACACATCTTTCTTCCATTTTCTAATCAAAGTAAAATAAAGCAAATGACAATATCAACCATATTTGTGTTTTTACTCTTATAAAATTCTTTCTGGCATGAACAAGATTCATTGTGACACATGTAGAATAAAAAAGTACAATTGAGAACAAACAACTTAACAGTAAAAAAAAAGGCGTACTTGTTGCATTTCAACTGAATCTTCATCAGAAATGTATATTTAAGATAAATTAATAAAAATCCATA
>NC_051400.1:736604-736975 GCF_015228065.2 Penaeus monodon
CATAAAGTGCTGTGAAATTATTCACTTATTCAAACATTAACATTTATGAAGATGAGCAAGATGTATTGCCTAAGACATTGGCACAGGTTTCCCTCACAAATGGGAAGTATATGTGACACTCTTTTCTTCTTTTCTTTTCCACGTGAAGAAAAGGTATTGGACGGAGAGAGTTTGCGTTGGCTCGTCCTCCACACAGGGACGGTAAGAAGGTTACCATCAACATCTACACCTCTACGTCATGACATATGCATTGACACCGAGAGAAAGCTTGGATATCATGTAAGAAGCATTGAAATCTTTACTGCATTCAAATTAATGCAACTGAGAGCCCTACCAAAAATAGGAGGAAAAAATCTTGGCATTAACGTTCT
>NC_051400.1:737147-737622 GCF_015228065.2 Penaeus monodon
GCAAATACAGCATTGTTAAAGCTTTCAGAAAAAAACTACAAACTTTCTCCAAACTTAACCAACATCATCATATAAAAGTCGCACGTTCTCTCAAATCCTCAGGCAGGACTTTGTCAATCAAAAGCTTCAACTGCCTCGGGGGATCACATTACCCTACGATTAATCTCCCTATGGCCGTTACCACTCCTATGGACGCGACGGACACAAGAGGAATGTTTGGTGTGGTATAAGGTGCAGGGTTGCAGCCATCCTTGTCATTGCACGTGCAATATTCCATGTGGATGTTGAAGGTCCCCGTGCGGTAGATGCAGTAGCGAGCGTCACCTCCCACTCCAGCCTCCCCTAGACGTGCGCAGTCTCTCTTATAGCGCCAATGACCATTGACTGTAAGGAGAGAAAAAGAATGAATGAAATAAAAATATCCAGTAATATATACAAGTTCAAAAACAAAGAGAAAAAGAAAAGATAGAAAAAG
>NC_051400.1:737724-738022 GCF_015228065.2 Penaeus monodon
AACATAAGAAAGAAAAATCTTATGGTTATATTGCTCCCTTATCATGAATAAAGCAAAACATCAATGAACTGTCTATTCCAGTCATTTTTAAGAAATTTGGTGTCGTTGCTGTAAGAAAACATCATACATTTCCACATTACTAGATTCCAAAATACAATGAAACTCAATCATACTTATCTACAGAATACATCATAGGGAACATTTTAAACATTTTGTATGAGGGGGTAAGAAGCAAGAATTATAAAAGGAAAAAGGAATACCAAACTTCAAGCCAGCCCCACCCCCACACCCCAGGGAA
>NC_051400.1:738085-738255 GCF_015228065.2 Penaeus monodon
AAACTTCAGACTATGATTCCAATAATCTATCCTTTGTCTTACTAATTTCAGTAGCTTCTGGTCAGTGTTAAGAATTGTACGTTGGAATTATATTTTCATGAACTAAAAAGATACAGGAGGTATGCCCTAGAAAGGGGGGATGTACAGCAATTTGCCTTCCTCTGTAGATC
>NC_051400.1:738950-739311 GCF_015228065.2 Penaeus monodon
TCTATTAATCTTAATACTCATTACTCGGTATTATGCAGAGAATATGCATTCTTTCCACCAAATCAATATTGGACTTTCACAAAATTTTTATGTGCAATTGTGTATTTACAACTCAAACTCCTATTAAATGACCTCACCCTAGTTTGTAATGCCATAGAAGGTATTAAGAAAACAGTTGCAACAACTTACATAGTATGTTGCAGAACACAAGATACCTGGTAAATCTAATATATAACATTTATAGTTCTCTCCCTCTTTTCAGTTTGCAGTTAGTATTTTAGTCTGTAAAGCAATTTACATAGCAGATATTAAGATCTGAAATATGTTGTACTTAAAGAATGTAAGCAATGCAAAGAATGGT
>NC_051400.1:739474-740047 GCF_015228065.2 Penaeus monodon
CGCATAAGAGGACAAAGAGAAGAGGAGGAAGAAGAAATTGAAATATGGAACACTTAATAATCCATCTATTGGACATGAAAATAAAAACAGTAAAAAACAAAGTAAAGGGTGTAAATAATTCCTGGGTTGTTATTTAAACCGAATATCTAGAAAGGACCCAGGCTATTAGAACCAAACCTGTTAACAGCTACCCAGTGATTATTCAAAGAGTGAGATGCAAATCACCTTCAACATATGTAAACACTGGGCATTTCTCACACAAAATACCTAACACCTACTATCCATTTCACAGCTCAGAGAAAATCAGCTAATTCTCAAATGAATCTCACAATGCTAACTGGATATCTTACGTGAAGTAGGAAATGATGCGAGGCAAAAACTCACCTTTCATTCGAATTTTGCGGCACATCGTGGCTGGCACCCCGCGCAGGTGAGGAAGGTCATCTTCCAAGCTACAGTCTTTGGGGTTGGCAGTGGAGTTGTCAAAGGGATCGCTGCAGAACGGGTCAAGCATACTGTTGCAAAACCAGCATTTGATACCTGAAAGAAGAAGTAAAAATTTAAAAACTATAT
>NC_051400.1:740544-740713 GCF_015228065.2 Penaeus monodon
CCATTCTCTGTCTCTCTCTTCTTTTCTTTCTTTATATCATGTAATCAACACCTGCATTTCCTATTTGTAAATCATACAAAATGGTGCAATATTCTCTAGGAAACCTTTCATTTGTGTAAAGGTCATAACAAGGACAGAATAATGTCATGTCACTTGACACTATCTCTTT
>NC_051400.1:740747-740990 GCF_015228065.2 Penaeus monodon
AAAGAAAAGAAAAACAAACAAACAGCCCCCTAACTCTGAAATCAATCTCATTATAAGAATGATAATCATAAACCTTAAAACAACGCAAAAAAGTAATTATAAACCAGTGGGTATTGCCCAAGATAATAAAAACTGGCAACTCTATTGTGTTATTTAACTGCAAAAAGAAAATATTAAACTTAATTCATAAGGAGCTGAAACAAGCTTTGAAGAAGTAAATTTCCTCTTCAGGTCTATGAAGGT
>NC_051400.1:741052-741670 GCF_015228065.2 Penaeus monodon
TAATGAACTTTTATCCGTAGTAATAAATTTTTTCTTAATCTTCGCATGCATGAATCCTGCGGATTTTGTATTTCACCTCCTTTTTATTTTTTATGGATGATAAAACCATCAACAATAATCTACACAGGACTGATATTACTTTTATTGCCTACAATCTGGCATGTGGACTGACTAGCAGAGTCTGAAATGTTGGTATAACAAGGGGTATATCTTGGATAATGAAAAGAGGGGTACAGGCCTACATACTCACATCGGATAACAAACAGATGGATAATAGATGTTACCTGTACAGACCTAAGAATTATCGATTGGATTACCTCTTTAGGGCTTTATTTACATTATCTTACATCTGGAAGTTTCATAAGCAGTGTTGTTGTAACAGCGGGATAAATGAACTCAATTGTGTCAGAATATACGACTACAAATGAAAATACTTGTATATCAAAATATTCTTCAACATACACACAGGGAAACAAGTGTAAAAACTGATGTTAATAATGACGGTTTTCGAAAAATTTAACTTGTCATATGATAACACAGGTAAACCACATAAACTTATTATATGAAAACACAGGTAAACCATATATTAAACTTATCATATGAAAACACAGGTAAACC
>NC_051400.1:741706-742247 GCF_015228065.2 Penaeus monodon
TCTTGGGGAGACATTAGGGAGAGATATAAGACATTATGCAAACCACAAGGAGTTAATATAATGCCCTTGGCCTTCTGTTAGACGCAGAAAAAGGTCCAGTATGCAAGCTGTAGATCTGTCAAAGCAAGGTGGCTTGCAATCTTACAATGTTAACAGCCCTAAACTGTCGGCAAATTTTTGACGAAAGGCCTTTGAACTTGGTACCCTTCCCCATGTATGCAAATTTTTCCTTAAGAATGGTGTTCATTTCCTTAGACTTTTCTTACTTCTTAGAATATTTGTTTTACCAAGCACCCCTCTCCTCATCTCAACCATATTTTCCCGATCAAGCTTGGTCCACTCGATTCTTTAACCAACAACTTGTATAAATCTTGAGATTATCATCATCATAAACAGAGTAAATTAAACAAATTATAACAGGTATGGATATAATTCAGTTATGCAAACCATAGAATATCTAGAAATCCTAATCTCAGCAGTAAATATAATACAGCAGTGTCACCATGCAGAAAATGGTATTGCTGTATTAATACCCATTAAC
>NC_051400.1:742279-743745 GCF_015228065.2 Penaeus monodon
CATGGTGATACTACAACTATGAATCAATTAGGTATTCTTTTACTCTTAAATAATGAAGCCATCATTTACTATCGATATTCTTCTACTTCTAGCAACCTTCTCTGGAATAACAATAACTCCAAAAAGGCTATCTACTCATCATCATTACTCTGACTTGCCAAGCACCAGCATTTTTGCAAGTTGCAACATACAGACAATAGCTTCAACAAGCTAGGGATTTCTATGGCTCATAATCACTTACGTTACTGTTGAAATCTCTTAACTTCCCTGTCATCAATAATTCAATTGTTAGTAAAGGAAATTATTCAAAATCTGTTGGGGTTAATGAACGGTCAAATATAATAAGTATTTAAAACACAAAATATACACATGAATATAATGTCATTAAGGTATATATAATCAACAAATAACAACAAATCAAACACTGCATACCTAATTTCCCTTAATTATTCATTTTCCTTTTAAATTTCAGATCTGATAAAATATCCTGTAATATTGCAATTAGATGTTCATAAAAACAAACCAAGAAACCTTTTCAAGCAGACATCATAATCCCCCTTTCAAATACCTACGAAAGAGAAGAACCAACACCAAAAAACCAGACAGAAACAACCAATAAAAACAATTAAAAGCAAAAAAACAATTCTCAGACTTCTGTCCCAGCGTCTCCCTTCCGGCCAACGTCTCCCAAGAAAAATCCCTCATTTCTCCCTTTATTACGACAAGCACCTCCTTTTACCTTGCGTCAGGGCGATCATCTGCAGCGCCAACACCCCCGCGACGACCAGCAGCCTCCCTGGACCCATCTTGCGAACGGAAAAGACGACTAAAAGAGGGAGGAAACCGAACGGAACTTGAACGGAACGTGAGTCAAGTAAACAAGTGTCGCTCGTACTGCCTCCCCGAACACATTCTGTCCGGATGTCTGGCCTTGGACGCGACTTCCGACTCGTGGGAGTCCTTGTGTACCGCCAAGATGCCTTCGTCTTTTGATATTTCGTATCGGTGATTATGTATAAAGGCGTGATGGTGTTATTCTCGAGGGGTGAGGGATTCGTCGGTATGATATATGTTGGGTCGTAGGGTGGTATTGGAGGGTTGGTAGTCGGAAGGAGGAGGTCACGTGACTTGGGACCACGCCTTGGGCCGCGTTCGAAGAGACGGCGAGGATGTGAACGCAGCGCATCGCGTTTTCTTTAGGGGCGGGAGATTTTAACGAATCTGCATACAAGAATCGGGGTTTAGAGACACTCTTTCAGACGTTTTATCTAACTTTTTGGGTGTATTTGATCAACAAGGATGTCATAGTTTTCTTGTGATTCAAATTTCATGGGAGTTTTTTGCGTATTTTTCTCGTTTGCTAGATTTCTAGGGCAAGTGGAGTTTAGGGATAACTTAACTAGATTTATGCATGGCTAACAAAAAGCGACGGTGTGGATTTGAATGTAAACGTAAAACCGTAGAAA
>NC_051400.1:744101-744232 GCF_015228065.2 Penaeus monodon
AATTTGTGGGAAGAATATTCAGAATCTCGTATACAACACCCATTCCTGATGAATACATTGAAAACCTGTGATTCCCAATCATTCCCGACTATTCCCAACAATTTCTAACTATTCCTAACAATCCCCAGCCG
>NC_051400.1:744299-744427 GCF_015228065.2 Penaeus monodon
AGTGCAGTCCACACTAGCAGTTTCAAAATCTTTACGGCTCATAAAACATTATTTAAAATTTGCGTTGGTCTCATCTCAACCAGATCATGCATACATGCAGGTTAAATGAATGGGCTGACATAGCGTGT
>NC_051400.1:744590-744657 GCF_015228065.2 Penaeus monodon
TAATAATAATAATGAGACGCATAAACAGAAAACTAAATTCATGAAACTATACACATTTAGATGAAAA
>NC_051400.1:744684-745085 GCF_015228065.2 Penaeus monodon
GATAATATTTTATCCTCCTCTCATCCACAAGAAACACAGAAAGAAAACGGAGGAAGAAGCTGTTCCGGAGCATGTTTTCGACCATAAAACACTTTACGGGGCAGGAAAATGATATCCCCCAGGAGCATCGTAAGGTTGATAACCACTTTAGCTTGCGCCGAAACTTGAACCTTACGGCTTGTGCATCGTAAACCCTTCGGTGCAAACGTCACGATGAAAGTTTTTGAGCATGCATTTTCTTCCCGTTTTCCTTCTTTTTTTCTTTTGGATGGGAAACTGGCGTAAATTTTCCTTTAGGATGTGGGATGCTGATAAAGATTTGGTGTATCTGAATGTGGTGAAGGTATGAGGGATGGATGTAGTCAGCTGAGGAGTATAGTATTGCAGGATAACAGTCCTTT
>NC_051400.1:745699-746082 GCF_015228065.2 Penaeus monodon
CAATAAAACGACAGATAGACCAGTCAAACCACCCAAACACCCCATATGCAGCCTTTTAACACGCACATTGCAACCCCCTTCATTGCATCCCCGAAATCCAACTCATTTCATTTCTCCTTTCCATTTGCATCCGGAAAGGACATTGAAAAAAATGCAATACGCCCGTTGCAATATTTTATAGAGCATGCAACAAATAACATGCAACATAGCGTCCCCCAACCCCTCAGCTGTTTAATCCTTCATATGACGTAATTGCTTCATTAATTATGACTACCTGATGCAACGTGACTAATGCAGAGGTAGTCTACATTTCAATGGATTTGTGCAAGATGGATTTTTTTTGGAACAGGGGGGGGAGGTGGGCGGTGGGGGGGTAAGATCCA
>NC_051400.1:746819-746936 GCF_015228065.2 Penaeus monodon
AAATATTATCTTATCTATCTATTATCTATCTGACTATCTAATATAGTAATATAATATTGTGTGTGTATATAAGTTATATAACTATTATGAATATAGTATATAATTAATACTTATATA
>NC_051400.1:746963-747060 GCF_015228065.2 Penaeus monodon
ACGATATAGGGAAACTCATCGGTACTCAAACGGATATAACGATATACTTGGAACGCGTAAAATTCCTTATTTTCATCTTAATCAATAACACTATCGT
>NC_051400.1:747192-747504 GCF_015228065.2 Penaeus monodon
GTCACAGACTCACTCATATAAATAAATTCTTGTACTAAAATGCATTTCCGTCCGTGAACAGGCATAAGCACAATTCTGTCGACCAATGACAAGAGCAACGCAATGCAATCAGAATTTGTCAAACGGTGAGTTAAACATTGTTAATCTGTTTACCAAGTTTACTCTCTAGTTTGGTGGACGGGAACTCCACAAACAAGGTATTTGAGTTTGCTGCCGTATGTTCGCTACAATAGTCACTTTCTCGACTTTAGATGGAGAAGTTATGGTGTTAGCGTTTTTATTAAAGTGCACACTCGGAAGGACGGATGGACG
>NC_051400.1:747692-747970 GCF_015228065.2 Penaeus monodon
CCAGGGTTAATAGTAATCTTTAACCGGCAATCTTGCTATAGAATTTAACCTTTGAAAGTTAATCGGCCAAGCCACAGTTCTAGCGACACACAAGGCAGCAGTTTATCGGAGGGTTATGTACTATACTGTACTTACAGCCGAGAAAATAGTACTTTTTGGAGCGGACAAAGTACAGAGCTTAATTTTTTTTGTCGTCGAACGGATGCATTTTCGATAACACAAGAGCTAACAAACCGTTTCCTTCGTCATGTATTTTTTATTGTAAGTATACTGTTCAT
>NC_051400.1:748039-748182 GCF_015228065.2 Penaeus monodon
CTGTTCATACTCACGGTTGCAAACTATGCAGGTTCTGATACTGACCGTTTATCAAATAATGTGCTTTATCAAGCTAATCATGATAGTTCATTGCTTTCTTTAAATTTTTATTTATTTATCAGTATGTGTGTGTTATTAGCAGG
>NC_051400.1:748368-748755 GCF_015228065.2 Penaeus monodon
TTTTAAGTCTTTTTTGGAAATTTATCAGTTACTGTTACACCTCTCCTCTGTATGCTAAAGTACCCCTCTGCTGTTTTTATAGTACAGATAAAACACGTTTTATTACGCTTATTTTCTCTGTCTTTAACTTCTGAAAATACTGCGAGTCTATGTAATAAGACCAAACGCAATTAATAAAGGTTATTAAGTTGACTGAAAATAAATGTTAAAATTGATATAATATTAAAAGAGGTTAAAATATGAAAAAAAGGTATTAGAGCATCAGAATATTAAAATATCTTGTTTGTGTTATATTTGCGTAGTGGAAGTTTACTTTGACGCAGTTTAGAATTTTGTCAACATGAGCTGGGAAAAACCAATGCTTGTGTGTTTCCTGCTTTCATAGTG
>NC_051400.1:749247-749448 GCF_015228065.2 Penaeus monodon
TGTCTGTTTAAAATTACCTAAGCCGTAAACAGTTTGCTAACAAGTTATAGCTATCAAAGTCACCATGCATATAAATACAGACTTAAACGTATTTGCATATTTGACAGCATTTTAAAAGTAATTGAAAATACTTTACAAGCAATCTCGCTATTAACACGACAAAGGCGGCGAAAGTGGTCGAAAATACATCTTGATATCTAT
>NC_051400.1:749477-749733 GCF_015228065.2 Penaeus monodon
TGTTTGAAGCTATATATCGATGAACAGAAAAATAATTCCTTTGTTTACCGGAAAGTCGAAAATGATGGTCGATTTTCAGTGATTTTCGCCCAATTGGATTTTTTAAAATGTCTTTTTTTTCTGTCTTGTTCTTTTCCTGTTTCGAGGGTCTTTCGTTGATGGTTCCAGTTTATTTAATTGTTGCGGCAAGCTTTTGCAATAACTGTGTTGCAGAATGTTGCAGACAATATGCCGTGTATCTTATGAACTGGTTATG
>NC_051400.1:750277-750677 GCF_015228065.2 Penaeus monodon
GCAAAACGAGGAACAGCTGCACCAAACCATGACGCAACTCCCTTGATTAAGCTCCATTTCAGCACAAAAGCAAATTTCAGGAAACAATTCAGCTCTCGTCATGAGTGTACAGGCACGTTGTGATATTCCATAAGCCTTTTTTTCAAGTTTTCGTTTTTTTTTCGTGTTTTTTATTATTTTTATTTTCGTTTTTTATTTTGTTTTGTTTTGCTTTATTTTCGTTTTTTAATTTCGTGTTTTTATTTATTTATTCTTATTATTTTTTTTATCATTATTTTTAAAAATCTCTCTCTTCCCAAAACTCGGATGGAAAAATAGGCAAACGGAGTCTAAATCAGCGAACAGTTTATTAGCCTCCGATCAACAGCTAGAGTCGGGGATTGTTCGGTGCAGCTGAGGG
>NC_051400.1:750698-750768 GCF_015228065.2 Penaeus monodon
CAGTGAGAATTCTGAACAATATCAATTGATATAAAAAAAGATGGAACTCGTGTCGTTTGGTTTTCCTTGG
>NC_051400.1:751060-751173 GCF_015228065.2 Penaeus monodon
TTAAGTAAACCACAATTACCAATTAACACGTACACATAAATACTACGACTTTTGTCACGTCCATTCATGCGTCTCAGCGGTTAAAAGCAGCTTCATGTCTCCGAAGCGAATTT
>NC_051400.1:751513-751585 GCF_015228065.2 Penaeus monodon
CTTTTGTTAAAGTCGAAAAGTGAACCTGGGTCTCCATCCATAAAATGACGAAAAGGCTGGAGAACACTCACT
>NC_051400.1:752065-752182 GCF_015228065.2 Penaeus monodon
GCGATATGAAGGAAGGAAGAGGAAAAAAAAAGAAGAAACAGATAGCTTTTGTTAAAGTCGAAAAGTGAACCTGGGTCTCCATCCATAAAATGACGAAAAGGCTGGAGAACACTCACT
>NC_051400.1:752642-753221 GCF_015228065.2 Penaeus monodon
TAATACAAAAAAATTATAATGATAATAATGCCAATTATAATATAAAACAAAACAAAACAAAAAAATTCTTTCTAATACCTGGTTCTCTTTCCCTTTCTCTCGTCCCTTCTCTCTCCCCTTTCGCAGTATGGCATATTTATCTTCTTGTTTCTGTCCACCTATTGTGTGTCTGTTTACGTGGACTGTGACAAGCCTCTGCAGTGTGTTTTGTTTACGTACAGAGTAATAGCCATGGTTCAAGTGATTATACCCTTGTAAGTGGGGGTATTATAAGTAATGTATTGGAGTTCTTAAGTGTAAGTTTAAGTGACTATACCCTTGTAAGTGGGGGTATTATAAGTAATGTGTTGTAGTTCTTAAGTGTAAGTGACTATACCCTTGTAAGTGGAAGTATTTTAAGTGATGTATTGTAGTTCTTAAGTGTAAGTTTAAGTGACTATACCCTGTAAATGGAGGTATTTCAAGTAATGTGTTGTAGTTCTTAAGTGTATTTGGGTTTATAAAAGAACATGAAGGCGGTTTGATAAATAGTATGATTGAGGTCTTCCTACGCCATTAAAAGAAAAAAGTAATATTGGG
>NC_051400.1:753490-753572 GCF_015228065.2 Penaeus monodon
ATTTTTTCAGGAGAAAAGGCTTTTGACTCAAGAATCTATGATCTTTATTGTTGCATTTGTCCTGCTGTGACGCTCAGGTGAA
>NC_051400.1:753706-753909 GCF_015228065.2 Penaeus monodon
ACTTTTGGTTGACAACCCGAGACTTTGGTGGATTTTCTGTGAATTTCCCACCTGCGTCACATTTTTTTTTTCCTTTTTTTCCTTTCCTGCGGGCTTTATTGTTGACGGTTCCAATTACGCTGATTGCTACGGTAAACTTTTGCAATACCTGCGAGGAAGAGTGTTGCAGACAATATACTGCATATCTTGAACAACTGACCATA
>NC_051400.1:754385-754647 GCF_015228065.2 Penaeus monodon
GCAATTAACATTTCATTGCATGTGCAGTACATGCACATACACCTCTATGCAATTCGGGTTATATTGCCCATTAAGAGTAACTTAGTCAAATTCGTTTTATGCAAATGTAATTTAAAATCCCCGTGAAAATACGTTTTCAAAATTGGCAACTCAAATGGGTAGGGAGAAACGTTTTCATTATTCCTTTTCATAAATTTAATGTAAATTTCTGGGGTTATGCTCGTGATGAGTTGTTGGTAAATAAAACTATTTGACAAATCGA
>NC_051400.1:755033-755393 GCF_015228065.2 Penaeus monodon
ATAATTTCAGAATAATTTTTTTTTTGTTGTTCCTCTGAATAAGGCAACCGCGTTTAAATCAACAAATGGCTCATTAGTATCCGATCAAATGCAAAACGCGGGTATTGTGCAAAATATGAACACCCTCCATAAACACGAAAAAGAATGGTGCCATTACTCTTATGACGAGACCACCAAAAAACGTTTTAATATTTTTGCATATCGAAATTTGCTTCATGATTTACGAATGAATTGATCCGAGAGATAAGTGTTGATATAAATCTTTGTCTAGTGTCATAGATATTGAAAAAAGAAGAGAAGAATATTCTTTTACAAGCTCTCCATCAACTCAAAGGTTTAATTAAAAGACGGATGCGAATA
>NC_051400.1:755553-755946 GCF_015228065.2 Penaeus monodon
AAAAAAGAGACAAATAAAGATTAAAACAAACATAAAAACAAGGTAAACAAAAAATAAAGTAAACAAAAAACAAATAAACACATAAAAACTATAATAAAAACACAACAAATAAAATTATCACACACAAAAAAATAAACATAAATAATAATAAAAAAACACAAAAAACACAAAAAGTAAAAAAAAAAAAAAAAAAAAAAAAATACAAATAAAAACGAGGTTCAAAATCGATCATCACAGAGAAATAAATCTGCATGCATCTGCTAATTTGCATTTTCTCTCTTGTGTTAGACGATACTGTATTTTCTAGTATATTGATTTCCAAGTATAAAAAAGGAGAAAGAGAGGGAAAGAAGGAGGGAAATAACAAGGAATAAAACGAGAGGCAAAAACGTC
>NC_051400.1:755965-756353 GCF_015228065.2 Penaeus monodon
GATTCAAGGAAAATATCTCCATTTTTTTCTTCTGAAATTTGAATATAAAAGAAAAATTTTCATCCCCCCCCCCAAAAAAAAAAAAAAAACAGCAAATTTGTAAAATAAAACCAAACATATTGCTTTAATCTCCCATCCTCAACACAACGAGAGACAAAAATTGCGTTTTATTAACTGATAAAAGTGCGTTTTATTAAGTGATAAAAATTCTTTTCCTTATTCTTACTCTTTAAAAAACCCTTCGCGGCTACACCAGCTGGTATGGAAGACCGGTATGCTTTAAACCTTCATCACGCTGGCTGGTATTAGGAACAATAACGTTATATGAGTGTTAGAACGATTTCTCTGAAGTGTAAAATTTCCTTTGGTTTTCTCGATTTCACAAAAG
>NC_051400.1:756509-756578 GCF_015228065.2 Penaeus monodon
CATATCTTACACTTTTAATTACAATGGCATTATTACCGCCATTGTAATTGTGATTAACGCATAGAGTGG
>NC_051400.1:756601-756853 GCF_015228065.2 Penaeus monodon
TATATATGAGTGAATCAACACAAAATTTTTGATTATCAACAGTAAGTCAGAAAATTGGATTAAAAATGGAAAAGAGTTCAGAGGGGAAAAAATCGCCATTCGTCAAAATCCAAACCATAATTAGGAATATTTTTCTTCCACAACACAAATTGATTTTCTTTTCCTGTCTCCTTTTCTTTTCTTCTCCCCTTCGCTCACTCTTTCTTGTTTCTCTTCCGTTTGCGTTTTCCTCCTTTTCGCATTGTGAATATT
>NC_051400.1:757215-757356 GCF_015228065.2 Penaeus monodon
AAACTTTATTTTCGCCTTGGAGGCCCTCCGTTGATAGTTGCAATGTCTTTGCTTGTTGCATAAAGCGTTTGAAATTACCCTGAGGACAAGTGTTGTATATATGTTGCATTGACAATCGTATGACCCTGTTTTGCTACATAT
>NC_051400.1:757758-757949 GCF_015228065.2 Penaeus monodon
CGGCAGTGTTAGTAATCTTTATTATCATATTTGTGATAATGGTATTAGCGATGAGATAATTGTACTGATAAAAGTTGTACAAAAAGAGACATAGGTTGATGAATCGCAGAAACGAATCGAAGATCATTTCGTCATAAATGCGTACATGTAACGGTAAAACGTATTTTTTTGTGTGTTCAGCTCCCATAAAA
>NC_051400.1:758106-758211 GCF_015228065.2 Penaeus monodon
CCCACGTGTAAGTCAACAAATGATTTATTAGCATCCGATCAATTGCAAAATTTGGGGATTGTTAAATGCATTTGCGAAAAAAAAATAGTTCAATATCTGAACTCC
>NC_051400.1:758453-758563 GCF_015228065.2 Penaeus monodon
ACTATGTCCTGTATAATTTACAAAAGAATGATACATAATGGGTTAAATGTTGGTTGATGTTAAGAGAGATGAAAAAAAAACATGTTTGTAAAACGTAGGGCTTATATGTA
>NC_051400.1:758913-759205 GCF_015228065.2 Penaeus monodon
CACATCCGCAAAAAGAGAAGAAATAAAATACATTTATAAAAACCGCCACAATATGAATTTGAAGCACACGATTACGAGCGTATACCAAATTGTCGAGTAAAAAAATTATGATGCATTTCATTATTTAAATTTCCAAGTATTCTAAGTACCTGGGAGAAGAGAAAAGAGATAAATAGATAAATAAATAGAGAGGTAAAAGATGGAAAAAATAAAGAGAAAAAGGAATTGGATAAACTTGTGTTAATAGAAACGGAGTAAAGATTTTCACGAAGGAGAAAGCAAACAGTAATTT
>NC_051400.1:759539-759751 GCF_015228065.2 Penaeus monodon
TGAGATGTTGAAGACGAGGATAAATTTAACCCATGCAACATCAGCTGTTCCAGAGGGCATTGCGGGTTTGTTAGATCTATCGACCGCCGGTGAAACTGCTTCTAAATGGCTGTTGGAGTGACTGAGGGGAAAGCTTTTTGTGTTCTTGAAAGTAAAAGGGAGTCTATTTTTGATGTGGGGGGGGGGGAGGGATATTTAGGGTGTGAGATTAT
>NC_051400.1:760212-760423 GCF_015228065.2 Penaeus monodon
TTTTTTTTCTTCCTTACTTTCCCAGAGCATCTATGAAAGAGGAAACTGTGTCTAAATCCACAAAGGCGCATTAGCATCCGATCGAAGGCAAAACTCTGGCGATGCTGAGTGCATTCGGGTTTTTGTGGAAAGTCTGAACTCCATTAATGAAGATCAAAGGCAGAAAATCAATGATACCACTAATATGTCTTTTTTCAACTATCGTCAACAT
>NC_051400.1:760693-760824 GCF_015228065.2 Penaeus monodon
TTCTCTCTTTTTTAAAACTCCTGTTGATTTTACTACTAAAGCAAGTAATTATACGAGAGATGAAAGTTATGTAATCAAAACCAATATTTAAAGTTTCATGATTAAATCTAAAGCATTATGTCTGTACACCA
>NC_051400.1:761396-761807 GCF_015228065.2 Penaeus monodon
TCTGAATTTGATGCACATTTTTATCTATCGCTAAACGAGATTGAATTTTCTTCTTCCGTGAAATGAAGAGAAGTTTATAGATTTATAGACCCCGTTAGAATCTCTTAATTCCCAAGGTATTCCAATTTTGAACAAAAAAAGGGAATTTAATGAGAGAATGAGAATAAAATAACGGAATAAAATGGCAATAAAATGCAAAGAATATTAGGAGAAGAAAGCAATCAATAACGAGAAAGATAAAAAAGGAAGAAGAGGAATTAAAAGAAACCAAGAAAAAAAAGAATAAAGAAAATCAGAAAAAAAAGTTTAGATCCAAAAAAAAGGAAAAAAGAAAACAAGAATTTTTTTTTTTTTTAGATCCAAAGGCAACAAAGATGTTTTTTTTATTTTATTTTCATTTAATCAGAAGAC
>NC_051400.1:761886-762137 GCF_015228065.2 Penaeus monodon
TCTATCTACACACGAAAGATTTAAGAATTTAAGGCAACATGGACCCTAACTCCCCATTCTTAATCATTAGAACCATCTGTGGTGACAACAGCTGGTTGCATAAGAGCCTCGAGTGCTTAAGCCTATAGATTACGTCATAAGGAGCACCAACCTGTTTTAATGACTGTTGGAACGACTGTTTGAGATTTAAAAAAATCCCAAATTTGATGATAATTAGCCATTTGTTTTCATAAAGATAGTTGAGGATCTGT
>NC_051400.1:762190-762296 GCF_015228065.2 Penaeus monodon
TTCTGGTGATGTTAGTTTTACTTAATACTGTTTCATCTTACGATGTGTATATTTGTTTTTAAAACTATAAAAAACCATTATGCTTCTGAATTATAATGGATTTATA
>NC_051400.1:762687-762821 GCF_015228065.2 Penaeus monodon
CTAATCTCTTCTCACCACTTCATTCTCTTTCTTTCTCTCTCTTCCCTTTTCTGTCCATCCTTCGCACTCTCCCTGATTGACTCATTCCCCTGTTTTCTATCTCTCCTCTCGCTCTCCTTTCCACAAGGCGAGTT
>NC_051400.1:763926-764128 GCF_015228065.2 Penaeus monodon
TCCCCCCCAAACGAGAAAAAAAAGATCGAAAGAAAGAAAGAGATAAAGAAGAAAAGAAAGAAAAAAGACGAAAAAGAACGAAAAGAAGAGAAAAAGTAAAATAAATAAAAGCAGCTTGAGATGACCTAACTTTGCACTTTTAAAAGCTTTGGGTAGAAAGTGGCTTGATTGAGGTCTGTGAACACCCTTCGGCTGCCTCAAA
>NC_051400.1:764343-764531 GCF_015228065.2 Penaeus monodon
CATTTATTTATAATTTCTAACGATTTTCTTAATTCAAATTGTATAAAGATATCAAATTATATTAAATCTAACACTTTTTATTCCTTACAAGATATATATATTCTCCAGGAAATTTGTAACCAGCCATTGCCTTGTTTTCCTAATTCTGAACATCCAGAGCCAAAAAGAAAATGAAATCTTTCTATCTC
>NC_051400.1:764891-765186 GCF_015228065.2 Penaeus monodon
TCTCTGCAACTCGTTTTCACCGTCCAGTGGTGTTTCCTGGGCATTTTTAACATACCAATCAAGTTTATGCAACTATTCTTTTAAAGAGAAACGGAAGGCAGCATTCCAGGCCGGGTTGTATAGCCTGGATTCTGTGCTCTATGTACACGAGGGATTATAAAGAGGATGTACCATTTGATGCTGAGGACACTGTACTGCAAATGTCTCATTTTTACCTCGTTCTGTTTTCCGAAGTAACTTTGAGAGAAACGTGGGTCCTCGGGAGGGCGAGTGTAAGCGTGTTGGTTGAGGTTTA
>NC_051400.1:765229-765699 GCF_015228065.2 Penaeus monodon
CATGAGTGACATGAGCGTGTCGAGAGAATGTGTCGTGCTGCAGTGACTTTTAAAAGGACGTTAGGATATATTACGTGTAATAGAAGTATATATACTGTGTGTTGTGTGGTTGGTTTCCAAAACGACGTTGTTTGGGAATTACATGTAATAGTAGTATATATATTTTGTTGGGGATTGGCTTTCAAAAAAAAAAAGGACGTTATTGTACGGTATATCATGTAGAGCCTACTACCTGGGCAATACACCGAGAGCGTAGTGTAATACAAATGCCTTTACATAGTATTGGTATTGTACTATGTAATATATAGACTGGGCCGTGCTATTGGTATATATCTCCTGCCTTGTATTTGCTACTGATAATCGTACTTTAGACAGCGTGGTATTCATAGATGACATATTTCGTTGCGTATGCTGAGCGGGCTGATTGGCGTCGCTTGGTGATCACGAGACGAAACAAGAGTAATTCTGTC
>NC_051400.1:766120-766736 GCF_015228065.2 Penaeus monodon
AGAGCAAGAGAAAAATGAGAGAAAGAACGAAAGAGAGAAAATGAGAGAAAGAACGAAAGAGAGAAAGAGATACTCGTTTCCTTCTGTTTTCTGCTTAACATAAGTTGTACGCGTTGCTTCTCCACACTTTTTTTTTCAATCTATTTCAGGATACGACTTAGAAAAATGACCCCCCCAAAAAAAACCTTTCACTGGAAAAAAAGTGTTCATTTCACACGTGCTTTGCTTAGAGACCAAAAAACTGGTTTAGAGTGAATGACGTTCTGTTTTCTTTAATTCATTTATTTAATTCTGTTTTATCTTAATACGTTGTACCTGATAGATCTATTGTCATTAAGGTGTTTTTATTTTCTTTTTTCTTTTAAAAATAAATTGATCTTGATAGATTTAGTGTGAATAAGGTGCTGTTTTATATTTTATCTATTTTGAAAAGAAACTTTGATAGATATAGTGTGAATGAGATGCATTTTTTTTATTTAATTAAATTTATTTTTTGATAAATTGTATTTGATAGATCTAGTGTGAACAAGGTGGATTTTTTAAAGATTAATTTTTAAATCATTTTTCAAAATTAATTAATCAATTGTACCTGATAGATCTAGACTGAATGACGTCC
>NC_051400.1:766770-767160 GCF_015228065.2 Penaeus monodon
AAGTGAACTGTTCTTGATCAGTCTATCATTTATTGAAGAATTTCTAGCTAGCCACCAAGAACAAATGTTATCAACACTTATATCATACTTATATCACATATTATATGTTCATACTTATATCATATATCATACATTCATGCTTATATCACATATTACATATTCATACTTATAACCTATATCATATATTCATACTTATATCATATGCTATATATTCGCAAAAAATAATTAAAACGAGGGAGTTAGATGTATCCTAAGACTTCCAAAAGCAGGCGTGTGGAGATAATAGTCATAGAGATAGTAATTAACTTTTAGATAATTACAATGACGAAAAAGGTGCCAGTGTTTTTATTCATTTATCTATTTTGCGTTCTCATAGTTGTGTTATTTCGT